>NC_136268.1:130020961-130143461 GCF_964187855.1 Myxine glutinosa
TTATACACACACAAGCAATGGATGGAAGAAGCAGTAACACAGCGAATTGTTAACTTACACTATTCATTTTTACTTAACCCCAAGACAACGAGCAGGACAGGACGTTCACACTTACACAGGGGATAATGCAGGCAGGTAGGGCTTGAGGTGGATTGCTTGAGAGGGAGGCAAAGTCGGGAGGCAGCAGCTCGCAATTCCTCGCGGTTTTGGCGGGAAAACCCTCCGTCGTGTATCCGCTGCGGTAGACGTCACGCGCTGGTTCGGCACACCTGCTCCTCTTCTTGTGGTGGAGCCGTCTCCCTCCTTTCAGCGCGTCTCTCCAAAGCTGGTTTCCTTGCCGAGTACCTCTCCTCTTTGGCTTGGAGCGTTTCGCATCTCACCGCTCCTCTTGGTGCAGCCTCTTTGCTCATCTCCCGGGTCATCTCCCAAGGCCTCTCCCAAGTCATCTGGTAAAGCAGTCCCTTACAGTCGCTTTTATTACCTCGGGCGAAATCAAGCCGCCGGCTCCGAGGGCACGCCTACCAGGTCGCTCACCGCGGTGCTGATTGGCTGTTAGGGCTGGCTCACTCCTCCCCCCTTATGACGAGGTGGAGACACGCCTTTCTTCCCCAACCCTACCTCGTGGCCAATGGTGGTTGAAGAAAACCGCCCAAAATGCGGAAGGCAATTGGAAGGGAGGTTTTGGGGGAAATTGGAAGGGCCTACGCTTATTTTGTTTGATACAATGCAAAGTCAATCTAGTGGGAAACACATATTTAGCCTACATGGAATAAGGAAATACACTATTTAAAAGATATATCGTGACCTGCGTGTAAGTTTCATGGAATTAACTAGGAGGCCGACTGCGACCATTATTTACATTAACAGGGTGTTACCGTACTTTTGTAACGTTCACATTGTAACGTTTCCACATTCGTTACACTGCACCCTCCTTTCTTCAGGCCCGGTCTCGGGCCTACTAAACTTTAACTTAGTGTGACACGTAGGTGTAATTCCCTCTACAATTAACCTGACCCTGAGTGTGACAATCTTAAAACACAAATAAGTATGTCCCCCTATTGCATTGCACCCTGTCTAACAGACTCAAGCCCACAGCTAACCGAATTACGGAATTATTCTCAAACTATACATTTACGGTGGGGAGCATTATTTACAATGACGTGATTTCTTATTTACAACGCAACCCAGGACCTGTGTTTTCTTTTTTTCTTTTTAGGGAACAAGAAAAAAAAAAGAAATTCCTGTTGGGAGGGAGGAGACAGCATGCATTGCATCGATGCACCAGTACCAATACCATCAAAGCACCCAAAAGCACCAAAAGCACCACAAAGCACCAAAAGCACCACTCGGTGCGCAGTCACCATGGTTCATAATAAACACAACAAAACAACTGGTGGTGGTCTTCTCTTTCTCTGCTGGGCCGATGTTCTTCCCGACGTCTTCTGGCTTCATGCGGCCTAGTTGGAAATAATAAAAAGCACAACTTGTGTCCATTTTTATTTAGGGCCTCAGGGGCCAACTAAGGGTGGTCCACCTGTTTGGCATAGGTGCCACCTTACCGAGGTCCGCAAGCAAGATTCCCTGGCCACTATGGCCGGTCTCCAACAGAGGTGCCCTGCCCCAGAACCTGGGGTCCATCAAGGGGTACTTGGCCGCAGAACAGCGGTCCATAAAGTGGTACATCAACGCAATGCATGCTGGTTCTGGGAATCTCGGGCGCACAATGGCCACCTCACGCACGCTCCCCTCGGCACCCAATGGCGCACAGGTCATGTGGGAGACAAAAGAAAGACAATTGAGCGAGGGGTAAGGTCACAAGGGTACACGTCAATAAGGCAATGCAAGGCGAAATGCGTACGGAGGGCGAAGTGAGAAAGCTCGTCCCCACCGTACGTCACCCCCCTGTCACCTACCCTACCCTTGCCCTTGCCCTTACCCCATATGTACAAAATCTACACATTACCAATTCGTCACTACTGTCACGTCTTCCCCATATTTCCCCTATACCAAATTCGTCACCACAATCCCTCTACTTCAAAATTTGCCATCACCAATTCATCATCAATCCTCATAAGGAGGGAGAGATGGAATTACGCACAATGTCACACCCACGTCATGATGCGTCTCACAATCCAAACATTTGCATCATAAAAAATAATCAAAACATGGCATGGTGTGGAGTACCTGTCACCTCAGGTGAGTGGATGCAGATGGTGCGAGGAGATCCTTCATCCTAACTATTTTCTAAATGACTTTAACACACTTTACACTACCCCGGGGTCTTTCCCTGCCAATCCATTGGCCAACTTACACTATGGGTTCTAAAAACCAATTCCCATTGACCAAACTGTGGTGCCTCTCAATTTGGGGTCTCACTCCCCCGATTCATCTCCCGGTGCTCTCGCACAATTTCTGGGCTGCGACGTGTACCTCTCCCAGCAGGTCTACCCACCTGCACACCTCCACCACTGCAGTTGCCACCCGAGCTTACCTGCTCCTCACCCTAACCTATCTAACTGGGGACAGCCCCTCCTGGCTCTGTCACCCCACTCGGTGCCCTCTGGCACTGGGCTACCCGGGTCCGTCCTCCGGATCCTCGGGCCCCATCCACAACAACTACTACCGGCTCCCAGAGCCCACCTGCGGCCTCACCTGGCCGACATCCTTACAGTGGTGGAGCGCCCAAACAACTACACACACTAACAGGCTACACGCCCAGCCATTTCCACAACACTAATGCACCCATCCAAATACCATTCTGTCACCCGCACCACAGATGCCAATATCCAACCACAATTTACCTGTACCCTCTACCTAACACTTACACTACCCGCCCCGGGTATCCGTGATGGGGGTGCACTCTTCCCCCATTCACACCTTCGCACCATCCACTCCACTCCACAATTTCCACCATACTCACTCCACGACCATCCATTCCAATACTCCAGATATTCCACACAGCCACATACACCTGTTGTTGCACACCTGTGCCCTCACACCTGGTGCCACCTGCACCCTCCTTTCTTCCTGGACCATTTGGTCAACACAACACGCAATCACCACTACTCCCTCATACACGGCTCCACACACCTGTTCAGTTGCACACCTGTGCAATCACACCTGTTCCATTCTCACCTGTTCAATCCTCACACACACGGCATCATCTCAGCTAACTACTCCCCTCTGAAACTTGCGCTTCCCAGTCGTCCCTTTAAACTATTGTGCTCCCACGTCATTATCATCCACACTAATCTACCTGCGTCCCCACTACAGGTATCAGTCACTAACTAATCTTAACGTTACCTAATGTCATCTTCGCTAGATCCCTATCAATATCCTAACCCACCCGGGCTAGTTTTCACTGCCATACACCCCATAAACTATTGCGCATTTGCCCCACTTTTGTGAGGGATGACAGAGTTGCCATCCCACTCCTGACACCAATTGTTACAGACGCGGCTTTAGATGTTATATTGACCGAGCGGTGGTGTATTTAACCGCGACCAAACAGTTACTCCCCGATTAGAACCCGATTCCACCCGACGTTGACCAGATCGCCCCACAGATATTCAATCGGGAAACCTCTAAAGCGACCGAAAGAGAATGAAAAAGAAGAAGAAGAAGAATACGGAGGAAGAACAGATTTATTATACACACACAAGCAATGGATGGAAGAAGCAGTAACACAGCGAATTGTTAACTTACACTATTCATTTTTACTTAACCCCAAGACAACGAGCAGGACAGGACGTTCACACTTACACAGGGGATAATGCAGGCAGGTAGGGCTTGAGGTGGATTGCTTGAGAGGGAGGCAAAGTCGGGAGGCAGCAGCTCGCAATTCCTCGCGGTTTTGGCGGGAAAACCCTCCGTCGTGTATCCGCTGCGGTAGACGTCACGCGCTGGTTCGGCACACCTGCTCCTCTTCTTGTGGTGGAGCCGTCTCCCTCCTTTCAGCGCGTCTCTCCAAAGCTGGTTTCCTTGCCGAGTACCTCTCCTCTTTGGCTTGGAGCGTTTCGCATCTCACCGCTCCTCTTGGTGCAGCCTCTTTGCTCATCTCCCAGGTCATCTCCCAAGGCCTCTCCCAAGTCATCTGGTAAAGCAGTCCCTTACAGTCGCTTTTATCACCTCGGGCGAAATCAAGCCGCCGGCTCCGAGGGCACGCCTACCAGGTCGCTCACCGCGGTGCTGATTGGCTGTTAGGGCTGGCTCACTCCTCCCCCCTTATGACGAGGTGGAGACACGCCTTTCTTCCCCAACCCTACCTCGTGGCCAATGGTGGTTGAAGAAAACCGCCCAAAATGCGGAAGGCAATTGGAAGGGAGGTTTTGGGGAAATTGGAAGGGCCTACGCTTATTTTGTTTGATACAATGCAAAGTCAATCTAGTGGGAAACACATATTTAGCCTACATGGAATAAGGAAATACACTATGTAAAAGATATATCGTGACCTGCGTGTAAGTTTCATGGAATTAACTAGGGGGCCAACTGCGACCATTATTTACATTAACAGGGTGTTACCGTACTTTTGTAACGTTCACATTGTAACGTTTCCACATTCGTTACAATATATATATATATACATATATGCATACACACACACACACACACACACACACACACACACACACACACACACACACACACACACATCAAGTTTTTATTATTTAGTATACAATTGAACATTTTGATTCAGTCATGTTTCATGAATTCGAGGTACCAGTATATCATCATCTTGGTTGTTATCTCCATATGCGGATTTCACAAGATGGAACAACGCCCTTCCAGGTCTCAAAGTATCCACCTTTGTGTGTGTGTGTGTGTGTGTGTGTGTGTGTGTGTGTGTGTGTGTGTGTGTGTGTGTGTGTGTGTGTGTGTGTATGTGTGCGTGCTTGTTTGCATGTGTGTTTATGGGTGGTCGAGTGTGTGATATTTGTGTGATATTTGTGTGTAAACATATATTCTCATGTATGTATGTGTGGGTATTGTGTGTGTGTGTGTGTGTGTGTGTGGGTGTGTATGTGTGATATGTGTGTGTGTGTGGGTGTATGTTTGTGTGTGTGGGTGTATGTTTGTGTGTGTGACATTTGTGTGTGTGACATTTGCGTGTAAACATATATTTTCATATAGTGTGTCAATGTGCGCATGTAAATGTCGACCGAACAAAAAAAAGCTGGTGAGAAAACACAATGTGGAATGGTACTTATTTACAGAAAGGAAACGTTAAGATGAAACAGAAGTCCAAATTCATTTCAGATGCTAACTTTGTATGTATTTTATTTTCCCAAACGTCCCAAAAGAAGGCGGCATCTGTTTCTCCATGATGTCCAGCATTTGTTTATGCAAAACTAGTATTTAGCTTTTAAAATGCCGGAAGTATCAACCACGTGCCTCGAGGCAATATTTCGGTTTCCCAAATGAAAGTGTAACGCTAAATACTGTTTAACTTTATACTACAGTATAGTAGGCCGATGTGGCACTGCTTTTTCTTCATTTCCCATAAGATTTTAAAATTAGATACTTGGTGTTATGGGACTTGACAACATCTGATTTAATTCATCGAAGGCGCTGTTTTGAAATCTGTTAAGATGAATTCATCTGGTGTTACATACACTTAAAAGCACCAGGCACACAATGTAGTAACTGTGGATATATATATTGTTACAGTTTTTAGAACCTTCACATGAAATTTAGAATTAAATTCCCTTATAAATAACCCCTGTGTACATTCCCCCTTAATTGGCTGTTAAATGAAATAATCGCACCTTAGTTAGTCCATCGCACCACCTAGCGAACCATAGGATCTCTCCATAGTTATTTCATTATTATGTGTTTCAGTATAAGGCCATGTTCCCACTAGTCGATCTTACGTTGCACCAAATCAAATAAGATAGATCCCCCCTTTTCAATTGCCCCAAAACTTCATTGCCAGCAGCGTTCGCCTACATTGCCAGCAGCATTCGCCTCCATTGACCACGAGGTCATGTCGGAGAAGAAGGGGGGAGGAGCTACATTACAGGCGTGGCCCGCACCTCGTCATCAAAGGTGGAATCAGCCAGCCCTTGCCGACCAACCAATGCTCAGTGGGTGTGGCTTGAGAGGGCGTGGTGAGAAACATTGAGTAGGTTTGCGAAGGTTCCAAGGTGTGGCCATATATACACAAAGAATTAAGTTAAGCACCCCCCCCGTTTTTTTACAACCTCGCACATTACAAGTGTGTTGTCGTCAAAACAGTGTAATATACCCATGATATTGCTATATTTTCTGGAGAAGTGATATTATGGTCACATAAAAACATAACAATCATGCCGTTTTCAATATTTTATTCTGAATAATTTAAGGTGAAATTTTTTGGGAATTTTAGGCATATTTTCACCTCAATTTAAGTATGGAGCTATAGGTCCATCACGGACAGTGTGGATGACGTTTATGTTTTCTAACGTACAGTCATTGTTCTGAGAAGACCTCTAGCGATCTTTGCGTCAATAACGTGTGTAGGACCCACGTGATCGGATCACTGACTCAACCCTACGTCTCATAGACCCTGTAAGCCGTCGTATGCGTTGCTGTGGCAGGTTGTTCCATTCCCGATGTAATGCACGTTCCAATTCATCCAGATTGGCTATTGGAGGGACCATCTTCGCAATTTGTCGTCCCAACATGTCCCAAACGCGCTCGAGGGGGTTCAGGTCAGGACTGTACGCAGGCCAGGGGATGGTTGTCACAGTACCTTGCTCCAGCAAGGCGCGGACGCGTCTCGCACGGTGAGGCCTGGCGTTGTCATCCATGAAGATGGGTCTGCTGGCGAGGGTGTGGTCATCGAAGTGCGGGATTACGGTGGTATTCAGGATTTCCGGACAACGCCAGGCCTCACCGTGCGAGACGCGTCCGAGCCTTGCTGGAGCAAGGTGCTGTGACAACCATCCCCTGGCCTGCGTACAGTCCTGACCTGAACCCCCTCGAGCACGTTTGGGACATGTTGGGACGACAAATTGCGAAGATGGTCCCTCCAATAGCCAATCTGGATGAATTGGAACGTGCATTACATCGGGAATGGAACAACCTGCCACAGCAACGCATACGACGGCTTACAGGGTCTATGAGACGTAGGGTTGAGTCAGTGATCCGATCACGTGGGTCCTACACACGTTATTGACGCAAAGATCGCTAGAAGTCTTCTCAGAACAATGACTGTACGTTAGAAAACATAAACGTCATCCACACTGTCCGTGATGGACCTATAGCTCCATACTTAAATTGAGGTGAAAATATGCCTAAAATTCCCAAAAAATTTCACCTTAAATTATTCAGAATAAAATATTGAAAACGGCATGATTGTTATGTTTTTATGTGACCATAATATCACTTCTCCAGAAAATATAGCAATATCATGGGTATATTACACTGTTTTGACGACAACAAACTTTTAATGTGCGAGGTTGTAAAAAAACGGGGGGGGGGTGCTTAACTTAATTCTTTGTGTATATAACCCGTTGCAAGAAGCCCCACGGAGAGTTTTTGAGGGAGGTGCGCTGGACCAAAGAGAGTTCTGTGGCGGGAGGCGCGTGAACAAGTTCTGCGAGTGCTGTGAGTGTTGCGCAAGTCACGAGAGCTTCGGAGGACGTACGAGGCCTGAGAGAGGCGCTGCTTCAACCAGCCCTGCTTCAACCAGCCACGAGAAGCCCTGACGCGCTGCTGTGAGCAAACCTGTGCATGAACCAGAGTGCGGGGGGAGTCGGCGGCCGCTCACGTCCAGCCTGCCGCCCTGCACGGACCCTTCTCCCTCCAGCCAAATCCTACCTTCAATTCCCCATTCGTGTACATGAGTTTGTCTTGTTTGTCTTGTCCCTGGGGTTTAAGTAAGCTTGTTTTTAAGAATTGCACTGTGTCTTCTATCTTCACTTTACATTACTTTCGTTTTCTTCTTCATTGATTGGGTTTTGCATAGTAGTTAATAAATATCTGTTCTTTCCTACCTTTGGCTTCTTCATTCTCGCCCGATCGTCTTTGTCTTTTACCTGATTGAACACCTGTGGCACGATTTTGGCCAACGCTCATAATCGGGTTAGTAATTGTTAATGGCTCGAACTTCGGGTTGCTAAAACCGCTCGGCAACTAGTCCATCTAAAACCGTGGTTCGAGCAGAAGTTATTCCCTCGTTCCCGGCTGGCGGTAGTAATTAGGTAAGTAGCGAACCCCTAGGCCTAACAAACCCTATCTACCATCGGGCCGGGAAGGACGTTGTAACTTCGAGGCTTCACGTCGGTCAGTGACAGACAAGGGGATCAACCGTAAGGGGAAAAGGCCAACGTTGAGATCCGTAACAATATATATATATATATATATATACAATATATATATATATACAGTCATCCCTCGCTATATCGCGGTTCACTTTTCGCGGATTCGGTACATCGCGGTTTTTTCTCGCTAGTATATGTAAAATTATATCGCGGATTTTTCGCTATATCGCGGGATTTTGCGGTATAAATGTATTTTTATATACTATTATTTTAAATATTTTTGTGGTAAAATAAGCATTTTCTAGCCTAAAAAATTAAAAAACGTAAAGAAATAAGAAAAATACAGTATTTAAAACATATTACAAGAAATAAAATACTGTACATAGTGTACAGTAGAAGGGTAGACAAAGAGTCGTGCGTATGGAAAACGCCAGTACATTCATCATCGTCATCACCTTCATCGTCATCAGTACTGCACAGCTAATTCATCATCATCTTCATCACGCAAGTTGTAGTATTGAAGAGCCGGGGCTCTTGCTTGATACGGACGAAATGACGGGCAAGACACAAACTCGTCCGAGAAGATATTTATTCTCAAAACCAACTCGGGAACACTGAAAAGCCCATTTATCGGGCTGCATTATAAAGCACAACCAGAAACCGAAAGCCACGCCTCTCAAGCGTGGCGTGCTTCGGTGAATCGGTGGTCACGTGATCAACAGGTGTAGCTGATTATACCCGCAAAGCGCGGCACGCTTTAGCGGTCACGTGACCAGCCACTCTCGCGCCGGGAATCCCCGCCGGTGACGTCACCGGCTGGAGCAAGGAGATTCTGATGCTGGTCTTGCTTGGGGAACCCATGGGTAGCTACAGTATCTTCAATGGTGAGTACCCATTAGAATTTTATATGTTGTTAAAATTACGTATGTTTAAGAGTGTAAAAAGTGTTTAAGAGTATAGGAAGTGTTTATAAGAGTATGGGAAAGGTTAATAAGAGTGTGGGGAGTTCATAATGCTTTAAAATATATATAAAAAAAAAAAAAAAAAATGGTCGCTACTTCGCGGATTTTCGTTTATCGCGGGGGGTTCTGGAACGTAACCCCCGCGATAAACGAGGGTTCACTGTATATATATATATATATATATATATATATATATATATATATACATATATGTATATACATACATATATGTATATACATATACATACACATACATATATATACATACACATACATATATGTATATACATACACATACATATATATACATACACATACATATATATACATACACATACATATATATACATACACATACATATATATACATACACATACATATATATACATACACATACATATATATACATACACATACATATATATACATACACATACATATATATACATACACATACATATATATATACATACACATACATATATATACATACACATACATATATATACATACACATACATATATATACATACACATACATATATATACATACACATACATATATATACATACACATACATATATATACATACACATACATATATATATACATACACATACATATATATATATACATGTATATATATATATATATATATATATATATATATATATATATATATATATATATATATATATATATATATATATATATATTGTTGCGGATATGAGGATTGTGGTTTTTTTTTGTGTTGTATTGTATAGTAAATTGTTGTAAATATCACCCTCTGTAAAATGTAATGATTCCTTGTAAATACCTCCGTAGTGTAAAGGTCAAAGGGCGTCCCATAATTAGTCCATAAAGCATACACGTCAGCCAATCATAGATTTCCCCCTGGTTGATAGTTATATCTTTATTATGTGTATTAGGGTAAGGCCTCGTCTTCCATTAAGATGACACTCCATTGCACCAAGTGAAATAAAATAGATCCCCTTTCATTCCCATCCCCAAAATCTCCATTTCCTTTCACATCCCCTTTCGTCATTGCCAAGCCTCGATTGCCAATTACATCCCCTCCAAAACCGCCATTGAACATGTGCTCGGGTCGGGGAAGAAGGGCGTACCCGCCCGTCGTCATCAAGGGCGGAGCCAGAGGGTCGCGCGACCAACCAGGGCCGAGGTGAGCACACCGATGGGCGTGGCCTGAAGGCCGGCGGCTTGATCGCCGGAGGCGCTATAAAGGCGCGCCCGCAAGAAGCAAGGGGGTGGTCGGTGGTGAGGAGTGATTGGACAAAGAGGGAGAAAGAGTGGTTGGACCAAGAAAGAGAAAGAGTGGTTGGACCAAGAGAGAAAGAGTGGTTGGACAGGGAGACGTGCAAGAGTGTTGTTGAGTTGAGGGTTTGGACCAGACGAGTCAGACGAGTCCTGGCAAAGCACGCGACGTCCACAGCCACAGCAACAGCAGCAACAACAGCAGCTTGGGGCCTGAACGGCGGTTTTGAGCAGGGCCGCGAAGGAACGGCGGCTGCTAAACGCGCTGATTGTGCTGCAGGACCCCCTTGGACCTTCCTCTCCCTCCAGCCATCCACCTCCTGCCTGTCCATCCTTTTTGTGTACATGAGTTTGTTCTGTTTGTTTTGTCCCTGGGGATTTAATTAAGTTTGTATAAGCTAGCGTTGCACTGTCTAATATCTTCTGTATATTATTTTCTTATCTTTCCTTCTCCTTGGTTTTTTTGAGCCTGTAAATAGCAAATAAATTATATTCGTATTGCAAACCTTTTTTTTTGTCTTCTTCTTCTTCTTCTTCACATCCGTGTCGCCTTTGTCTTTTCCCTATTGAATATCTGTGGCGCGATCCGGCCAACGTTCGGGAATCGGGTTAGTCGGGGTAACTGTTAGGGCCGCGGGGCCTCCGCTCGGCAAAACCAACATCTTATCCGCGGTCCGTAACAATTGGTGTCTGGGAGTGAGATACGAGGCCCGAACCAAATTTTTAAAACATCAAAAAAAAAAATTTGGTCAAAATTTGGAGCGGCCGAAATTTGGTTTGTTTTAAAGAAAAAACCCGAATTTTGAAATCGCGCCATGGATAGTCAAGGCGATCGGATGCAGGTGGGTGAGCTAGAAGAGGGGTTAGGGGTAACTCAGGACCGGAGGGAAGAAATGGTGGAGGAGAACAATGAGGAGGTGGTTGAGGAGGTATCAGGCACACAAAATGGCGCCCTAGCGCACATGGTTATTGCGGTGCCAAATTTAGCCGCGCCCGTGGTCGCGGCAGCTGAGCCAGAGATGCCAGAGTACATGCGAGTCTTTATGATTCAAATGATGGCAAAAATGGATGCCCAAAGTGATAAGTCCACCCGAGAGCGAAGAAAAATGGGAGAGCGATTGGAGGGCCAAATGGGGGTAATGAGGGATGAAGCGAGGGGTACCAGTGCCCAAATTGGGAAGATAGACAGTAAATTTGAGGGGTTAGACAAGAAATTTGAGGGGTTAGACAATGGGATAGAAGGGGTGAAACATGGGTTAACGGGGGTGGAAAATAGAATGGCTGCCCAGGAGAATCAGATAGAGGGGGTGAAAAATGGGTTAAGGGGGCTAGAAGATAGGATGGAAGGCAAATTGCGGGAAGTAGGGGAGCAATCCGCCCGGGAAATCAAACGGATGGGGAACCAGATAGAGGAGGTGAAAATCGGGTTAGAAAGTAAATTGGATGCTCAGAGGGATGAATTGGGACAGATGAGGGTGGCATCTACAAAAGAGATGGAGGAAATGAAGGAGGAGATACGACGAGGTGTAAGCGAGGAGGTCTCGGGGGTACGCGAGGAGGTAAAGCGAGGGGAGAAGCGTATGGAGAAAGAGGTGAGAAATGGGACGGCAAAGTTACAAGGGGGCATCGAGGACCTGACGGAGGAGGTGGAACAGCTGACGGTGGGACAGACGGAGTTAGTGGAGCAGGTACAAAAGAACACTGCGGTACTAGGAGGGTTAAAAGCGACACAAAGAGACATCAGAGACGACTTGATAGCGACGAAGAGGCAATGTCAGATGGTACGTGAGGGACTGACAACGAGGTTGGACGAGGTGACAGACGTAATGGAGACGAAGGACCGGGAGGTGAGGACGCACATAGAGATGGTCAAGGTAGCCTTAGAGGACGAAATTGAGGAGACGCACCGGGAAATAAAAGAGGCGAAGAAAAAGTTAGAGAAGGTGGAAGAGGAGGTGAGTGAAATTAAGAAGAGACGGATGGAAACTAAGAAAGAAATAAAGGAGGAAGTAATGGAATATGTGCAAGGTCGGTGCTCAAATCGTGATGGTGTGCTCGCTAACTAAATAAAGAGTTTGCAGGTGGCGAAGGAGGTGCGGAGACGAGGTGCCAAGGTGAGTGGCGATATATTCGGAAATGTAGATGTGAGGGGAGCTTCAGTCGGCTTGGGGGTTGATTTGGATCCGGGTGTTCGTGAGAGGCCGTTGGTGAAGTGTGCGACAGGTACGGTGTGCGAAGGAGGAGGTGTGCGAGAATGTCCGACTCTGGGGTGTGTGAGGAAAAAGTGCGCGCCGAGGAGTGAGTGTGCTGTCGAGAGTGAGTTGGTCGTAGCGCGTGTGCGAGGGAGTACATGGAAGCGCGTAGTGAGGAGTGTTACAGAGGATGTAACGAGAGAGTGTACACCTGTGGTGAGTGTTACGGAGGGAGTAACGAGAGAGTGTGCACAAGAGGATGCGAGAGAAAGGTGTGTAACGGACGGGTGCATGGGGAAAGAGTGCGCTGTCCAGAGTAAGAGAGAATGCACACCTGTGGTGAGTGTTACGGAGGGTGTAACAGGCGAGTGTGCGCAAGAGGATGCGCGAGAAAGGTGTGTAACGGACGGGTGCATGAGGAAAGAGTGCGCTGTCAAAAGTAAGGGTGAGTGCGCGACCGAGTGTGGAGGTGAGAGTAGTGAGAATGACACGGAGCATGAGTTGGTTGTGGCAGGTGAGAGAGGATGTACACCTGGAATGGAAGGATGCACACCTGGAATGGTAGAGCGGGTGTGGGAATGCACACTTGAGTTAGTAGTGAGGCACATGGTTGGGTGTGCAAGTGAGAGCACACCTGTGGTTGTCACAGAGGAGGTGACTGAGAAGGGGGCGCGAAGAGGTGTGTTGGTGAGGTGTGCGAACGACGAGTGTGTGCAAAGGTGTGCGGTGGTCAGGTGTGTGACCATGTCTGTGAGCGAAAGAACGAGTGCAATGACGAAGTATGCGGGGTGTACGGGCGGCGTTGGAGCACCGAGCTCGGTGAGGGTGAAAGGGGTAGCGTATGCGTGTGAGCATGCAGGTGAAGCATCGACGGTAACCGGGTTAGCAGTTAGAACGACATTTAGCCGAATCGGGCCCTCGGTGCACGCCGAGCAGCTTCGCGTGCCGCGAGGACCAGCGGGGATCCGAACCACGGCGGTTTCGAAAGAACCGCCGTACGCGATCCACGCTGGGCCTCGCTCGGAACGGCCGCGTCCGTGCTCCACTAGGCGTAGCGGGCAGCCCGATAGGAAGGGTCATCATGGCGACCCCTTTTTGTTGAGGCGTTCCGGCAGGTCGAGATCGGGCCATTGGATGGCTCCGTGCCGAGGTGGTGCGTGGGATCTCGGCCCGGGTAAACCTCCTTCCCTGCACCGAATGCCGGACGTATCCAGCCGCTGGCACCAAACAACCCGCATTCATTGCTCGGCTTTACGAAGCCGAGCTTTAGAAGTGAATTGGCGCACCGAGAGGCACTAGTGAGTAGACGTGATGATGAGGATAGTGTTTTGGCCCCGAAATTAGGAAAACAAAATTTGATGATTGGCAAAGGATTGGCAGAGTGATGATTGGTAATGGTAGAGTGATTGGCAGACGATTGGTAGTGATTGGCAAAATTTTTGATTGGTTGAATTTGGACGAGCAAAATTTATAGTTTGAGATACCCGATGTGGGGGGATGGCAACTCTGCCATCTCTCACATGGAGGGGGCAAAGGAGCACTACTTTTATGGGGTTTATGGCAGTGAAAACTAGACCGGGAGGGTTTGGATAATGTATAGGGACCTAGAGATTGACATTAGGTAACGTTAAGGTTCGGTAGTGACAATGATACCTGTAGTGGGGACGCAGGTAGCTTAGAGTGGAGGATAATGACGTGGTATGTGCTTAGTTTAAAGGGAAGACGGGGAGCACTAAGTTAGCAGGGCAACAGGTAGTTTAGATGATGCCGTGTGAGTGTTGGAGGTGTATTTAGAAGTGTATTGTGAAAAGTGTGTGAGGAACAGGTGTGCAACTGAACAGGTGGATGGAGCAGTGTATGAGTGAGAGAAGGTGATTGTGAGTATTGTGCTGACCGAAAGATCCTGGAAGGAAGGAGGGTGCAGGTGGCACCAGGTGTGATTGCACAGGTGTGCAACAACAGGTGTATGGAGAATGGTTGTGTGGAAGACATGGAGTGTGGAATATATGGAGTATTGGAATGGATGGTCGTGGAGTGAGTAGGATGGAAACTATAGAGTGGAGTGGATGGTGCGAAGGTGTGAATGGGGGAAGTATGGACCCCCATCACGACTACCCGGGGAGGGTAGTGTAAGTGTTAGGTAGAGGGTATAGGTAAATTGTGGTTGGATATTGGCATCTGTGGTGCGGGTGAAAGAATGGTATTTGGATGGGTGCATTAGTGTTGTGGAAATGGCTGGGCGTGTCGCCTGTTAGTGTGTGTAGTTGGTTTGGGCACTCCACCACTTTGAGGATGTCGGCCAGGTGAGGCTGCAGGTGGGCTCTGGGAGCCGGTAGAGTTGTTGTGGATGGGGCCCGAGGAGCCGGAGGACGGACCCGGGTAGCCCAGTGCCAGAGGGCACCGAGGGGTGACAGAGCCAGGAGGGGCCTTCCCCAGTTAGATAGGTTAGGTAAGGAGCAGGTAAGCTCGGGTGGCAACTACAGTGGTGGAGGTGTGCAGGTGGGTAGACCTGCTGGGAGAGCTACACAACCCAGCCCGGAAATTGTGCAAGGGCACAGGGAGATGAATCGAGGGAGTGAGACCCCAAATTGAGAAGCACCACAGTTTGGTCAATGGGAATTGGTTTTTAGAACCCATAGTGTAAGATGGCCAATGGATTGGCAGGGAAAGACCCCGGGTAGTGTAAAGTGTATTAAAGTCATTTAGAAAGTAGTTAGGATTGAAGTCTCCTCGCACCATCTGCATCCACTCACCTGAGATGACGTACCTCCACACCATGCCATGTTTTATTATTTTTATTGTGCAAATGTTTTGGATTGTGAGACGCATCATGACGTGGGTGTGACATTGTGCTTTGTTGTTCCATCTCTTCCTCCTTATGAGGATTGATGATGAATTGGGTGATGGCAAATTTTGGCTAGAGGGATTGTGGTGACGAATTTGGAATAGAAGAAATATGGGGAGATGTGACAGTAGCGACGAATTTGTAAATGTGTAGATTTTGTAAATATGGGGTAAGGGCAAGGGTAGTGTAGGTGACAGGGGGGGGGGGGGTGACGTACGGTCGGGATGAGCTTTCTCACTTCGCTCTCCGTACGCACTTCGCCTTGCATTGCCTTATTGATGTGTACCGTTGTGACCTTACCCCTCGCTCATCTGTTCCTCCCCCCCTTTTTGTCTCCCACATGAGGACCTGTGCGCCACTGGGCGCCGAGGGGAGCGTGCGTGAGTCCGCCATTGTGCGCCCGGAACTCCCAGAACCAGCTGTCTGCATCGATGCACCACATTATGGACCACATGTCTGTGGCTGAGCACCACTGATGGACCCCATGGGTTGGGGCATGGCCCCTCTGCTGGAACCGGCCATGAGGGCCCGAAATCTTGCTGGCGGACCTTGGCCACAGGGCACCGATGCCCCACAGGTGAACCATACATAGTCGGCCCCTGTGGGCCATAAATAAAAAGAAATGGACACGTTGGGTGCATTTTATTTTGATACAAATAGGCCGCCAGCAAAGAAGATGACATCAGGAAAATAGCAAATAGCCAGCAGAGGGAGCCGAAGAGCAAGAGACCACCTGCAGGGTTAGGGGTTGTTGTTTTTATTTTTATTGATGAACAATGATGACTGTGCACCGATTGGTGCTTTGGTGCGTTTTGGGTGCTTTCATGGTGCGTCGATGCAGAGCAGACTGTCTCCCCCCCCAGAAAGAACAATCACAGGTCCTGGGTTGCGTTTTGTAAATAAAGTAGAGTCATTGTAAATAATGCTCCCCACCGTCAGTGTATAGTTTGAAGACCATTCCGCAATTCGGTTAGCTGTGGGCGTGAGTCTGTTAGGTAGGGTGCAATGGAGCAGCGGGACATATTTATTTATGTTTTAAAACTGTCGCACTCAGGGTCAGGTTAAAAGTAGAGGGAACTACACCTACGTGTCACACTAAGTTAAAGTTATAGGCCCGGGACGTGCCTAAGAGGAGGAGGGTGCAGTGTTGCGGAGATGAGGATTGTGTTTTTTTTTTTGTGTTGTATTCCATAGTAAATTGTTGTAAATATCACCCTCTGTAAAATGTAATGATTCCTTGTAAATACCTCTGTAGTGTAAAGGTCAAAGGGCGTCCCATAATTAGTCCATAAAGCATACACGTCAGCCAATCATAGATTTCCCCCTGGTTGATAGTTATATCTTTATTATGTGTATTAGGGTAAGGCCTTGTCTTCCATTAAGATGACACTCCATTGCACCAAGTGAAATAAAATAGATCCCCTTTCATTCCCATCCCCAAAATCTCCATTTCCTTTCACATCCCCTTTCGTCATTGCCAAGCCTCGATTGCCAATTACATCCCCTCCAAAACCGCCATTGAACATGTGCTCGGGTCGGGGAAGAAGGGCGTACCCGCCCATCGTCATCAAGGGCGGAGCCAGAGGGTCGCGCGACCAACCAGGGCCGAGGTGAGCACACCGATGGGCGTGGCCTGAAGGCCGGCGGCTTGATCGCCGGAGGCGCTATAAAGGCGCGCGCGCAAGAAGCAAGGGGGTGGTCGGTGGAGAGGAGTGATTGGACAAAGAGGGAGAAAGAGTGGTTGGACCAAGAAAGAGAAAGAGTGGTTGGACAGGGAGACGTGCAAGTGTTGTTGAGTTGAGGGTTTGGACCAGACGAGTCAGACGAGTCGTGGCAAAGCACGCGACGTCCACAGCCGCAGCAACAGCAGCAACAACAGCAGCTTGGGGCCTGAACGGCGGTTTTGAGCAGGGCCGCGAAGAACGGCGGCTGCTAAATGCGCCGATCGTGCTGCAGGACCCCCTTGGACCTTCCTCTCCCTCCAGCCATCCACCTCCTGCCTGTCCATCCTTTTTGTGTACGTGAGTTTGTTCTGTTTGTTTTGTCCCTGGGGATTTAATTAAGTTTGTATAAGCTAGCGTTGCACTGTGTCTAATATCTTCTGTATATTATTTTCTTATCTTTCCTTCTCCTTGGTTTTTTTGAGCCTGTAAATAGCAAATAAATTATATTCGTATTGCAAACCTTTTTTTTGTCTTCTTCTTCTTCTTCACATCCGTGTCGCCTTTGTCTTTTCCCTATTGAATATCTGTGGAGCGATCCGGCCAACGTTCGGGAATCGGGGTAACTCTTAGGGCCACGGGGCCCTCCGCTCGGCAAAACCAATATCTTATCCGCGTCCGTAACAATATATATATATATATATATATATATATATATATATATATATATATATATATATATATACTATATATATATATATATATATATATATATATGTATATATTGTTACTGATCGCGGATTAAGATGTTATTTACCGAGCGGTGGTATTGCCGCGACCGTTACAGGATCCCTGACTCACCCGATTCACCCAGAACTTTGGCCGTATCGCACCACAGCTGCCCAATCTGGGAAAAGACTGAAACGACGAAATGCAAGAGGAAAAGGAATAAAACGAATAGACGGACAGAAGAGTAATTTGATTTATTATTTACACAAGCAAAAAGGAGCAATCAAGGTTTATTTACAAGCACATAAGACGCAGGTGACACAGGGAAAATACTAGCTTATACAGACTTAATTAACCCAGGACAGAACAAACAGAACAAACTCACGTATACAAGAAGGATGGAAAGGAATGAATGTTGGAAGGAGGAATGGGAAGGTTCAGCTGGGGCAGATGGTTCGGGCTTGATCCCGCACGAGACGTCGGCTGGACCTCGACGGCCACCGATGCCACCGCTATTTGGTCTCCGCGGGGTAACGGGTTGAAGCTGCCTGGTGGAGTCAACGCTGCCTCTCTGGCTCAGCTCAGGGCACGTCTGCCGTCTCTGGCGCAACTGCTGGTAATGGCCCTTGGCACCTTCTCTCTCTTGGCCCTGGTGTTTCCTCACCATTGACAACTCAACGCAACCAACGCAACCACTGACCCTCCTCTGGCAACCGACTCAGACCAACTCGAAGTGCATCTCTCTCGGGAACACCCCCGCCGTGGGTTATATAGGCCCCGCCCCTCAACCTTTGCGAACCTCCCCCAAACGTTCTCTCCCCGCCCTCTCAAGCCAAACCCCTTGTTCATGGTTGGTCGAGTGGGGCTGGATCACTCCTCCCCTCTCTGACGAGGTGGGGACCCGCCTTGCTTCCCCAACCCTGCCTCGTGGTCAATGGCGGATGAAGGGAAAACCGCCCAACATGCAGTTGGCCATGCGAATTGCAATTGACGGAAAGGGGGGAATGGAAGTGTTGGGAGTGGGAATGAAGGGAATCTATCTCTTTCACTGGTGCAATGGAGTATTTCAATTAATGGGAGACACAGCCTTACTCTAATACACATAATAAGGATATAACTGTCAACAAAGATATATCGTGTCCTGCATGTATGTTTTATGGACTAACTACGGGAACGCCCTTTGACCTTTATACAACCACAACCGGAGGGAGGAGGGGTGATATTTTACAACAACCTTTTACAACAACATTTTACCACAACAATAAATAAAAAATACATTCTCATATCCACAACACTGCACCCTCCTCCTCTTAGGCACGGCCCGGGCCTACAACTTTTATTTTTAGTGTGACACGTAGGTGTAGTTCCCTCTACTTTTAACCTGACCCTGAGTGCGACAGTTTTAAAACATAAATAAATGTGTCCCGCTGCTCCATTGTACCCTGCCTAACAGACTTACGCCCACAGTTAACCGAATTGCGGAATGGTCTTCAAACTATACACTGACGGTGGGAAGCATTATTTACACTTGACGCTACTTTTATTTACAAAACTAACCCAGGACCTGTGATTATTCTTTCTGTGGGGGAGACAGTCTGCTCTGCATCGACGCACCATGAACGCACCCAAAAACGCACCAATACAAGCACCCAAGCACCCATCGGTGCAGTCACCATAGTTCATCAGTGTTCAATGAATAAAAATAAATTCAACAACCCCTAACCCTGCAGGTGATCTCTTGCTCTTCGGCTCCCTCTGCTGGTTATCATTATTTGTTCTTCCAGATGTTGTCATTTTCATTTTCTTACTGGCGGCCTATTTGCAATAAAGTGTGCCCAATGTGTCCTTTTTATTTTCTTTATTTATGGCCCACAGGGCCGACTACGTGTGGTTCACCTGTGGGGCATCGGTGCCCTGTGGCCAAGGTCCGCCAGCAAGATTTCGGGCCCTCATGGCCGGTTCCAGCAGAGGGGCCATGCCCCAACCCATGGGGTCCATAAGTGGTGCTCGGCCACAGACATGTGGTCCATAATGTGGTGCATCGATGCAGACAGCTGGTTCTGGGAATTTCGGGCGCACAATGGCCGACCCACGCACGCTCCCCTCGGCACCCAGTGGCGCACAGGTCATGTGGGAGACAAAAGGGGAAAGACAATTGAGCGAGGGGTAAGGTCACAAGGGTACACATCAATAAGGCAATGCAAGGCGAAATGCGTACGGAGGGCGAAGTGAGAAAGCTCGTCCCTACCGTACGTCACCCCCCTGTCACCTACCCTACCCTTGCCCTTACCCCATATGTACAAAAATCTACACATTTACAAATTCGTCACTACTGTCACGTCTTCCCCATAGTTCCCCTATACCAAATTCGTCTCCACAATCCCTCTACTTCAAAATTTGCCATCACCAAATTCATCATCAATCCTCATAAGGAGGCAGAGATGGAACATCAAAGCACAATGTCACACCCACGTCATGATGCGTCTCACAATCCAAACATTTGCACAGTAAAAAATAATTAAACATGGCATGGTGCGGAGTACCTGTCACCTCAGGTGAGTGGATGCAGATGGTGCGAGGAGATCCTTCATCCTAACTATTTTCTAAATGACTTTAACACACTTTACACTACCCGGGGTCTTTCCCTGCCAATCCATTGGCCAACTTACACTACGGGTTCTAAAAACCAATTCCCATTGACCAAACTGTGGTGCTTCTCAATTTGGGGTCTCACTCCCCCGATTCATCTCCCGGTGCCTTCGCACAATTTCTGGGCTGCGACGTGTAGCTCTCCCAGCAGGTCTACCCACCTGCACACCTCCACCACTGCAGTTGCCACCCGAGCTTACCTAGCTCCTCACCCGACCCTAACTAACTGGGGCAGGCCCTCTCCTGGCTCTGTCACCCCCTGGTGCCCTCTGGCACTGGGCTACCCGGGTCCGTCCTCCGGATCCTCGGGCCCCATCCACAACTACCGGCTCCCAGAGCCCACCTGCGGCCTCACCTGGCTGACATCCTCACAGTGGTGGAGTGCCCAAACCAACTACACACACTAACAGGCTACACGCCCAGCCATTTCCACAACACTAATGCACCCATCCAAATACCATTCTTTCACCTCGCACCACAGATGCCAATATCCAACCACAATTTACCTGTACCCTCTACCTAACACTTACACTACCCGCCCCGGGTATCCGTGATGGGGGTCCACTCTTCCCCCATTCACACCTTCGCACCATCCACTCCACTCCACAATTTCCACCATACTCACTCCACGACCATCCGTTCCAATACTCCATTTATTCCACACAGCCACATACACCTGTTTGTTGCACACCTGTGCAATCACCTGGTGCCACCTGCACCCTCCTCCTCTTCCTGGACCATTTGGTCAACACAACACGCAATCACCACTACTCCCTCATACACTGCTCCATACACCTGTTCAGTTGCACACCTGTGCAATCTCACCTGTTCAATCACACCTGTTCAATCCTCACACACACGGCATCATCTCTTCTAACTACTCCCTTCTGAAACTTGCGCTTCCCAGTCGTCCCTTTAAACTATTGCGCTCCCACGTCATTATCATCCATACTAATCTACCTGCGTCCCCACTACAGGTATCAGTCACTATCTAAACCTTAACGTTACCTAATGTCAATCTCTTCTAGATCCCTATCAATATCCTAACCCACCCGGGCTAGTTTTCACTGCCATCAACCCCATAAGCTATAGCTCCTTTGCCCCACCTTGTGAGGGATGGTGAGTTTGCCATCCCACCACATCGGGGGTCTCTCACTATCAGTTTTGCACATCCAAATTCCACAAATCAAAAATTTGTCATTTACTGCCAATTCTACTCACGTTTCTAAATTTCGTATCAAATCACTATCACTATCACTATCACCCGTCTACTTATTAGGTCCTCTCAGTGCGCCAATTCACATCTACAGCCCGGCTTCGTACAGCCGAGCAATGAACGCGGGTTCTTTTGTGCCAGCGGCTGGATACGTCCCGCATTCGTGGCAGGGACGGGGGCTTACCCGGGCCGAGATCCCACGCACCACCTCGGCGTGGAGCCATCCAATGTCCCGATCTCGACCTGCCGGCACGTCTCAATAGAAATTGGTCGCCATGGCGACCCTTCCTATCGGGCTGCCCGCTCCGCCTAGTGGAGCCCGGACGCGGCCGTTCCACGCGAGGCCCAGCGTGGATCGCGCACGGCGGTCCTTTCGAACCCGCCGTGGCTCGGATCCCCGCTGGTTCTCGCGGCACGCGAAGCCCGGCACGCACCGAGGGCCCGATTCGGCTATAAGTCGCTCTAACCGCTAAACCGGTTACCGTCGATGCTTCGCCTGGACGCTTACATGCATACGCTACCCCTTTCTTGCTCATACATGCAGCCATTTCCATGCTCCTCGTCGTACCTTTCCTTACACACCTCGGTACACTCATTCCGCTCACCGACTTGGTCACACACCTGACCACCGAACACCTTGGCACACATTCGTCGCTCGCACACCTCGCCAACACACCTCTTCGCGCCCCTTTCTCGGTCACCTCCTTTGTGACAAGCACAGGTGTGCTCTCACCCGCACACCCAACCACGTGCCTCACTAGCAATTCTAGCGTGCATTCCCACTCACGCTCTACCATTCCAGGTGTGCATCCTTCCATTCCAGGTGTACATCCTCGCTCACCTGCCACAACCAACTCACGCTCCGTGTCACTCTCACTACTCTCACCACCACTCTTGTCAACGCACTCACCCTTCCTCTCGACAGCGCACTCTTTCCTCATGCACCTGTCCGTTACACACCTTTCTCGCGCATCCTCTCGCGCACACTCTTTCGTTACATCCTCTGTAACTCTCACCACAGGTGTACACTCTCTCATTACTTCCTCCGTAACACTCACCACACCGCGCTTCCATGTACTCCCTCGCACACGCGCTTCGACCAACTCACTCTTGACGGCACACTCACTCCTTGGCGTGCACTTTTTCCTCACACACCCCATGGTCGGACATTCTCGCACACCTCTTTTTTCGCACACCAGACCTGTCGCACACTTCACCAACGGCCTCTCACGAACACCCGGATCCAAACCAATCCCCAAGCCGACTGAAGCTTTCCTCACATCATATACCTTGCCACTCACCTCCGTCCCTCGTCGTCGCGCCTCCTCTGCCACCTGCAAACTTTTTATTTGGTTAGTGAGCACCTCATCATGATTTGAACACAGACCTTGTACATATTCCATGACTTCCTCCTTTATCTCCCTCTTAGTTTCCCTCCGTCTCTTCTTAATTTCACTCACCCCCTCTTCCACCTCCTCTAATTTTTCCTTTACCTCCTTCATCTCCCGGTGCGCCCCCTCTATCTCTTCCTCTAACGCCACCTTAACCGTTTCGATGTGCGTCCTCACCTCTCGGTCCTTCGTCTCCATCACTTCTGTCACCTCCTCCAACTTCTTCGTCAACCCCTCATGTACCATCTGATATTCCTTTTGTGTTGCTATTAATTCGTTTTTAATGTCCTTTTGTGTCGCTTTCAAACCCCCGATGATTGCAGTGTTCTTTTCCACTTGGTCCGCTAGTTCCCTTTGTCCGACTGTCAGCTGTTCTACTCCCTTCGTCAGATCTTCTATTCCCCCTTGTAACCTAGCCGTATTATTCCTCACCTCTTTCTCCATACGCTTTTCACCTCGCTTTACCTCCTCGCGTAGCCCCGAGACCTCCTCACTCACACCTCGTCATATCCCCTCCTTCATCTCCTCCATCTCTTTTGTAGATGCCACCCTCATCTGTCCCAATTCATCCCTCTGAGCATCCAGTTTACTTTCTAACCCGATTTGCACCTCCTCTATCTGGTTCCCCATTCGTTTGATTTCTCGGGCGGATTGCTCCCCTATATCCCGCAATTTGTCCTCCATCCTATTTTCTAACCCCATTAACCCATTCTTTACCTCTTTTATCCCGTTGTCTAACCCCTCAAATTTGTCGTCTAACTTCCCAAATTTCTTGTCTAATCCCTTAAAATTATTGTCTAACCCCTCACCGGTACCCCTCGCTTCGTCCCTCATTACCCCCATTTGGCCCCCTATCCTGTTTTCCATCCCTTTGAAATTATCGTCTGTTTTTACCATAAAGGCCATCATCTGTTTCATAAACAGGTTCAAATCCATTGGCATCTCGGGTTCGGCTACCGCGACCATGGGCGCGGCTAAATTTGGTGCCGCAACAACCATGTGCGCGAGGACGCCATCTTGTGCACCTGATACACCCTCAACCGCCTCCTCATCGCTCCCCTCCATTTGATCCTGGGTTACTCCTAACCCCTCTATCTCTCCCACCGGCATCCCGTCGCCTTGACCAGCCATGGCGCGATTTCAAAGTTCAGGTTTTGTAAAACAAAACAAATTTCGGCAGCTCGTAATTTTGACCAAAAATTTTTTTTTCTCTATTCGTTTTAAAAATTTGGTTCGGGCCTCGAATCCCACTCCCAGACACCAATTGTTACTCTAATAGTACAATTGGTGTTCCAAAATTTGGGCCTAACAAATTTAGTCCCAGGTCCGAATCCCACTCCTGACACCAATTGTTACTGATCGCGGATTAAGATGTTATTTACCGAGCGGTGGTATTGCCGCGACCGTTACAGGATCCCTGACTCACCCGATTCACCCAGAACTTTGGCCGTATCGCACCACAGCTGCCCAATCTGGGAAAAGACTGAAACGACGAAATGCAAGAGGAAAAGGAATAAAACGAATAGACGGACAGAAGAGTAATTTGATTTATTATTTACACAAGCAAAAAGGAGCAATCAAGGTTTATTTACAAGCACATAAGACGCAGGTGACACAGGGAAAATACTAGCTTATACAGACTTAATTAACCCAGGACATAACAAACAGAACAAACTCACGTATACAAGAAGGATGGAAAGGAATGAATGTTGGAAGGAGGAATGGGAAGGTTCAGCTGGGGCAGATGGTTCGGGCTTGATCCCGCACGGGACGTCGGCTGGACCTCGACGGCCACCGATGCCACCGCTATTTGGTCCCCGCGGGGTAACGGGTTGAAGCTGCCTGGTGGAGTCAACGCTGCCTCTCTGGCTCAGCTCAGGGCGCGTCTGCTGTCTCTGGCGCAACTGCTGGTAATGGCCCTTGGCACCTTCTCTCTCTTGGCCCTGGTGTCTCCTCACCATTGACAACTCAACGCAACCAACGCAACCACTGACCCTCCTCTGGCAACCGACTCAGACCAACTCGAAGTGCATCTCTCTCGGGAACACCCCTGCCGTGGGTTATATAGGCCCCGCCCCTCAACCTTTGCGAACCTCCCCCAAACGTTCTCTCCCCGCCCTCTCAAGCCAAACCCCTTGTTCATGGTTGGTCGAGTGGGGCTGGATCACTCCTCCCCTCTCTGACGAGGTGGGGACCCGCCTTGCTTCCCCAACCCTGCCTCGTGGTCAATGGCGGATGAAGGGAAAACCGCCCAACATGCAGTTGGCCATGCGAATTGCAATTGACGGAAAGGGGGGAATGGAAGTGTTGGGAGTGGGAATGAAGGGAATCTATCTCTTTCACTGGTGCAATGGAGTATTTCAATTAATGGGAGACACAGCCTTACTCTAATACACATAATAAGGATATAACTGTCAACAAAGATATATCGTGTCCTGCATGTATGTTTTATGGACTAACTACGGGAACGCCCTTTGACCTTTATACAACCACAACCGGAGGGAGGAGGGGTGATATTTTACAACAACCTTTTACAACAACATTTTACCACAACAATAAATAAAAAATACATTCTCATATCCACAACAATATATATATATATATCAGTCACTATGCGATTTCGTCCCGACAATATATGGATTTGGATTGACAAATATATGGATTGACAGGCAGAGCGTATGTACATGGCAGTGACGTCATTACTTGCGCTCATTGAAAGCTGGAGAACTGCACATATATTTGGATTGGTTTGCTCCCGGCTGCATCCAGGGGATTCCATATAATGAGTGGATACCAGAGGTAATGTGCCATGTGGCAGATGGCACTTATCGCTCCCATTAAGGTACGGCATAGCTGGATGGGATACCTTAATGGCGGTTCACCACTGATGGTATGAAATCGCATAGTGACTGGTATATAACCGAAAGGTTTTCAG
The DNA here is from genome assembly GCF_964187855.1 of Myxine glutinosa. Taxonomy (NCBI): domain Eukaryota; kingdom Metazoa; phylum Chordata; class Myxini; order Myxiniformes; family Myxinidae; genus Myxine; species Myxine glutinosa. Next base: position 130,047,059 of record NC_136268.1, read on the forward strand.
TCATAAGTGTATGCAGTACTCACTGCGTTGCCCTGATGAGCCCCAAAAGGGTGAAACCAGGTCGGTAACTGAGTTTTACATACACTTATGACAGTATCTGAACTAAGATCAAAATTCTGCTCTGTCAGAGGGTTCTCTTGAGAGCTTGACAAGCAGAGCGTATGTACATGGCAGTGACGTCATTACTTGCGCTCATTGAAAGCTGGAGAACTGCACATATATTTGGATATATATATATATATATATATATATATATATATATATATATATATATATATATATATATATAGATATATACTAGCTGAAAGCACCCGGCATTGCCTGGGGTATTTTTGAATGAATTTACTGCTATAATTCAGCTTTCACTCGCGGCCGTAAAAGATTGACTACTATAATTCAGCTCAGCTTTTAATTGCGAAATGGGCCCAGCCCGGCCGATGCGGCCTCGACCGGCCTCGCCACCCAGCCTGTAACCTTCCCGGGGCCAATCCCGACATTTTTGGTTCTTTTTGGATGAATTTACTGCTATAATTCAGCTTTTACTTGCGGCCGTAGAAGAATGACTCCTATAATTCAGCTCAGCTTTTAATTGTGAAATGGGCCCAGCTCGCCTGAGGTGGGCCTCGACCGGCCTCGTGACCGAGCCTATAACCTTCCCAGGGCCTGTCCCGACATTTTTGGTTCTTTTTGAATAAATTTACTACCATAATTCAGCTTTTACTCCCGGCCGTAGAAGATTGACTACTATAATTCAGCTCAGCTTTTAATTGCGAAATTGATCCGGGCCGGCCGAAGCAGCCTCAAGCAGCGTGGGCAAGCCTCGCCACTGAGCCAAAAACCTCCCCGGGGCCCGTCCCGACATTTTTTCTATTGGAGGTTTCCTCCTATCTTTCACCGTTCAGGAGATTAGCTTGCGCAGACAAACAAACAAAAACTTTCTTTTATAATATAGAAAGAAGAGAAGAGAGAAGATATTGTTACAGACGCGGTTTAGATGTTATGATGGGCCGAGCGGATGGTCCAACCGCGACCGAACAGTTACTCCCCGATTAGCCCGATTCCACCCGACGTTGACCAGATCGCACCACAGATATTCAATCGGGAAACCTCTAAAGCGACCGAAAGAAAAGGAAAAAGAGAAGAAGACAGAGTACGGAGGAAGAACAGATTTATTATACACACACAAGCAATGGATGGAAGAAGCAGTCACACAGCGAATCGTTAACTTACACTATTCAATTTACTTAACCCCAGGACAACGATTAGGACAGACGACGTTCACACTTACACGGGGGAAATTGCAGGCAGGGATGGCGGAGGTGGGTTGCTGGAGAGGGAGGCAGGGTCAGATCCCTGCAACCGGCAGGGCTGGAGGTAGCAGCTCTCAATCCTTCGCGTTTTTGGTGGGAAAACCCTCGGTCGCGTCGACGCTGCTGATACTGTAGACGTCACGCGCCGGCTCGGTCACACCTGCTCCTCTCCTTCTGGTGGAGCCGTCTCCCTCCTCTCAGCGCGTCTCTCCAAAGCTGGTTTCCTCTCCGAGTACCTCTCCTCTTTGGCTTGGAGCATCTCGCATCTCACCGCTCACAGCTCAGCTCACAGCTCCTCTCGTATGTCACCTCTTCGCTCATCTCCCATCTCGTGAAGCAGTCCCTTCCAGTCGCTTTTATCACTCGGGGCGGAATCAAGCCGCCGGCTGCGAGGGCACGCCTACCGGGTCGCTAACCGCGGTGCTGGTTGGCTGTTAGGGCTGTCCGATTCCTCCTTTGAGCATGACGACGTGCCACGCCTGTGACTTGGCGGCTCCTACCCCCCCTCTTCTCCGAGATGAGCACATGGGCAATGGCGGCTTGCGGGATTGAACACCACTCGCACCCCTTTTGAAAGGAACTTTGGGGAGCGGAGATGTTTGGGGAAATTGAAAGGGCCTACGCTTATTTTGTTTGATACAATGCAAAGTCAATCTAGTGGGAAACACATATTTAGCCTACATAGAATAAGGAAATACACTATTTAAAAAGATATATCGTGGCCTGTGTGTAAGTTTCATGGAATTAACTAGGAGGATGGCTGCGACCATTATTTACATTACGAGGGTGTTACACACAACAAAACCATACTTTTCACATTCGTTACACTTCCTCCAAAATCGTTACACTCTTCAAAAACCGTTACACTTCTCAAATTCGTTACACTTCTCAAAACCGTTACACTGCACCCTCCTTTCTTCAGGCCCATACTCAGGCCTACAAAACTTTAACTTAGTGTGACACGTAGGTGTAATTCCCTCTACTTTTAACCTGACCCTGAGTGTGACAATCTTAAAACACAAATAAGTATGTCCCCCTGTTGCATTGCACCCTGTCTAACAGACTCAAGCCCACAGCTAACCGAATTACGGAATTATTCTCAAACTATACATTTACGGTGGGGAGCATTATTTACAATGACGTTATTTCTTATTTACAACGCAACCCAGGACCTGTGTTTTTTTTCTTTTCTTTTTAGGGAACAAGAAAAAAGAAATTCCTGTTGGGAGGGAGGAGACAGCACGCATTGCATCGATGCACCAGTACCAATACCACCAAAGCACCCAAAAGCACCAAAAGCACCACAAAGCACCAAAAGCACCACTCGGTGCGCAGTCACCATGGTTCATAATAAACACAACAAAACAACTGGTGGTGGTCTTCTCTTTCTCTGCTGGGCCGATGTTCTTCCCGACGTCTTCTGGCTTCATGCGGCCTACTTGGAAATATAAAAAGCACAAACCGTGTCCATTTTTATTTAGGGCAACAGGGGCCAACTAAGGGTGGTCCACCTGTCTGGTGTAGGTGCCACCTTACCGAGGTCCGCAAGCAAAATTCCCTGGCCACTATGGCCGGTCTCCAACAGAGGTGCCCTGCCCCAGAACCTGGGGTCCATCAAGTGGTACTTGGCCGCAGAACAGCGGTCCATAAATTGGTACATCAACGCAATGCATGCTGGTTCTGGGAATCTCGTGTGCACAATGGCCACCTCACGCACGCTCCCCTCGGCCCCCAATGGCGCACAGGTCATGTGGGAGACAAAAGACACAATTGAGCGAGGGGTAAGGTCACAAGGGTACACATCAATAAGGCAATGCAAGGCGAAATGCGTACGGAGGGCGAAGTGAGAAAGCTCGTCCCTACCGTACGTCACCCCCCTGTCACCTACACTACCCTTGCCCTTACCCCATATTTACAAAATCTACCCATTTACAAATTCGTCACTACTGTCACGTCTTCCCCATATTTCTCCTATACCAAATTCGTCTCCACAATCCCTCTACTTCAAAATTTGCCATCACCAAATTCATCATCAATCCTCATAAGGAGGCAGAGATGGAACATCAAAGCACAATGTCACACCCACGTCATGATGCGTCTCACAATCCAAACATTTGCACAGTAAAAAATAATCAAAACATGGCATGGTGTGGAGTTCCTGTCACCTCAGGTGAGTGGATGCAGATGGTGCGAGGAGACTTCATCCTAACTACTTTCTAAATGACATTAACACACTTTACACTACCCGGGGTCTTTGCCTGCCAATCCATTGGCCACTTACACTATGGGTTCTAACAACCAATTCCCATTGACCAAACTGTGGTGCTTCTCAATTTGGGGTCTCACTCCCCCGATTCATCTCCCGGTGCCCTTGCACAATTTCTGGGCTGTGACGTGTAGCTCTCCCAGCAGGTCTACCCACCTGCACACCTCCACCACTGTAGTTGCCACCCGAGCTTACCTAGCTCCTCACCCTAACCTAACTAACTGGGGACAGCCCCTCCTGGCTCTGTCACCCCTTGGTGCCCTCTGGCACTGAGCTACCCGGGTCCGTCCTCCGGATCCTCGGGCCCCATCCACAACTACCGGCTCCCAGAGCCCACCTGCGGCCTCACCTGGCCGACATCCTCACAGTGGTGGAGTGCCCAAACCAACTACACACACTAACAGGCTACACGCCCAGCCATTTCCACAACACTAATGCACCCATCCAAAGCCCATTCTTTCACCCGCACCACAGATGCCAATATCCAACCACAATTTACCTGTACCCTCTACCTAACACTTACACTACCCGCCCCGGGTATCCGTGATGGGGGTCCACTCTTCCCCCATTCACACCTTCGCACCATCCACTCCACTCCACAATTTCCACCATACTCACTCCACGACCATCCATTCCAATACTCCATACCATTTATTCCACACAACCATTCTCCATACCTGTTGTTGCACACCTGTGCACTCATACCTGGTGCCACCTGCACCCTCCTTTCTTCCTGGACCATTTGGTCATCACAATACACAATCACCACTACTCCCTCATACACTGCTCCACACACCTGTTCAGTTGCACACCTGTGCAATCACACCTGTTCAATCCTCACACACACGGCATCATCTCATCTAAATACTCCCCTCTGAAACTTGCGCTTCCCAGTCGTCCCTTTAAACTATTGCGCTCCCTCGTCATTATCATCCACACTAAACTACCTGCGTCCCCACTACAGGTATCAGTCACTAACTAAACCTTAACGTTACCTAATGTCATCTTCGCTAGATCCCTACACACGATATCCTAACCCACCCGGGCTAGTTTTCACTGCCATCAACCCCATAAGCTATAGCGCATTTGCCCCCATTCTGTGAGGGATGGTGGATTTGCCATCCCACCACATCGGGGAGGTCCTACTATCAATTTCGCTCGTCCAAATCCAACAAATCAAAAATTTGTCATTCATCTGCCAATTCTACCCACTATTATAAATTTCGTATCAAATCACGATCACTATCACCATCATCACAGTCTACTATATCCTAGCCTCGGTGCGTCGTGACATCATTAAACTCGGTTCGTAAAGCCGAGCAATGAATTCGGGTGGTTTGGTCGCCTGCAGGTTGAATCCATCCGGCTTTCGGTTCAAGGGAGGTGGTTTGGTTGGACCGAGGTTCCACGCACCATCTCGGCGCGGCACCTTGCGGTCCCGGGCCCGATGCCTCAATCTCCCCTGGTCGGAACCCCGTCCCCACGAGGGGGCACCGTACCGCTTCCTCCCACTCGCCCTTGAACCGGACCGGTCGCCTCGCCCGCCAAGGCCCGGACTCGACCGTGCGGGACGGGGCCAAGCCCGAATCGGCAACGACGCTTCGAAGAGAAGCGACGCAGCATCGATCCGCGCCGGGCCTCGCACCCAACAAAGCACACCGCGCCCCGAGTGCTCGCATCGGCTATCCGTCGCCCTAACTGCTAACCCGGTTACCGTCGATGCTTCACTTGCATGCTCACACGCATACGCTACCCCTTTCACCCTCACAAAACCCGGCGTTCCAACGCCGTCCGTACATTCCACCAACGCTCTCCCTGTTACACACCACACCTCTCGTGCACACTCTTGCGCACACTTTGGTCCACACCTCTCCTCCGTTACGTCCTCCGTAACACTCACCATGGGCGTGCACTCTTGCATCCACCCACTAACGCGCTCACATGGGCTCTCCCACACCCGCGCTACCACCAACTCAGGTGTGCTTCCTCGCACACGTTCCACCACCACCTTACTCTCCGTGTCACACTTCGTACACCCCGACGTGCATTCTCGCTCGCACTCGGTTTCACACTCGCGCTCCGATGTGCCCTCTCGCACCTGCGCCATCACCAACTCACTATTCGTGTCACACTCCGTACACCCCGACGTGCATTCTCGCTCGCACTCGGTTTCACACTCGCGCTCCGATGTGCCCTCTCGCACCTGCGCCATCACCAACTCACTATTCGTGTCACACTCCGTACACCCCGACGTGCATTCTCGCTCGCACTCGGTAGGGTAGGGTGGGGCAAGAGGCCCAGTAGGGGTCAAACGCCTACCCACAATATATACTAAACCACGTGATGCAACGAGCCCCATGATGCCTTGCGAGCTTCCTTCCGCAAACATCCTTTCCCGCCACGACGGCGACACAGTCAGAGGAAGCGGTACGTTTCTCAGATGTTTTTCTTTGTTTTCGTCCTGTTTGTTGTAAATTTCATACTTCATTTGTTCAGTAGCATCATCTAAATAGCAGAAGAAACAGAACGTCTCTACTTTTTCTTGTTATAGGGATCTGTTAGCTATCTGTTGATGCCAGACTAAACTAGTTGCCTCCCTTGCTTTAAGTCAGATTTCCAAAGATAAGATTTGTAACAGATTGGGGGTCAAACGCCCACTGGGATGTTGGGGCAAGACGTCTAATGTGCCCCTCATTCCACTGAATGTAATACCGACTTGACTTGAAATGCTAGAGTACTGCATGTCTCTCTCTCTCTCTCTCTCTCTCTCTCTCTCTCTCTCTTTCTGTGTCTCTCTGTCTCTCTCTCTCTCTCTCTCTCTCTGCTATGCTAGTAAAAGTGACTATCATTTGAATATATTCCGCTAAGTTATGAATAAAAGAAATTATGATTTAGAGACTGAATCATTTTTAAACACATGTCAACAGATACATGATGGTGAGAACATACAAAAGGAAGACAGAGAGGGGCAATTATGGCCAAAGCAACTTGTCTGCAGCCTTGACAGTAGTGAGCGAGGGACTTCCACTCATTCGTGCCAGCAAGGACTTTGGTGTTCCGGCACGTAGGCCTACCCTACGAAGGCACAGAGACCAGCAAGTAGCAGCACCTGGTGTGCTGAATTTTGGGAGATATAAGAACGCCCTTCCTCCTGAGATCGACGCGCAGCTGAAAGCACATGTAACGGAGATGCAGAGGCGACTGTACGGTCTGAGGATGCGGGACATGCAGCGTCTAGCGTTTGATGTTGCTGAGAAGGCTCAAATTAGCCACCCTTTCAACAGAGAGTCCCGGATGGCAGGAAAGGACTGGGTCCAGAACTTTCTCTCCCGTCACGACCTCACCCTCAGGCAGCCTCAAGCAACCAGCATAGCGCGTGTTGTGGGCTTCAATAAACCCAGGGTCCAGGGTTTCTTTGACCTCTTCAAGGAGTGTTTGACAGCTGAAGACTACACCCCTTCAAGAGTGTGGAACATGGATGAGACAGGGCTGACAACTGTTCAAAAGCCCGGGAAAGTCATAGCCACAAAAGGTGCTCGACAGGCTTCGAGTGAGGAGGAAGACTGGCCTTGTCTTATATGCTGTGAGGAGTACAGCCGTGCCAGACCCAGGGAGGTGTGGGTGCAGTGCCAGTTGTGCCTTCATTGGGCACATGAACAATGTACGCCAGGACTGGCCCAGTTCCTGTGCCCAAACTGCGAGTCGGATGTCTCGGACTGACATGTGCCCATGACTGTTTGAATTTGACCAAGTCACAATTCATGACATTTTGTATTTACAGTGAAATTTCCTCTATGTAGGAGACTATGTTTTTCTAGTCAGACGTTAGTATTATCTTCTTTTTATGTAATTCGGAAGTAAGGGGCAAAACGCTCACTTCTCAGGGGCAACACGCCCACAGTAAGCGTTTTGCCCCAACCTGGTGGGCGTTTTACCTCCGGCATGGGGCAAAGAGGCCAAAAATAAAAATAAAAATTTTCACTTCTTGTTCTTTTTCGTTTTTATCTATCTTGGTGTGCTTGTGCTATTATGTAGCACTAATGTGTCCTTATTGTTTGCATTTACTTTTAGTTCTCTATAGCTGCAACAGGAGCAGATATCAGCAATCTTGCTTAATGGGGGCGTCTTGCCCCACCCTACCCTATCACACTCGCGCTTCGTAACACGCTCACCCCTTGACGCACACTTTTTTTCCACACGCGTGCCATTTCCACTCACACGGGACCCTTCACCAACGCCCGGATGCTTCCTTGATCCCAAGCGCGCGACAATTCTTTTGTCGCTAAACATCCTCTTACAAAATCTCCCAGCACAATACACAACAGCACGTCTCACCTTCGGGGTTCTTCTTCCTCCCTGCACCAAAACCTGCAAACTTCCATTTGGATTAGCGAGTACAGCATCAGGATGTGCATTTAGACTTTGAGCAATTTCCATTCCTTCCTCCGATTGTTGCTCTTTTAACTTTAAGTCCCCGGTCTCTCCAATTTCAACTATACCCATAATTTCTTTGTTCACCTCGACGACCGTTGGCTTTAATAAAATTCCCTCTACCTCATCGGTCGCCGGCTTTTCCAAACCCCGGGTCGCGATTTCTACCCCGGTCATTGTACCCGTGCTTTTCTCCGCTTCGTTCAACCAGTGCTTCTCGATCCGCGTTACCTCCTCGTGCACCCCTGGGACCCCCTCGCCCACCATGCGATCCATGGTCTCCCCACATTTTTGCATGCGGTCACCCATTCTGTTGGTTATTGCTTCAATTTGGTTTCCCAATCGCTCACTGTTAGCATCCATCCGGTTCCCCATTACCCCCATTTGCCCCATAAGGGCCCCCATCATTCTGCTTTCTATTTGTTCCATAATGTCGTTTTCTTTCTGCATTTCCACCATGAATTGGGCCATGAAGGCTTGCATTTGGGCCACCGTTGGTAGTACAAAGGGTGCGGCCGCAGCTGCCCCAACCTCGTGCGCGAGAGCGCCATTTTGCGCGCCCGTAACCTCGTGCGCGAGGGTGCCATTTTGTGCGTCTGAAACCTCCGCAACCACATTGCCATTTTTCTCCTCCTCCCTTTCCTCCACATACATTTCCCCGAGGTCCTGGGTCGATTCCACCCTGTCTATCTCTCCCACCGACATCCGATCGCCTTGATTGTCCATGGCGCGATCTCAAAATTCGGGTTTTATAAAACAAAATAAATTTCGGCAGCTTGTAATTTTGAGCGCGTTAAGCGTGCTTCGGGTCCGATCTCACTCCTCGACACCAATTGTTACAGACAATAGTACAATTGGTGTCCCAAAATTTGGGCCTAACAAATTTAGTCCCAGGTCCGAATCCCAACTCCTGACAACCAATTGTTACTGATTGCGGTTTAGATGTTATGATGGGCCGAGCGGATGGTCCAACCGCGACCGAACAGTTACTCCCCGATTAGCCCGATTCCACCCGACGTTGACCAGATCGCACCACAGATATTCAATCGGGAAACCTCTAAAGCGACCGAAAGAGAAGGAAAAAGAGAAGAAGACAGAGTACGGAGGAAGAACAGATTTATTATACACACACAAGCAATGGATGGAAGAAGCAGTCACACAGCGAATCGTTAACTTACACTATTCAATTTACTTAACCCCAGGACAACGATTAGGACAGACGACATTCACACTTACACGGGGGAAATTGCAGGCAGGGATGGCGGAGGTGGGTTGCTGGAGAGGGAGGCAGGGTCAGGTCCCTGCAACCGGCAGGGCTGGAGGTAGCAGCTCTCAATCCTTCGCGTTTTTGGCGGGAAAACCCTCGGTCGCGTCGACGCTGCTGATACTGTAGACGTCACGCGCCGGCTCGGTCACACCTGCTCCTCTCCTTCTGGTGGAGCCGTCTCCCTCCTCTCAGCGCGTCTCTCCAAAGCTGGTTTCCTCTCCGAGTACCTCTCCTCTTTGGCTTGGAGCGTCTCGCATCTCACCGCTCACAGCTCAGCTCACAGCTCCTCTCGTATGTCACCTCTTCGCTCATCTCCCATCTCGTGAAGCAGTCCCTTCCAGTCGCTTTTATCACTCGGGGCGGAATCAAGCCGCCGGCTGCGAGGGCACGCCTACCGGGTCGCTAACCGCGGTGCTGGTTGGCTGTTAGGGCTGTCCGATTCCTCCTTTGAGCATGACGACGTGCCACGCCTGTGACTTGGCGGCTCCTACCCCCCCCCCCCTCTTCTCCGAGATGAGCACATGGGCAATGGCGGCTTGCGGGATTGAACACCACTCGCACCCCTTTTGAAAGGAACTTTGGAGAGCGGAGATGTTTGGGGAAATTGAAAGGGCCTACGCTTATTTTGTTTGATACAATGCAAAGTCAATCTAGTGGGAAACACATATTTAGCCTACATAGAATAAGAAAATACACTATTTAAAAAGATATATCGTGGCCTGTGTGTAAGTTTCATGGAATTAACTAGGAGGACGGCTGCGACCATTATTTACATTACGAGGGTGTTACACACAACAAAACCATACTTTTCACATTCGTTACACTTCCTCCAAAATCGTTACACTCTTCAAAAACCGTTACACTTCTCAAATTCGTTACACTTCTCAAAACCGTTACAATATATATATATATACATATATATATATATTGTTGCGGATATGAGGATTGCATTTTTTTTATTGTGTGTATTGTATTGTGGTAAATTGTTGTGTAACATTGGTTGGATATGGCCCCTCCGGCCTCCAGAATTGTGTAAAGGTAAAAAGGGCGTCCCGGTAGTTAATTCCATGAAACACCACATTGCAGGACACTATAAGACCCTTGTTCAGTAGTTTATATCCTTATTATGTGTTTTAGGGTAAGGCCTTGTCGTCCATTAACATGACACTCCATTGCACCGAGTAAAAGAGATAGATTCCCTTCATTCCCATTCCCAAAAACCTCCATTTCCCCTTTCGTAATGGCCAAGCCTCAATTTGGCAATTACATCCCCTCCAAAGCCGCCATTGACCACGAGGCAGGGTTGGGGAAGAAAGGCGGGTCTCCACCTCGTCATAGAGGGGAGGAGTAAGTCGGCCCCGCTCATCCAACCCAGAACGAGGGGTTTGGCTTGAGAGGGCGGAGAGAGAATGCTTGGGGGAGGTTCGCAAAGGGTGAAGGGCGGGGCCTATATAACCCGCCGCGGGACGCTCCCCAAGGAGACAAGCAGATGAGTCCAAGAGATGAGCTGAAAGGCTGAGCTGAGCTGTGTGGTGAGGTGGAAAGGAAAGAGCTGGGTCGTCTGAGCAGGGCTGAGTTGTGAGGTCCAAAAGCAGAAGATCATCCAGGGAAGCACAAAGCCTGCTATTCATCACCTTGCTCGCCAGCAGCAGCGTCTACAGCAGCAACAAGACTCGACAGCCGTTTGGGGCCTGGACGGCAGTTTGGAGCAGGGCCGCGAAGGGACGGCGGCTGCCGAACGCGCCGATTGTGCTACCAGCTCCGGACCTTCCTCTCCTTCCAGCCATTCCTGCCTGCAAGTTCCCCATTTGCGTACGTGAGTTTGTTTTGTTTGTTCTGTCCTGGGTAGGTAATTAAATCTGTATAAGCTAGTAATTTGCATTGTGTAACCTGTTTTTTTCATGTCCGCTGTAAATACCCGTGACTGCTCTTTTTGCTTATGTGTGTGTAAATAATAATAAACCCCGTTACTCTTCTGTACGTCTTCTTCTTCTTCCTCTTTGCATTCGTCGTCTTAGTCTTTTCCATATTGAGTAGCTGTGGCGTGATACGGCCAACGTCTGGGTGAATCGGGTGAGTCGGGGAAACTGTTCGGCCGCGGTGCCTTCGCTCGGCACAACATCCTTAACCGCGGACCGTAACAATATATATATATATATATATATATATATATACATACATACATACATACATACATACATACATACATACATACATACATACATACATACATACATACATATATATATATATATATATATATATATATATATATATATATATATATATATATATATATATATATATACTAGCCGACAGCACCCGGCGTTGCCCGGGTTCTTTTTGAATGAAATTGCTACTATAATTAAGCTTTTACTAGCGGCCGTAGAAGATTGACGACCATAATTCAGCTCAGGTTTTAATTGTGAAATGGGCCCAGCCCGGCCGAAGCGGCCTCGCCACTTCGCCTATAACCTTCCCGGGGCCCGCTCCGACATTTTTAGTTCTTTTTGAATGAATGTACTACTATAATTCAGCTTTTACTCGTGGCCGTAGAAGATTGACGACCATAAATCAGCTCAGCTTTTAATTGCGAAATGAGCCCAGCTCGGCCGAAGTGGCCTCGACCGGCCTTGCCACTTCGCCTATAACCTTCTTGAGGCCCGTCCCGACATTTTTAGTTATTTTTGAAAGAATTTACTACTATAATTCAGCTTTTACAAGCGGCTGTAGAAGATTGACTACTATAATTCAGCTCAGCTTTTAATTGCAAAATGGGCCCAGCCCGGCCGAGGTAGGCCTCGACCGGTCTCGACACCTAGCCTGGAACCTTCCCGGGGCCCGTCCCGACATTACTTTTATTCGAGGGTTCCTCATATCTTTCACCGTTCAGGAGATTAGCTTGCGCAGACAAACAAACAAACAAACAAACAAAAACTTATATATATATATATCGAGGACAGGATCAGGATCAGGATGAGACATGGAGGAGAGGAAGAAGTTGTTTCTTGGGTTTGTTGATCTGGAAAAAGCATTCGATAGGGTTCCACGCAAAGTATTGACATGGGCATTGAGGAAGTTAGGAGTGGAGGAATGGTTGATCAGAGTAGTGATGAAAATGTACAAAAGAGCACGCACAGCTGTAAGGACGAATGGCAGGAACAGTGGTGAGTTTGAGGTGAAGGTGGGAGTGCATCAGGGGTCGGTACTAAGTCCACTACTATTTGTAGCTGTGATGGAGGTGCTGGCTCAGAACGTAAATAGTAAGGGAAACATGAAAATCTGTTAACTAAATTGTTACCAAAAAATTTCTTCACCAATATGTTTGTAAAGGTGTGTAATAACATGTGTTAAAATGTTGAAGGTCAACTCCTGTGGGAAACCCAGAAAAAAAGCTGTTGAATTCGGGTACCGAAAAATTATTTTCGAGAATTTTTATTTTTTTTAATCGGCCCTTAAGTAACTTATGAGGGGTCAAATAAGGGTTTTTCATGATTCTGAGTTGATTGTTAACATTTATATTTCACCACAGACACTCCTTTGTGGAAAAATAATTTCTAAATATATCTCATTTTCTACTTTGCAGGACATGGAGTCTAGCAATATGGATGAAGACGTTACTCCACCTGTGCTCAATTGCTTCATCTGTGCACGCTCGGATACACCAGCTGAAAGGCTCATACAGGCAACTCCAAAGGGATACTCAACTTTATTGAAACAAGCAGAAACTGTCGAAAATGTTACTGTTGTGGAACGTATGAAGGAGGCTCAAAAGGAAGGAAAACTGAGGTACCACCAGAAGTGTAAAAATGATCTGTACAACAACTTTGTTGCAACCACCAAGAAGTCAGCTCAAGCATCAAAGGCAGAGAAAGAGTCATCAAAGTTGAAGAGAAGACGCACTACTTGTGAGTTCAGTTCATCAACTGGCTGCAGTTCTAGAAGATCACAGTCAGTTGACCTCCTGTATAAGGATGTATGCATTCTTTGCAACCAACCAGCCCAGCTCTACAAAAATAATCCAGCACAAGCTAGAAAGAAATACAGAGTGCCAGATAATTTGACTGCAGATACACTGAAGGCAAGCTTGCTGAAGACAGCACGGAGTCGCGGGGATGACTGGGGCACTGAAGTCACTGGACGCCTGGAAGGGATCAACGACTTGGTAGCAGAAGAAACACTGTACCATTTGCGATGCAAACTTATGTTTGCGAGAGGTGACAGTTTGTCCAAGACTGATGAGGAAGGAAAAAGGAAGAGAGGACAGAGGAGTATTGATGAGGAGCGAGAGGCAGTTTTTATTGAATTCTGCGAATGGTTAGACTCAGAATTAGAGCATGGGGTAATGAACATGGACCAAGTCTATGAAAAGCTGCAGGAGTTTGATCAGTCACCAGAGAAGAGCCTTTCTTATTCAAAGCATTGGCTAAAGATAAAACTTCTAGAGAAATACAAAGACACCTTGTATTTCACAACACAGGAAAGAAGGGCAGATGTACTCTGTCTCAAAGATGGCACCGACAATATTCTGTGAGGGCATCATGCTAATCTTGACCATGGAGATGAGAAGACTCAGATCATAAAGACGGCACTCAAGTTCATATCCAATGATATTGCCTTGATTGATTTAGGTCCAAAGTCATACCCCACCACACACAGTATGACTGACTTCGATAGTCAGCTGACACTTGTTCCTGCAAGCCTTCAGATGTTCTTGAGACCGATTGTCAAGACAGACGAAAGAGTTGCCGTTTGGGGGCAGAATTTTATTAAGGCCTGTCGACCTCGGTCTGGAGTATTGCCACACCAAATGGGGCTTGCCATACAACTTGATCATAGATTTGGGTCAAAATGGATGCTCAACAAGTTCCACCGGCTGGGATACACTGAGTCTTACACGGAGACACAAAACTACAAATACTGCTTCCTTAATAGTAGGAGTGGAGATGATGTTCCAGATACTTCTGGCACTCTTGACACCATTGTGGAGGAAACCGATGAACAGATCAATGATGAGGTTGCGGTTGATGCTGCGCTTGAGGATAAATCAGTGATGACAGCCAAAGTGCCAGCCAGTGAAAGTGAATTGTCAAGTAATGATCAGGTGGTCTTTATGGAGAATGGGGAAACAAACAATGCAGTCACTCAGTTTGTTGGAGACAATATAGATTTAAACATTGTCTCTATTCACGGAAACACTCCCTTTCACTCAATGGGTTGGATCGAAGTCACCTCTCCGGCACCACCTTTGCCAGATCCACAGACAACAGCAGCTTTCCCCCGGGTGAAGTTGAAGGCACTCGACAAAGCTAAGATCCTGAGAGGAACTGAAGTAAAGATTATTCCATTTACAAACAGGAAACAGATAGGAACGAACGCGATCATGTTTCTCCCCCTCGCTGAGCTTTCCTCCTCCCTGGCTCATGATCAGCCACTCCTCACTCCAGGTGACACACTCTGGGCAGCGGGGTGGGTGATCAAAGCCAACGATCCTGAGTTCCCACACTCCAACTGTGGATGTGGACTATGGATGGACAATAGGTGTGCATGGGTATGAGCCAGTTCCAACACTGGACCCCACGGCTCCTGAGGAGCTATTGCAGTTCACGAGCTGTAATTGTCATGGAGATTGCAGCAACCGGCGATGCAGCTGCAAGAAGAATGGGGTCACGTGCATCTCGGCCTGTGGAGTCTGTAATGGCATTACATGCAGAAACTGCAGTCATGATGTTGTTGAGTCTGAAGAAGACATAGACAATGACTGTTGAAACTTCTGACATTGTGAATGAGAAATAACTCTTGAGTATTATATATGTATGTGAAATAAAAGCTACTTTGTGTGTAAATGTAAAAGTGAAAATATAAATGTTAACAATCAACTCAGAATCATGAAAAACCCTTATTTGACCCCTCATAAGTTACTTAAGGGCCGATTAAAAAAAATAAAAATTCTCGAAAATAATTTTTCGGTACCCGATTTCAACAGCTTTTTTTCTGGGTTTCCCACGGGAGTTGAACTTCAACATTTTAACACATGTTATTACACACCTTTACAAACATATTGGTGAAGAAATTTTTTGGTAACAATTTAGTTAACAGATTTGTGAAATATCTCATAAAATGCCCTTACTAAAAGGAGGGTTTACCGTGGGAGTTGTTGTATGCAGATGATCTGGTGTTGATTGCTGAAAGTATGGATGGACTGAAGGAAAAGATGAACAAGTGGAAGGAATGTATGGAGACAAAAGGTCTGAAGGTGAATATCGGAAAGACGAAGGTGATGGCAAGTGGTAAAGCATGTGGTGAGGTGGAAAGAACTGGGAAGTGGCCCTGTGCTGTGTGTAGGAAGGGTGTCGGAGTGAACTCCATTCAATGTACAATGTGCGCTGAGTGGGTTCATCAAAAATGTAGTGGTCGGAGAGGGTCATTAACCAGTGTGGCAGCTACATTCAAATGTAAGGTGTGCACAGAGGGAGCTGCAGATGGAGGAAATGTTGAGTTGGTTCTTGAAGATGGCGTGAAGCTGGAAGGTGTGAAAACATTTTGCTACCTCGGAGACATGCTGAATGGAGAAGGTGGATCAGACTCGGCAACGGTTGCTCGAGTGAGATGTGCATGGAAGAAGTTTCGGGAACTGAGTGGCGTGCTGATGAGGAGGGGAGTGTCGTTGAAGCTGAAGGGAAAGGTGTATGCTGCATGTGTGAGAAGTGTTATGATTTATGGGAGCGGGACATGAGTAATGAACATAAAGCAGCAACGAAGGTTGGAAAGGGTGGAAATGCGAATGGTTCGATGGATGTGCGGAGTATTGTTGAGAGAGAGGAAGACAAATGATGAATTGCGAAAGATGATGGGAATAGAGCCTGTGATTGATGCTGTGAAGAGGAACAGGTTGAGATGGTTTGGTCATGGGTTGAGGAAGGATGAAAGTGACTGGTTGAGAAGAGTGATGGAAATGAATGTAGAAGGAAGTAGAGGACGGGGAAGACCGAGAAAGACTTGGCTAAAGATGGTGGAAGAAGAAATGCGGGCAAGGGGGTTAACAAGGAGAGATGCAGAAAATAGGGCAAAATGGAGAAGATTGTCATGGGGAATGCAAGGCTAACCGCAGCTCGTGCAGGGAAAATGGCCTTTAAAATGCATGTTGTTGTTGTTGTTGTGTATATATATATATATATATATATATATATATATATATATATATATATATATATATATATATATATACACTACTCACAATAAGTTAGGGATATTGTGGGAGTGAGTAAATTTTTTTTATTGGGGTTCGGGTTAGGGTATTGAAATCAAGAATGTTGTGTTTTTTCATACTCATTAATAACCATATAATTAGCACCAACAACTTTTTTCAACATAATTAATACACAAAATCAACCACACCGAAGAACGTGCCAATATCCCTAACTTATTGTGAGTAGTGTATATATATACTGTAAAATGTCCTCTTCTTTTCAATGTATGTCTCCAATTTATTAAGCTGTCCGGTGCTTGGTGTAAAGTAACGCTTACAGTTACACCAAACATCTCTTCGGCCAAGTGCAATATTAGGCTCGGACGTAACCTGGAGGCCCTCCATCCCCTTCCCCCTCTTTTCCTGGAGTAGTTTTAATTTTGTAAAGCCAAAAAACAGAGCTTTAATTGTTGGTCACCTTATTAGGAGCACCTGGGCCTGATAGACTGCCACATCCGCGTGTCGATTGCTGCTCACATTCCATCCTTGCCAGCGGCTCTGCTCCGTTAAGAAAAATATTTAGCTTCCTCTGCGGCCATACAGGAAAACGCCATAAAGGTTGCTTGCACAATGTGGCACTTTTGCGCCTTTGGAGAGGTGAGGACAGGGCTAAGAAATACGCATTCATGCTGTGGGCATGGAGAGAGAGAGAGGCGCTTGCAGGTTGCCTGGCAAGAGATTTTTCATTGCAGTTTGTTTGCTTACACCTAAATATGAATGCTGGCTCTGACTTTCACCTGCAACACAGCCGGGCCCCACTGAAGATCAGAAGGAGCACGCCAACGGTACTATTTAACTTGGACGGCTCAGCAGTAAAGTTTCGAGTAGACAGATTTCATTTGAAATTTCTTCTCTTTTTCTCTACTTTCACCGCCCGAGGCAAGCTCACTGTGGCGTGTGGTCCAGCTGTTGCCTTCAATGCATTTTCTGTGTGTTCTGCCATCAAAAGGCCATCTGAAAGTGACAGTTCTAATTTGTTTTGGAAACTGCTCCCTCATCTGTCGGCATCTGTCGGCATCTGTCCATGGATCGCTTCAGCGCAGTTTTTTTGTTGAAACTGAGATTCAGTTATCGAGCAGGTTTCCGCTTCCATTGTCGGGCTGTAGGAAACATAAGCATCCTGACTACATGATATGATGAGGAAATCACTGTTTTCAAATGGGTTATAATGTACTCAACTGGTGACAGAATGCCCGAATGTAAAAAACACCTCACCGGTGGTAAATACTGTTCCTTCTGTCTTGCAAGACCTACCCTGAAGGATTTGTCCGCCCAATGCGTTTAAACCAGACTTGGTGTTATAAGGGTTAGAGCATCCGCTCTGAGTTTTGGAGTTTGATGGTCCGAACGCTCCCCAGGCCAAGTCATACCAAAAACATTAAAAATGGTACGTGCTGCTCCCTTGCTTGATTCTCAGCATTTAAAAAGGATCAACCACGGACAAACAACCATAGGTTAGCCACCAAATATCAGGCTTGATGGGTACAATGCCCTCCTGTGTGGAAATTCCTTGCAAGACAACTCAATTATTATTAAAGTACCAGGCTCGGCAACTTATATTTTTTAGGGTTAAGGTTAGGGTTAGGGTTAGAGTTAGAATTAGGGTTAGTAGTTTGGGTTGTTATGGTTAGGGTTAGGGTTATGGTTAGAATTAGGGTTAGTTGTTTGGGTTAGAGTTAGGGTTAGGGTTAGGATTAGCATTAGCATTAGCATTTCATTTCGCGCAGGCCTAACAATTCCCAATGTTTTTCAGAATAAACTTTTCAGTATAACTCCCAAAAGCGTAAAGAATCCCAAGCACGTATGACAACAAGCGATATAGCAAATGAAGTGGTGTCAAACTGCATGACAAGG
The DNA here is from genome assembly GCF_964187855.1 of Myxine glutinosa. Taxonomy (NCBI): domain Eukaryota; kingdom Metazoa; phylum Chordata; class Myxini; order Myxiniformes; family Myxinidae; genus Myxine; species Myxine glutinosa. The sequence continues at coordinate 130,065,436 of NC_136268.1, forward strand.
ATAGACGTATGAAGATATTATTTTTCTACAATTGCACTGACGAGGCAAAAAAATGAGGCACAAGTTGCATGTCCTGCCAAAAACTTTGAAACATCAAAACATGCAATGGGCCAAACACGTACATTCGCCGTTTTTCCATTGCCAAGCACAAAAAAACCCAGAAAGCAAACACAGTGAAAGAGGTACACTGAAAGAAGCCTAGAGAAAATGTGTCCACATAATTCAGACCGGAACAACTCAATCCAAATTATATAGTTTGTGGGTAAAGTATTCTCTTACGATTGCTTGTGATTTACAAGGAAATACAAGGGATTTCAACACAGGAGGCGGCCCATTAGGCCTATTAACGCTGCGTAATCATGTCAGCATCTTAGTGCACCCTCAACTTCAGATACCTACCCAACTCAATTTTTACACATTCTGCTGACTCGACTGGCATTACTCTCACCGAGACACCATTTCAAGGATTCACCACACTGACGGAAAGACCCCTGCCTTATCACCGTCCTACCTCTCCTCTTGTTCCCCGTATCCTGCACGTATGTTGCCAGTATCCATAATTATTTTAAACATCTTTATCAGATCACCTCGGAATTGCATCCTTTTTAATAAGGCTGCCATATCTCACCATTACCTTCCACCTATTCGCATTTGGTATTCCTCAATGAACCCATACTTGTCTTAACTTTTACTGTACTCTAAATATACTTATAGAATGTTTTCTGTTTTGCTTAATATTGTCCACAATGTCCTTTTCATATTCTCTTTTGGCCTGCCAAGTTATTTTATTAACTAGTCTGTTTACTCTTATACTGATGTGAGTCGGACTCTAGTCTTGTTATTTTGTGCTTAATAAATGCGTTCTGCTTATCCGTAACTACACTGCGTACTGCCCTGCTCAACCACCATGGTCTCGTCCTGCCTCTACCATCACACCTCACTAAAATATGGAATATTATAACTATTCTATTCTGCATCATACACATTTGCTCTTTCAATGTTGACTATTGCCCTGGTGCAAGTTGCCCACATGCCAGCTTTTCTCTAGAGCACCTCGCTGTCTTCTAAAACCTTCCTGAAATCTAACAGCCTTTCCCTGCTATCCCAAACTCCACATCTCAACAATATAGTTGCACACATCATGTAGTGGTCACTTGTCCCCAGATGTTCTCCTACCTCCCTCCTCCACCACGTTGGGACCAGATCAGATAAGAGGTCGAACACAGCACTCACCCTCGTGGGCTTTTCTAAAAGCTGGTTTTAAAAACAAACCTGGAATAGATTCAGAAAGTCCTCCCACGTTCAACTCGTTTCCCATTCCTGGACCCAATCTAACCTTGGCAACATTTATTGGTGATTATTTTGCCACTAGAAACATACATCACAACTATGGGGGGAAACTAGTTAAATTTTAGATTAAGAATTCATCTATCCATCACATCTGGTCCTTACATAACTGGCTTAACATCGCATTTGAAACCAGGGGCTATGGTCTGAGAGTAAATAAGAGAGTTATGGCAGCAGTAAGGCAAGGGTCTGACGGTTCACTAAGACAGCGGTAAACACATGGAATAGTCTCCCTATAAAGGTAGTTATAGCAGAGTGCCAGGAGAAACAGTAGATAGGTATAAATTTGAATTAGATAGGTGCCTCGAAGCTTTAGGGATAAAAAGGTTCATGGACATTGACAGAATTGGTATCAGGTAGCCTGGGTAGTGGGTAGGGATGGGTGATTGTATATACAATATGCCTCAATAAAAAGTATAGATTTTATCTGTCGAAAACTATGTTATTTTCATGTCGGTTACTTTATGCTCTAAGGAGTTCAACACTAGACAATGTCAAAGCAAAAGTGCTGCTTCTGAGCTGTATTCTTAACTTCGGATTTGCAAAAGAGTTTATTTTGACAAACATGTTATTACGTGCAGGCCTAAGATGATGTCCATCAATTTCTAGAGTGTCTTGACTCATAATTGAGCTTCACAATGAGTATGCCACACTACTGGCCTTCCACTTGTTTAGTGTCTCCACCAGACGGCCCAGAACCTTTCAGTGCTTTAACTAATCCGAGGCAGAGCCAAGTTCCACATAGCATAGTCAGGATTAAGGTGAAGGTTGATATCATTATCTTATTTACTCATGATGCATTTTGATAAGCTGACGTCATCACAAGGTACATTTGCTCTTGTGAAAAAGAAAAAGATATTGAGCTTTACAGGAGGTCTTGGTGATGATGGTGGAGATACATACTCTTGACATGTCCGTGGCAAAGAACCAGCACTCTGTTGTAGGGTGTGGAAACAACCTTAACCCCAACCCTAACAGCAGCCATTGGAACACACACCAGAGAGGGCAATACAACAAGGCCTTACACAATCTTGAGGAGTCCTCGATATTAATAACAGATCTGCAGAAACAAAATAACAGCTGCATTTATGCTGAAATCTACCCTCATGAACATGAAAAAGCTTATTGAAGACAAGTCAGCAGAAGATGTATTTGCTGGAGAGGAAGAGATGCAAACCTCATATTGCCAAGATTGTTAATTCCTGGCAGCTGAACGGCAATGCGTGACGCCTCCAAAATATCCTTAGTTGAAAAGGATTGTGGTTTTTTGAAATAAACCATGAGGTTTCACTGGTGGTGCCGATGTAGGCATAGCTGTGGCCTCAGTCGGAAAAATATATTTTGGGTGCCATGCATTTTTTGGGAAAATCATGGGAAAATAACAAAGTGACTGGCATGTGGTCGTCATGAGAACATAATAGATGCTTGCAGAGTGCTTTTTCTGATGCCAATGCAGCCAACAAAGCCGCAATCATGACGAAACTCAGTGAGACTTCCACGTAAGATGACATTTAAATGTAAGTATAACGACGATTCAGAAATGATGTCACATCACACATCTTTCCAACATGGACTCAACTGCACTCGACTGCCAGATTTGCAGAGATCATCGTTTTCATGGCCCTAACCTGGTGTGCTCACTATCCGGGAGGGTAGAGATGTCGACGGTCATTTTCTTCTTCTTCTTCTTCTTCTTCTTCTTCTATGATCATATAGACTATGACTGTAGATTGAGCGATGAGTCACTTGATTGCAAAGTCAGTGGCCTCATGTAGTCTTCCAAAAGTCCTTAATTAATATCCTATCTGTACAGTCTTGTATTATGTGTGCGACCGCCTGATCTTGTTGACCAAAAGAACAGATGGTGCCATGTGCATGTGATTGGTACAAACAAGTCATTGGAGATAATGCCATATATCCTTCTTCTTCTTCTTTTTCAAAAAGAAACTGTGATTGAAGGCTCACGGAGGAGCTCGTACATGAATCACAGGCTGAACCATGAATCACAGGCTGAACAAAGACGTTAGTAGACATAGACGTACATATATACAATCATTTAGCACAAATTACACAAAACATGCAGCGCATTATATTTGAACCTAAGGTCACTGCATTGTGAGTCAGGGGTTGATAACGATGTCTGAGATATCATTTTTCTTGAAAAACACATATTTCAACCAGTTATCTTCTCCAACAGTGCGAGTCTATCACCCATTTCTTACTCTGCTCTTTATCAGATGGCCCTGTTTCTGCATGCTATCACAAACACTTGCTGCACCGTATCAAATGACCTTTGCCTTTTCATAGCTGATAAGTTCAGAATGAAGGCGAAAAAACAACTGCTCTTGGATTGTAAGTCACATGATTCAATAAAGCTTCAGATGCCCTCTCACAGTTGTATGATGGCTGATATTGGTGTATGACAAAGTTGATATTGGTTGTATGATGGTTGTATGACACCCGTACAGTAGTAGCAGTTGCTGATATTTGTGGTTTTAATCATGTCTGTGTCGCCTTTTTTAAATCTTGGGAATATGTATTTGCAAGTTGTGGAAAACAATTGTTTGCATGATATAAGCAGTGTAAACCTTGACACTTTTTTCAGGATAAGACATCCCAGGTAATCATTTCACACTGTGGTCCGCACAGTTGTTAAATATCTGTTGTTGCATCATAACAGAAGATCTGCTCCATTTTATTACCTCCGCCAGGTGGATGGACGTTATGTTTTCAACACTTTGTCTTTTTGTCTGTCTGTGACCAACATATCTCAAAAGGTTATAGATGGATTGGGGCGAAACCTGGTGGACGGGTGTGTGAAAAGGATGAATTGATTACTTTTTGGTGAAGATTACATTTTGGATCTGGATACTAGATATTTTAAGTGATTCTTCAACATTAAAAGATAATGCTGAAAACGATATATAACATATCTCAAAAGTTTATGGACCGATTCAGCCGAAACTTAGTGGACAGGTTGCGTGTGTGACAAAGATGAATTGATTCAGTTTTGGTGAAGATCTGGATCCAGCCACAATAATAATAATAAATGTTCATGATTTTTTTTTTTTTGTGATTCTTCTCCATTGAGATAAGCCTGGTGTTCGCTTAACGGTTAAGGTGGCTGGCTTCAAATCTTAGGGTCCTGAGTTTAAGCCTCTGTCGTGCCGTTGAATCGACACCAGGTGGGAGTACCAGCTTACTGGTAATAGGGGCACTACATCAGCGGCACAGCTGCGTCCCCAGAAAATGATGCAGCCAAGCAGCCACAGGCTGCATACAAAACGAACCACCCATTGAGATAAGGGGCCAAAATGATATACAGCACGATTTTTCTAAAAGTTGTGGAGGATTCATGACTAAATTTGGTGGACGAGTTGGTTCGGTGACAAGAACAAGCTGATTCGATTTTGGTTCAGGTCTTAATCCAGATCCGGCCTATCGGTGGATACAAAACATAAACTGTTCAGCCTGGCGGAGGTATGCACTCTACCGAGTGCTGTTCTAGTTATGCAATTGTTTAGACAATAAAGTACCGTACTTACAAATTGATATGCCTGGTTTTTATTTTCTTTGTTAATTTTTTTGATACCATTTTGAGATATCCTACGTTAAGGATATAACAAATACTCGGCATCCAAAGCTCTCTTCCCTCACCATATGAACCATTAATTTTGGATTATTTCTGAGAATACGATTTGAAGATAAATAACGACATGTTGGCTGCTGTACAAACAAAATAAGTTTTCTTCATAAGAATGTGTTCTTCATTTATCAAACTTTATTTTGCCTGTTATTGGCCAGGAAAGGGTTACATTCCTCCACCTTAATTACTTTTGCCACCAAAGGTGGATGGAGGTTATGTTTTCACCCCTCGTCTGTCCATTTGTGAACAAAATATCTCAAAAAGTTGCGAACAAATTCGGACGAAATTTGGCAGAGATGTAGCGTATGTGATAAGGACGAAATATTTAGATTTTGGTGAAGATCCGGATTCGGATCCGGCTACTAGAATTTTAAAAGTAATTCTTCACCTTTGGGAGATAGGGCCAAACACGATACATAGCAGGATATCTCAAAAAGTTGTGGACGGATTTGGATGAAAATTGGGGGGAGATGTTGGGTGTGTGACAAGGACAAATAGATTCGATTTTGGTGAAGATCTGAATATGCATTCGGATATAAGAATTATTTAATTTTAAGTGATTCACCATAGTTAGATAGGGCCAAAAACGATACATAGCAGAATATCTCAAAAAGTTGTGGACGGATTTGGATGAAACTTGGGGGGAGATGTTGGGTGTGACAAGGACAAATAGATTCGATTTTGGTGAAGATCTGAATATGGATTCGGATAAAAGAGTTGTTTAATTTTTTTTAATGATTCTTCACCATTGGGAGATAGGGCCAAAAACGATACATAGCAGGATATCTCAAAAAGTTGTGGATAGATTTGGACGAAACTTGTTGGACAGGTTGTGTGTGACAAGGAGGAATCGATTCAATTTTGGTGAATATCTGGATCCGGATACAGGTAGTAGAATTTTTTTAATGATTCTTCACCATTGAGTGATATGGCCAAAAAGGATGGGTACATCAGGGTATGAAAGACTGGACCTATGGTGACTCCTGTGATTGATTTTGACTAAATGTGATTCTGTATTGTGATTTTCTTGTCTACTCTGAGATACAAATCGTAAACTGTTCACCAGGCGGAGGTATGCTCTTTACTGAGTGCCGTTCTATATTACATTTGTAATGTTACAAAGAATCATTATTTGTGATTAATGTTGTTAATCAAATGGTGTTCACCTGATCATAGGAAAAGAGATTTCGCCAGATAGGGTCGATTCAGATTTTCCCCTTGATATACTACAATGTTAACATATTGTTATGTCGGTAGGGTAGTGATATGTAGAGCCAGATATATCTGTGTAGGTAACGTGCTTCGTCTGTCGTGGTAAGGAATCTACCTTGTAATAAGTTTCATGTGTAGGCGTTTTGTCGGTTAAGAGTATACCTGAGAGCATACCAGGATGTTCGAGTGATAAGTAGCGTAGGGATTAAAGAGTAGCGCCCCTGTGTGTCACACCTGGTAGCTAAACCTTTGTCCCTTATGGCAATGCACACCTGTAGACACCATAGATAGGTCCCTAGTGCAACACTAAATGATTCCCTTCCCTGACATGACTTTGAAAGAGGAACAGGCAAGGAAACCAGGCCGGGGCACCGCCGATGATGGCCGCCACCACCTACACCTCCGGCAGGCCTATCCACCTCGAGTGCCACGCGCTATGACCACAGAACAGGGAAGGAGTGAAGGGGCAGCGCGGTAGGCGCGGACCTCCAGCCGGCGAGTCAGTGGAGGGCACTGATTGGGTGGCGCGCCAGGGCTGATGTCACCACCGCGGGAAGGTTATTTAAGGGACGCCGAACGCCATTTTCTCTCTTGCGTCTGGCAGTGCTCTCTTGCGGCTCTTGCGGTTCGTGCTCTTGTTTGCGCAGCTAGCCATTTTTGGACATCCGGCGCTTTGTCTTGCACAGCCCGAGTTGAGTTGAGTCATAGCCCGAGTGGAGTTCGCTTGCTTCTTGCACGTTTGCTTCGGGAGAGCTGACTGGGAAGTGGCAGGCCGATCGTGTGTGAAGATCGACCTCGCTTGGAGCCGCTAGCCTGCGTTGGACGCGCGGTGCTTTTCCTGTTGTGGGACCACGTGGGTGCTTTGGAATTTGGAGCAAGGCCTGGTGGCGCGCGAGCACGAGCGGAGCTTGGAGCCGCATGGTGGACGATACCCTGAAAGACGACAAGACAGATAAGCTCGCACACCACAGACGCACATAACGAACGTGTTGTTTTCATTAATTCGCATTCCCTCGTCTGTATCTGAAGTGTGTGTGGGGACGTCCCGATTAGGACATTTTATTATCGGCGCGTGCTTTTCCTGTCCTTGCCTTTTACTCTAATAAACCCTTGTATTATTTTCCAATTCCCTGTTAAACCTGTGCCTGGTTGAATTAATTTCCCTGCAGGATCGAAGCTGCAGTCGGCGCTCCAGGTAAGCTTTTGCCGCAGCCTTCCATTTTCCTTCCTCCTCCCGCGTTTTATAGCCGAATCCGTGTTTGGTTATCGCCTCCATTAAAAGCGTTTAGGCCTATCCGCGGTCTCTGGTGTTAACCGGAGTCACACGACAATATCACAAATTATGACCAATACTGAGATGGTGATCGATTGGTGTGGCATTATTTAAAAATAATTTAGTAGGATGCGAGTGGTCTTAAGAAGTAGCACTTTGATGTCCCAATTTGAAGTTGCTCTCACCACATTGGGGTCTCAAGCAAGGTATGTGCACTGCCATTGAGTTTGGGCGAGATCAGATATTCTTGAAAGTCATGATTGAATTATCTGGGTTTTTTTTTTTTTTTCTTTTTTGTATGTAGAGTCGATCGGCTCGCGAAAGAGCTACAACACAGAATGGATTATGATTCAACAGAAGAAAAAGAACAGCAGAAAGAAAGGGCCAGGGGAAGATATAAACAGCAGGGTTGAGGTACAAAACAAAGGGAAACTTGGAGGGATAAGGGACGTGAGAAAGCAAGGGGAGGAAAAAAGGGGTTAACAAGATGGATACATCAGCAAAATCTCAATCGCAGAAGTGGAAATAATAACGGCAAACTCAGAAAGGGTGGGCTAGGGGAGTGTTAATGTGAGGAGGAAAGATCATGGATGTTGATGAGGGTGTTACCTGAGATGTTGGTGAACAGCCATCATGAAGCCCTGGAGGGAAGAGCAAGATTGAAGAGATTGAGGAAGTTGGTTCTACAGGTGGGAAAAGAGGAACAAATAGATTTTATGACACTCTTCGATGAACATGGTACATCTCATGACATTAGTTCCCAATAACATCTCCACGACGACTCCGCCCCCACTTCCTCCAAAGCTTACAATTCAAACCCCTAACACTGCTGACTTTAAATGCATTTTTACTCACAACCTTTGTGATGTTATCCAATGTTCTTCCTACTTGGACATCGAAAATACGTCAAAATAGCATACAACACAACTGTTGGGATGCCTCTTCGCGGTGGTTGTACCCTACCCCCCCCCCCCCCACCCTGTAGATGGCCTGCAGTCCTGCCGAATACCCCTCCCCTTCACCCTATGTTGGGGTGGTACTATAAACAGCCTGTGCCGAAACGTGTTGGGGATCTTCAATGGAGAATTGCTCATTGGCTCCTACCCACAAATTCCCTAATTCACCGCTTCTCGCAAGCGATAAGTGAGCAATGTCCATTTTGTGGACAAACTGAAACCTTGCCCCAACATATGTACGGTGTGACCAGTTAACTCCTTTATTTGTTTTCTTTAAAATTTTACTTGCACGGCTTTCCTTTGTTTTCGATTTTCCTGCCTTTATTTTTGGCCCGAGTGGGCGGTTCAATTCCCCAACAACAATTTTAATTCATTTCTTCCATGCGCAAGCCAAGTTGGTGATATATAAGACCAGGAAATCAAAGATACGTAATCATTCATATCGTACAGATGTGTTGGAAATGTTTAAAGCTCTCTGTGTTTCAAGAGTTAAGCTGGAAGTTTGTTGTTGTTCTGAGCTACAACTCTTTCAGAAGCAGTGGTGTGTGAGAGATGCATTTTGCAAAATAGCTGAGGGTCAGTTAGTATTTACTATGTAGTTGATTTCCTTAATACTTGCTTGTTTATTTGCTTATATTTTGTTTATTTATCATGTATAGGTTTGTGCAACTATTGTGATTGTTTTCTTTGAATCATCATTTATTGTTTTTTAAAATACTTTTGTAATAAAAGTCAAGTGTGTCTCTGTGTCTCTCTGTCTCTAACTTTGTCGTGGACCTGACTTTGTGAAGGCAGGGATACACCATCCTGGATGTGGGGAATCTCTGGGTCGCACCTGGGAGATCGATCAGCTGTCTCCATGCCATGGGCTTGTTCGAGAGAACCGTCTTGGGCTATACAACAACAACAACAACAACAACAAATAACTCTCTCTGGTTCTTGCCCATAACATCTTGGAAGTACTTGAAAGCCACTTATCATTTGTGAGATAAAACTACGAGGTAACTCTGCTCTATTAATTAACACAAGGCTGGTTTAAATAAGTGCAGGATATACTTGCTTTGTCCACATTTTGACCCAAAATATCCCACCAACTCCGAGGCTTGTCATAATATTCCAACTGAGTAATGTGGAAAGCACATGGAATTCATCTCAATTTAGTAACTCGACTTTCCAGAAACCCCATACATGTTTATCCTCTCAACTGTTTAAAAGCCCAAATGAAATGCCTTTGTTTTCACTTACTCACCCAAAATCTCATTTCCATCTTTTAATTTGCCCAAATCACAAATGCAAACAAATGTTCTGCTTTTTGTGAATTGTTTTATATGCTTTAATCATTTCATATGATGCCATGCTTGCTCTTACAATGCAGAGGCCCTTTTACAAGATGTGCTCCTTGTATTAGGGTGGAACTTATAAAAAAAGTAGTACGCACTCATGAGAGCGCATACCTCCACCAGGCTGAACAGTTTATGTTTTGTGTCCACTGATAGGTCGGATCTGGATCCGGCCCTTAGCTACTTAAAGTGATTCCTTAGAAATCGAGATTTCAAAAACAAAGGAAAAAACTAAGTTTGGCACAATTGACAGTTTTTCATGCTCTTTCCAATGGTGAAAATCTCATCACCCACTAATTTCAATCCAATTAGGCACCCAAAGTTTGGTTCATGAAAAAAAAAAAAAAAAAAATTGGTCAAACTTCAAAAAGAGAAATCTTTGAATTCTCTTCTCTCTTCTCTTCATTCTCTCTTCTCTCTTCTCTCTGAATTGTAAATTCTCTCTTCAAAGAGAGAATCCCTCCTTCTCTCTGTCTTTTATTTATATATATTGTTACGGATCTCTACGTCGGCCTTTTTCGCCTTAAGAAGGGGGGATTAATCCCCCTTTTGTTTTTGACTGACCGACGTGAGTCCTGAAGTTGCACAAGCTCCCTCAGGAGAGGCAGGTGCGCAACCTCGTTCGCGACCGTGGACAGATGTTAATTGCCGAGCGGTTTAGCAACCGCAGCACGAACCATTAACAAGAACTAGACCCGATTCTCATTCGTTGGCCAAATCGTGCCACAGGTATTCAATTGGGAAATCACAAAGACGACCGGACGAGCATGAAGAAGAAGAACGAAGGTAGGAAATACAAATGTAATTTATTACTAATATTATGTCCACAATTAAAAGAAACCAAGGAGAAGGAAGGATAAGAAAATAAAGACAGAAAGGATGGAAGGACCAGAAGACACAGTGCAAATACTAACTTATCTAAACAGGCTTAACTTATACCCAGGGACAAGACACACAAAACAAACTCACGTACACAAAAGGATGGAATGGCAGGAAGGAGAGGAAGGTTCAGCTGGAGGTGGATGGCTGGACTGACGAGGAGGTGGTATCACAAGGCGGGAAGGATGCGGGTGGTTGGGATGATCGCGGCTCGAGTTGAGCAGCCGCCGACTCTCCTCAACCGTCTCTCGTATGGCGACGTTGCTTCGGGGCTGCAACTGCCGTCACCGCTCAAAGCTGCCATGGTCAAAACTGCGGTGGTCTCAAAGCTGCGGTGGTTTCAAAGCTGCAGTGGTTTCAAAGCTGCAGTGGTCCAAAGTTCATCTCCCGTCTCTGCCGCATCTGACGCATCTCTCTGGTGGGGGCGTCCCACCGCGGGTTATATCCCACGCCCTACCAAGCCATACCCACCGAGCCTGTGGTTGCTCGTTCGGGGCACCACCCTTGATGACGAGGTGCAGGCTACGCCCGTAAGGTGGCTCCTCCCCCCTTTTCTCCGAGATTACCTCGTGGCTAATGGAGTCTTGCGGCGAAGAACACAACCCCAAAGCAGCAGCGGCGAAGGCCACCTTGCTGGCAGGTTTCGGAGTCCATGGGGATATTTCAGGGGAGTCTATCTTATTTGAATTCGGTGCAATGGAGTGTCAACTAATGGGCAACAGCGCCTTAAATTCACATAGAATAAAGAAATAACTATTTAAAAGGGTATATGGTGGCCTGCATGTATGTATATGGTGAGGACGACCTTTGACCTTTACACACAAAACGGAGATATTTACAAGAATTCATTACACTTACAGAGGGTGATATTTACAACAATTCTCAAATCCACAACACTGCACTCTCTTCCTCCAGGCATGTCCCCGGGCCTATAAAACTTTACTTAGTGTGACACATAGGTGTAATTCCCTCTACAATTAACCTGACCCTGAGTGCGACAGTTTTAAAACACAAATAAGTATGTCCCCCTGCTGCATCGCACCATATAGTCTAGTAGGAAGACTAGGTCCCCCTGCACCCCCCGGAGATATACTTCTAATCAGTGTTTCTAGATTGGAAAAAATGTGTAGAAAATGACTAGCTATGGCCCCAAGCTGAAAAAATGTCCCACATACCATTTTTATGCAAATTACTGCTGCAAATTTTATGCAAAATTATGCAAATTTTATGCAAATTTTTGATGAGGAGTAGAGTTGAGGGGTCTTTGAGGGCTTCATCGAGGTGCTCTCGGTTGCAAGACTGGGTCATTCTGAGAAGCACAGCAGGGTCAGAGATCATGATGTTCTCCTCCTCAGTGAATCTCTCCATCAACAGCCTCTCCATTGCCTCACACACTGTTTTGAGGCAAAAGAGGGACTTTGCGTAGGCCTTTCCACTGAGAACACCTTTGAGAGATCCACTTGTTACTAGTTGTGCCTCAAAGAGAATCTCTGCATATCCAGAACCACGCATCTTGTGTCCAGTGAGCATCCCGATGTAGTTCATGGATGTGTGGAAGGGTCCAATCGTTACTACATGACTAGCAAATTCATTTGGCCAGCGCCAGATGATGGGAAGGGCTTTCATGCAGACACCCAGATCAAATGTATTCAGGACCCATCTCTGACCCACCTCAGCAGTTGCTGCCTCGGAACGCTTCAGTAGCTCACGAACAACTGCGTTGTCTGTGATCGGTTGGTGGATAGGCGTGCAGTAGTCGACTGTTGATTTGCTGGGTGGGGGAGAACCAGTTGCAGAGGTGAAACCCCCTAGCCCAGGCACAGGCTGCAGGCCATTGCCATGCCATGCAGGCACCAGGCACAGACCGATCACAGACAACGCAGTTGTTCGTGAGCTACTGAAGCGTTCCGAGGCAGCAACTGCTGAGGTGGGTCAGAGATGGGTCCTGAATACATTTGATCTGGGTGTCTGCATGAAAGCCCTTCCCATCATCTGGCGCTGGCCAAATGAATTTGCTAGTCATGTAGTAACGATTGGACCCTTCCACACATCCATGAACTACATCGGGATGCTCACTGGACACAAGATGCGTGGTTCTGGATATGCAGAGATTCTCTTTGAGGCACAACTAGTAACAAGTGGATCTCTCAAAGGTGTTCTCAGTGGAAAGGCCTACGCAAAGTCCCTCTTTTGCCTCAAAACAGTGTGTGAGGCAATGGAGAGGCTGTTGATGGAGAGATTCACTGAGGAGGAGAACATCATGATCTCTGACCCTGCTGTGCTTCTCAGAATGACCCAGTCTTGCAACCGAGAGCACCTCGATGAAGCCCTCAAAGACCCCTCAACTCTACTCCTCATCAAAAATTTGCATAAAATTTGCATAATTTTGCATAAAATTTGCAGCAGTAATTTGCATAAAAATGGTATGTGGGACATTTTTTCAGCTTGGGGCCATAGCTAGTCATTTTCTACACATTTTTTCCAATCTAGAAACTGATTAGAAGTATATCTCCGGGGGGTGCAGGGGGACCTAGTCTTCCTACTAGACTAATACCTAACAGATTTACGCCCACAGCTAACCGAATTGCGGAATTGTTCTCAAACTAAACATCAACGGTGGGGAGCATTATTTACAATTAACGCTAATGGTATTTACAAAGCTAACCCAGGACCTGTGATTGTTCTTTTTGGGGGGGGGGGGGGGAAAAGCCTGCACTGCATCGATGCACCAGCACCAAAAATCAGCACCATAAAGCACCAAAAAAAACGCACCGGAGTGCACAGTCACCAGTTCATAATAAAAATAAACAAACCCCTGGTGCTCTTTCTCTTCGGCTCCCTCTGCTAGCCATTGTTCTTCCTGATGTTGTCTTTCTTTTCTTGGTGATCTTCTTGCTGGCGGCCTATTTAGACATAATAAAAAGCACAAAGTGTGTCCACTTTTTATTTATGGCCCACAGGGGCCGACTCGGGGTGGTTCACCTGTGTGCTACGTTACTGGTGTCTGCCAGCAAGATCTCGGGCCATCATGGCCGGTTCCAGCAGAGGGGCCATGCCCCAACCCGTGGGGTCCATAAGTGGTGCTCAGCCACAGATATGTGGTCCATAAGTGGTGCATCGATGCAGGCAGCTGTGGTTGCGAGAGTTCGGGCACACAATGGCGGACTCCCGCACGCTCCCCTCAGTGCCCAGAGAGCACGATCCATGGGTCGGGGAAGGAAGACAGGGAGGGCAGGTTAGCGAGGGGTAAGGTCACAAGGGTACACATCAATAAAGGCAATGCAAGGTGAGGTGCGTCTGGAGACTGAGCGGAGAAAAGCTCGTCCCTACCGTACGTCACCCCCCATGTTACCCACTATACCCTTGCCCTTACCCCGTATTTACAACAATTTATAATTCGTCTCTACCGTCACGTCTTCCCCATATTTCCCCTATACCAAATTCATCCAACAATCCCTCTAATCCAAAATTTGCCATCACCAATTCATCATCAATCCTCATAAGGAGGGAGAGATGGAACATCAAAGCACAATGTCTCACCCACGTCATGATGCGTCTCACATTCCAAACACTTGCACAAAAAAAAAAAACAACAACAAACCATGGCATGGTGTGGAGCACCGTCGTTGCCTCAGGTGAGTGGATGGAGATGGTGCAAGGAGATTTCAATCCTAACTATCCTCTAAATGACTTTAATACACTTTACACTACCAGGGGTCTTTCCCTGCCAATCCATTGGCAATCTTACTCTATGCGGTTTTAAGAACCAAATTCCCATTGCCCAAACTGTGGTGCTTCATCAATTTGGGGTCTCACTCCCCCGATTCAACTCCCTGTGCGTTTGCACAATTTCAGGACTGGGTCATGTGGCTCTCCCAGCAGGTCTACCCACCTGCACACCTCCACCACTGCAGTTGCCTCCGAGCTTACCTGCTCCTTACCCTAACCTATCTAACTGGGGAAGGCCCTCTGGCGCTCTCCCCACTCAGTGCCCTCTCTGGCACTGGGCTACCCGGGTCCGTCCTCCGGATCCTCGGGCCCCATCCACAACTCTAACGGCTCCCAGAGCCCACCTGCGGCCTCACCTGGCCGACATCCTCACAGTGGTGGTGTGCACATTTAACTACACACACTAACAGGCCACACGCCCAGCCATTTCCACGTCACTAATGCACCCATCCAAACACCATTCTTCCACCACGCACCACAGATGCCAATATCCAACCACAATTTACCTACTCCCTCGACCTAACTCTTAAACTACCCTCCCCGGGTATTCGTGATGGGGTCCAACCTCCCCATACACACCTTCGCACCATCCACTCCACTCCACAGTTTTCACCATACTCACTCCACACCATCCATTCCATACTCCATATATTCCATACTCCATGTATTCCACACACCTGTATTTGCACACCTGTGCCATCACTCCTGGTGCTTCCTGCACCCTCCTTCCTCCAGGACCATTTGCTCAACACAACACACAATCACCATTACTCACTCATACACTGCTCCATACACCTGTTCACTTGCACACCTGTGCAATCACACCTGGTGCCACCTACACCCTCCTTCCTCCCAGGTTTCTTCAATCATTCCATACAATGCACAACCACAATTATTCCTCATGCACTGCCCCATGCACTTCCACGCTCAATACAACTCACAATCACCTCACTCTTTTCACAATACACTTCTGAATACACTTTTACACACACACACGGCATCATCTGATCTACCTGGTTTCCTGCTAACTTGGTGCTCCCCGTCTTCCCTTTAAACTAAGCACATCCCACATCATTAACAACCATTCTAACCTCTCTATGTCCCCAACTACCTGTCCAATGTTGCTACTTACCTCTACCCTTACCTATGGTCATCTCTAGGTCCCGATACATTATCCAAACCCTCCCTCGGCGAGCTTACACTGCCATAAACCCCATAGCTATTGCTCATGTGCCCCGTTGTGAGGGATGGCAGAGTTGCCATCCCATCACATCGGGTACCTCCCACTATCAATTTGGCTCCTCCAATTCCGACCAATCAAAAATTTTCCAATCACAAATTCCCTATCCCGACCAAATGTCCTTTAACTCGAGCCTCAGTGCGTCGTTACCTTCGCAAAACTCTGCTTCGCAAAGCCGAGCAATGCATGCGGGTGGTTCGTTGCCGGCGGTTGGGTCCGTCCGGCATTCGGTGCAGGGAAGGAGGTTTACTCGGGCCGAGATTCCACGCACCATCTCGGCACGGAGCCATCCGATGGCCCGATCTCGCCCTGCCGGAACGCCTCAACCACAAGGGGTCGCCGTGACGACCCTTCCGACCGGGCCGCCCGCTCCGCCTAGCGGAGCACGGACGCGACAGTTCGGAGCGAGGCCCGGCGTAGATCCCGCACGGCGGTTCTTTCGAAACCGCCGTGGTTACGATCCCCGCTGGTTCCCGCTGCACACAAAGCCCGGCACGAACCGAGGGCTCGCTTCGGCTACAAGTCGATCTAACCGCTGCTCCGTTTAACGTCGATGCTCCACTTGCATGCTCACACCCCGCGTTCCGTTCCCTGCTCACACATCCAGCTGTCTCCATACTCTCCATCATTGCACCTTCTCTTACACACCCCCCAGGTACACTCATAGACTTCGTCACACACCTGACCACCGCACACCTTGGCACACCCTCGTCGGTCGTACACCTCACCAACACACCTCTTCGCGCCCCCTCCTCGGTCACATCCTCTGTGACAACCACAGGTGTGCTCTCCTCCGCACACCCAATCAGGTGCCTCACTACTAACTCCAGTGTGCATTCCCACACGCGCTCGACCATTCCAGGTGTGCATCCTTCCATTCCAGGTGTGCATCCTCTCTCACCTGCTACAACCGACTCGTGCTTCGTGTCACTCTCACTACTCTCACCACCACACTCGGTCGCGCATTCACCCTTACTCTTGACAGCGCACTCTGTAATCATGCACTCCTCTGTTACACACCTTTTTCGCGCATCCTCTGGCGCACACTCTCCCGTTACGCCCTCCGTAACACTCACCACAGGTGTGCATTCTTCCGTTACATCCCCTGTAACACTCCCCATCACGCGCTTCCATGTGCACCCCCGCACACGCGCCACGACCAACTCACTCTCGCCAGCACACTCACTCCTTGGCACGCACTTTTTCCTCACACACCCCATAGTCGGACATCCTCGCACACCTCCTCCTTCACACTCCGGACCAGTCGCACACCTTACCAGCGGCCTCTCACGAACACCCGGGTCTAAACCAACACCCAAGCCGACTGAATCTCCCCTCACACCATATACATTTCCGAGTATATCGCCACTCACCTTGGCACCTCGTCTCCGCTCCTCCTTCGCCACCTGCAAACTCTTTATTTGGTTAGTAAGTACATTATCATGATTTGAGCACAGACCTTGTACATATTCCATCACCTCCTCCTTTATCTCCCTCTGAGTTTCCCTCCGTCTCTTCTTAATTTCACTCACCCCTCCTTCCACATCCTCTAATTTTTGCTTCACCTCTTTTATTTCCCGGTGCGCCTCCTCAATTTCTTCCTCTAATGCCACCTTAGTCATCTCTATGTGCGTCCTTTCTTCCCGTTCTTTCGTCTCCATTGCTTCTGTCACCTCGTCCAACCTCTTTGTCAACCCCTCATGTACCATCTGACATTCCCTCTTCGTCGCTATAAGTCCCTCTTTTATCTCCTTCTGAGTCGCCTTTAACCCCCCGATTACCGCAGTGTTCTTTTCCACCTGCTCCACTAATTCCTTTTGTCCCACTGTCAGCTGCTCTACTCCCCTCGTTAGATCCTCTATGCCCCCCTGTAACCTAACCGTCCTATTTCTCACCTCTTTCTCCATATGCTCCTCACCTCGCTTTACCTCCTCGCGTACCCCCGCGAACTCCTCGCCCACACCCCGTCTGATCTCCTCTCCCATTTCTCCCATCTCCTTGGTAAAGGCTGCCCTCATCTGCTCCAAATCATTCCTCTGGGCATCCAATTTGGTTTCCAACCCGATTTTCACCTCCTCTATCTGCTCTCCCATTTGTTTAATTTCCCGGGCGGATTGCTCCCCTATTTCCCTCAATTTGCCTTCCATGGTGTTTTCTAACCCCCCTAACCCATTCTTCACCCCTTCCATCTGGTTCTCCTGGGCAGCCATTCTGTTTTCCAACCCCGTTAACCCCTCCTTCATTTCCCCAATTTGATTACCCATGTCCTCCAGTTGTCCCCCTAATTTACCTTCTAGCCCTTCCAACCTGTTGTCCAACCCCTCAAATTTGGCTTCTAGCCCCCCGATTTTGCCGCCGAGCCCCCCGATTTGGTTTTCGAATCCCCCAAATTTATTGTCTAAACCCTCAAATTTATTGTCTAGCCGTTCACTGGTACCCCTTGCTTCGTCCCTCATTGCCCCCATTTGATTGCCCATATCATTCCTCAAATTGTTTAACCCATCTTCCATCTGGCCACCCATTTCTCTTCGCTCTCGGGTGGATTTATCACTTTGGGCATCCATTTTTGCCATCATTTGAATCATAAAGACTCGCATGTACGCTGGCATCTCGGGCTCGGCTGCCGCAACCACGTGCGAAGCGCCGCCATTTTGTGCACCTGATACCCCCAAAACCACATCTTCATTGCTCTCCTCCTCTATTTCCCCCCTGTGGTCCTGGGTTACCCCTAACCCCTCTTCTAATTCCCTCACTGGCATCCGATCGCCTTGACCATCCATGGCACGATTTTAAATTTAGGATGTTAAAGAAAATTGTGGGCCACTAGTAATTTGAGCGCGCGAAGCGCGCTTCAGGTCCAAATCTCGCTCCTGACACCAATTTGTTACGGATCTCTACGTCGGCCTTTTCCCCTTAAGAAGGGGGGATTAATCCCCCTTTTGTTTTTGACTGACCGACGTGAGTCCTGAAGTTGCACAAGCTCCCTCCGGAGAGGCAGGTGCGCAACCCCGTTCGCGACCGTGGACAGATGTTAATTGCCGAGCGGTTTAGCAATCGCGGCACGAACCATTAACAAGAACTAGCCCCGATTCTCATTCGTTGGCCAAATCGTGCCACAGGTATTCAATTGGGAAATCACAAAGATGACCGGACGAGCATGAAGAAGAAGAACGAAGGTAGGAAATACAAATGTAATTTATTACTAATATTATGTACACAATCAAAAGAAACCAAGGAGAAGGAAGGATAAGAAAATAAAGACAGAAAGGATGGAAGGACCAGAAGACAGTGCAAATACTAACTTATCTAAACAGGCTTAACTTATACCCAGGGACAAGACACACAAAACAAACTCATGTACACAAAAGGATGGAATGGCAGGAAGGAGAGGAAGGTTCAGCTGGTGGTGGATGGCTGGACTGATGAGGAGGTGGTATCACAAGGCGGGAAGGATGCGGGTGGTTGGGATGATCGCGGCTCGAGTTGAGCAGCCGCCGACTCTCCTCAACCGTCTCTCGTACGGTGACATTGCTTCGGGGCTGCAACTGCCGTCACCGCTCAAAGCTGCCGTGGTCAAAACTGCGGTGGTCTCAAAGCTGCGGTGGTTTCAAAGCTGCGGTGGTTTCAAAGCTGCGGTGGTCCAAAGTTCATCTCCCGTCTCTGCCGCATCTGACGCATCTCTCTGGTGGGGGCGTCCCACCACGGGTTATATCCCACGCCCTACCAAGCCACACCCACTGATCCTGTGGTTGGTCGTTCGGGGCTCCACCCTTGATGACGAGGTGCAGGCTATGCCCGTAAGGTGGCTCCTCCCCCCTTTTCTCCGAGATTACCTCGTGGCTAATGGAGTCTTGCAGCGAAGAACACAACCCCAAAGCAGCAGCAGCGGCGAACGCCACCTTGCTGGCAGGTTTCAGAGGCCATGGGGATATTTCAGGGGAGTCTATCTTTTTGAATTCGGTGCAATGGAGTGTCAACTAATGGGCAACAGAGCCTTAAACTCACATAGAATAAAGAAATAAATATTTAAAAGGGTATATGGTGGCCTGCGTGTATGTATATGGAGTAACTAAGAGGACGATCTTTGACCTTTACACACAAAACGGAGATATTTACAAGAATTCATTACACTTACAGAGGGTGATATTTACAACAATTCTCAAATCCACAACAATATATATATATATATATACATATATATATATATATATTTATATATATTGTTACGTGGTCCTCCTGGTAACTACCTGGTCTTGGTGACCCCCGGACCGTGGGAGGACCCCGCCAGAAAGATCTCTGATTTATACGCTTTCGTAGCGCAATCAATATGAAAGACACAATAATTCAAGTCAATAAGAAACCCCACACCAAGGATCCGGATTACTCAATAATATATTCCCCAATCAATCAACAACCATCAACAATCAATCACCAATATTACTAAGATGGCCATCTCGTATATTTCCCCCCTTTCCCCACTCACGACCCCTCAATGGTCACTGTCCCTCACAATGCCTCTGGGCCCCTCCAGACCAAGGTGAAGGTCGACTTCTCTGCACACGGGCGGTTGAACGAACCCCTGGCTGACGTGCTCCAAACGTGCACGTCGCGTACCGGGAACAGCTGCTGCAGCGCACACCTCCTTGCAAAGCAAAGCGGGCAAAGCAAAGCGCGGCTCGCAAAGCGCGCGAGGCCCAAGGTGCGACCCGTACGCGTCCTTGTAGACGTGGAGGCGAACTGTGCCGGACGCTTGGTTCCGTGCACGAACCCACGGCAACTTGACGTGTAACCGGTAATTACCCCGCACAGGTAACTCCTCTCGCCAGACGGGCTTTCAAACGCAGCGTTCCCCACGCTGCTCAATATCGACACCGCTCGCGTCGGAGCTCGGCGATGAGAAGAAGATGGCCGCTTCTCCCGGACCTTGTCTTCTCCTTTTCTTCCGGTTCACCATCCCGTTTCCGGTCTCCTGTTATCCAGAGCGCCTCTAACCATTTAACCACAACAACCTTTAATAGAATAAACATTAATAAGTAATGACCTGAATAGTAATTCACATAAATTCCCATCAATCCATAACACTCCCCCCCTTCAAGAAAGAAAGTTTGAACCCAGCGAAACTTTGATAAACAAACCCCATAACTCACACCCCCAAATCCTCAGTTCCCCCCGGGCACAATTATCACTTAAAAATAAAGCAACAAAATTTCACAACAACCCCCAGATTAATTCACTCTGGACAAAGCGTCAACAACTTCTAGTTGCTCTTGGATGGAGGCCCAGCTGAGTACTCACTACATGGACGCCTTAAGGAATGTGGGGTTCACGGTTAGTCCGGGGAGGAAAGTTCATTACATGGACGCCTTTAAGAACGTGGAGTTCACGGTTAGTCCGTGTAGGACCGTTCCCTACCGGGACGCCTTTTAAGAACGTGGCGTTCACGGTTAGCCCGTGTAGGAGCCCAGGCTCGGCGGCTCCGCCGTATATAGAGTGCTTCAACTTCTCCGGACTCCTAACAGTTACGGTGGGACCCCTTGTCCCAGCAGTCACCAGACTGGCGGTCTCCTTCTCGGCCAGTCCTCTGCCAATCATTCTTTCGGGAGATGCCGTAACTCTGGGAGCCTCCATAGTAATATCGGCTGCTGCCAACACCAAAACTACCGCCAAGTGGTCCTCTTCTGTAGACCTCTCGACGCCTACAAAATGCCTTCCCTACTGTTATGGTCTGACCCTCCAAATCCTTACCATTCCAATTCTTCTCTGCCTCCCTGGCGTCTCTTGTGCTTGCAAACGTGACAAAGCCGAACCCTCTTGACCGTTGCGTTTCCCTGTCTTTTACCACCCGCACTTCCACCAGCGGCCCATATCTCTGGAAGACAGAGGTCAGAACTTCTTCCTCTGTGTTGAAGTTCAGTCCCCCTACAAATAACTTGGAACTTTTGTCGCCATCCCGAGCTGGTGTGGTGTTATTCTCTTTACCCACCCTCGGGTTACCATAAATTTGCCCCCCGGCCAAATCATTCCCGATAATCACAGATACTCCCTCTACAGGAAGCGTGGCTTGTAAACCGACGGTGACAGGTCCTGACACCAAATCTGATTCCAAATGGATGACATGAAGTGGGGCACTAACACAGCCACCGATCCCTTGTAACCGAACACTATCACCAGTTGCGGTACTCTTTGACAATGGCAAAATGCCTTCAAGCATTAAGGATTGATGGGCTCCTGTGTCCCTCAATACCCTAACAGGTCTTGGGTTAGTCAAGTCTCCCTCGAGTGAGACAAACCCCTCATAAATAAATGGTTGGTAACTCTTCTGTGGGTGATTTCTTACGCTAGCCATCGCATTCGGAGTTGTAATAGTCGGACTCCGCTCTGGGTTGTCCCTTTTCATGAGGTAACAACTGGACATCAAGTGTCCAGGTTTTTTGCAAAAGGCGCAAGTAGGCCCGGAGGAAAAACTCGTGGTCTGCCTCGGGCCCTCCGGGAAATAAGTTTGTCTTGGGCCCGTAGCCCTCTGATTTCGAACAGTTGGAGTATCCGCGTTGTCCCCATAATCCTCTCGAGGCCGCCGCCATGTATTGTCGTTCTCCGCACCGGGTGTTCCATAACTCCCCTGCTGAAGTCTAGGCGAGGAGCTAGGTGTGTGGACCCCTATCCGGTGTGTTAAGGCATAATCATCTGCCATGGTGGCTGCGTCCCACAACTTTGGTACTTTCTTTTCCTGCAGGTACACTTTGATGTCCTCGTGGACACACTGTTGAAATTCCTCCACCAGCATCAGGTCACGCAATGCTTCGAAGTCATTCCCGACTCCTTTCGACTCACACCACCGATCAAACATGTTTTCTTTCACTCTGGCAAAATCCACATGGGTCTCACTCTCCCTCTTCCTGGCGTTCCTGAATTTTTGCCGGTAAGCTTCAGGAACCAACTCATAGGCTTTGAGGATGTGCTTCTTCAATACCTCATAATCTGCACATTGGTCCATTGGTCGCGCCGAATAAATCTCTTGAGCTTTACCCACCAGCACACTTTGCACTAGTATGGTCCAGGCCTCCTCTGGCCAGTTTAACTGTCGAGCCACTTTCTCAAAGTGTGGAAAAAATTGAGTGACCTCCTTTTCACTGAAGGGTGGAACCAGCCTCACATGTCTGCCCACATCCCAGGTTTTCTGGCTAGGTGTCGACCCCGTCAGCAAGGGTGGTACCTCTCCCCGTTCTCTCATTAAATCCAGCTCCTTGAATTTAATTTCTTGCTGAAGCGCCATGTCACGTTCCTTTAATTCCCTTTCGGCTTTTCTCTCCTCTGCTTCGAGTTCCCTTGCAGCTCTCCTCTCCTCTGCTTTTCTCCCTTCTAACCTTTCCTGGAGTTCTCGTTCCACTCTCCTTTCCTCTGCTTGTTTCTCTTCTCTCCTCTCTTCTGCTTTCCTTTCTTCTTCTGCTCTTTCCTTTTCTGCTTTCCTTTCTTCTTCTGCTAACCTTTCCTGGAGTTCTCGTTCCACTCTCCTTTCCTCTGCTTGTTTCTCTTCTCTCCTCTCTTCTGCTTTCCTTTCCTCTTCTGCTCTTTCCTTTTCTGCTTTCCTTTCTTCTTCTGCTCTTTCCTTTTCTGCTTTCCTTTCTTCTTCTTTGATCCGTTCCTGGCTCCGTAATTGCAACTCCAGTTTCCGGATCTCAACGTCTTCTGGTTCTTCGGGTAGCCACTGCCAGGCTAACTCGTCCCATGTTCCTAATCCCACCATAGATTGTATCACCGTGGTCTGCAACTCTGCCTTCCTCAAATTAGTTCGGACCTCCAAGTTAAAATGTTTGGCCAATTTCAAGAGGTCCGCTTTTAGTAACGCTCGGAACTGTGCCTCACTAGGTGTTACCGCAAAGTTCTGTGCAACAAACGCCATGGTGACTATCGTTAACACCTGTTAACCTTCACCCAAGACTTTACCACAATTTCTCAAAAATTTACCAATTAATAATTAATTAATTAATTTTCATTACTAAAAATTATTATTTTATTATGTTATACAATTTTAGATCCCGGAATTCAATTGGACGAGCCCCCAATTTCTGTTACGTGGTCCTCCCGGTAACTACCTGGTCTTGGTGACCCCCGGACCGTGGGAGGACCCCGCCAGAAAGATCTCTGATTTATACGCTTTCGTAGTGCAATCAATATGAAAGACACAATAATTCAAGTCAATAAGAAACCCCACACCAAGGATCCGGATTACTCAATAATATATTCCCCAATCAATCAACAACCATCAACAATCAATCACCAATATTACTAAGATGGCCATCTCGTATATTTCCCCCCTTTCCCCACTCACGACCCCTCAATGGTCACTGTCCCTCACAATGTCTCTGGGCCCCTCCAGACCAAGGTGAAGGTCGACTTCTCCGCACACGGGCGGTTGAACGAACCCCTGGCTGACGTGCTCCAAACGTGCACGTCGCGTACCGGGAACAGCTGCTGCAGCCCACACCTCCTTGCAAAGCAAAGCGGGCAAAGTAAAGCGCGGCTCGCAAAGCGCGCGAGGCCCAAGGTGCGACCCGTACGCGTCCTTGTAGACGTGGAGGCGAACTGTGCCAGACGCTTGGTTCCGTGCACGAACCCACGGCAACTTGACGTGTAACCAGTAATTACCCCGCACAGGTAAGTCCTCTCGCCAGACGGGCTTTCAAACGCAGCGTTCCCCACGCTGCTCAATATCGACACCGCTCGCGTCGGAGCTGGGCGATGAGAAGAAGATGGCCGCTTCTCCCGGACCTTGTCTTCTCCTTTTCTTCCGGTTCACCATCCCGTTTCCGGTCTCCTGTTATCCAGAGCGCCTCTAACCATTTAACCACAACAACCTTTAATAGAATAAACATTAATAAGCAATGACCTGAATAGTAATTCACATAAATTCCCATAAATCCGTAACAATATATATAAATAAATAAAAACAGATTCGAAGGATTTAGATGTATCTCTAGCGGCCATCTCTAGGGCTTTTGTCATATCTGCCCATCCGTGTAGCTCAAAGTTTTGATCAATGGATTTCAAAAACCTTCAAATCGATTTATCCTTTCCGAAGGTTGTAAAAACATCTAAAAACACCGGAAATAGAAAGATCTTGCAGGGCTGCTCATTTTTACATACACGAATAAATCATAGTAAATCATTTAACATACCCCACTCGATGCAAATCCTGTCAATGAGAGGGCGCCCCAGGGGGGCACGATACACTTGAAGTCGTTAACCAAAATCCAATTGCTTGTTTTTTTTTCACCTAACCAACTCGTCCACCTAGTTTTTTCACAAATCGACCACAACCTTTTGAAATGTCGTGCCATATATTGTTTTTGGTGCTACTTCCCAATTTTTTATATCTTTTTTTTTGCATACAACATCGAGGCTCGTGTAAGAGCTAACATCAATAACAAAAAAAACAATCGGACAAATAAAACATACAATAAAGGGAGCGGGAGACAAGATGGGGAGAGAGAGGGAAGCACACAATTACAACAGCAGAGACCAGGGACATCGGAAGATCTGTGGGAGGGAAAGGGCTTGGGCATAGAAGGCATAGGAAGGGGGAGGGGGAGGTAGGAGAGGTATAAAACAAATGGACACTGCTAGGACTTCCAGGAAAGAAGTCGGTGTTTCAGAAAAGTGGATCTGGGGTGAATTAACGGGGTAGAAAAGATCAAGGTTTTGGATGGGGTAAGATAAGAGATTGTGATGAACAGCTGTTTTAAAGACCTGGAGGGAGGAATGGGATTGAATAGAGTGAGGGAGTTTTTCCAGAGGCGGGAATAAAGAGGAATGAAGGAGTGAAGTGAAATAGTGAAAAATAGTGAAAAGTCACTTAAAAATTCTCGTATCGGATTCGGATCTGCACCAAAATTGAATCAATTCTTCATGTCATACACCCCAGACCCAGACCAGAAGACCAGATCCCTTTGTACTCACAGGCAGGAATTTGTAGTTTGTTCAGGGTGCCTGCGATAACTTGCCTACTCTGCATGAAGGACACCATGCGACCTTTAATGTCCACCAACTAATGTCAGTAGATGTGACGCCCAGTTTCATGTCCATCCGAGGGACGGCACATTGATGTGAAACACGAGGATGACTCGGTCCTCAAGATTCGACCCCAGACTAGACAGCTTTGAGGCGATTGTGCTACCTCGACGCCATCCGGTCGGCCCAGGTCATATCTTAACACACAGTTAATAAACAAACTGCGATTACATGTTGTATTTTAAGTTTAAAGTACATCTTCTTTGGTATCATGTACTTCTGGTTGAATGTTGAGCTTTGCCTGTGCGCGGAGCTTTTCAAATGCAACGTGGAAGAGGCCGCTGGAAATGGGAGACAGCCGAACACACACCACAGTTCACATTATAAAATAAATATGTTGACCGCAATCCCAACTTCTGTTTGCACGAAATTGACTGTTTGATCATAAATTTTGCTTGGATGTTGGAGAACATGACGAATACATGTGTTTTTGGCATTCAAGAAGGGTGCAGGTGCTATTTCGTTTTTGCGTCATCTCAGGAAAATGTGATCACACTATATTTACCCTTGCTTGAGGAGAGGGTATTGCATTTGAGTCTGTTTGTCTGTCTGTTTGTCTGTGTTTGTCTGTCTGTGTTTGTCTGTCTGTGTTTGTCTGTCTGTGTTTGTCTGTATGTCTGTCTGTTTGTCTGTGTTTGTCTGTCTGTTTGACCGCACAGAATAAATATGATTTTCTCTGCAACCGTTGGTCCGATTGACATGAAATTTTCACCATATGTGCACCTCCACCGGTATAATTTTTTCATGATAATTATGACGTCATCTTGGAAAAACAGAAAACTTTGCACCTCTATATATCCAAAAGCGCTGAATAGAAAAAAAATTGAGACATGGCTCATTGTAAAGAACTCTCTAAGGGGAATAAAATATGTTAATGATGATGTAATAGGTGCCTCCATTATGACGTCATAATTCGACAAGTACAAAACTTCATCCGATGAAGATGAAATTTCTTGAGCATAATCTAGGGATAAATTAGTGGAGAAAAAAAAAATGATGACGTCATCGGTCACGTGGTTCGGCCGCCATATTTGTTTTAACACAAAAACCTTAAAAACTACTGAAAACACATCCTGGTTAAGGGTCTGCAATCTCTGATTGCTCTTTCTTGTGTTTATTGTGCAATTGACAATAATTGCATTGCACTTTACCTCTGCGCACGAATTCCGCGGTCGACGCGCTACCCCAGGGACATAATAATGATATATGTATATATATATATATATATATATATATATATATATATATATATATATATATATATATATACGTATATATATATATATATACACACACATATACTGTAATAAATAATTAATATACAGTCTCTTAAAATTTATGAAAATATGTTTTATTAATGTTAGTTTGTAATTTAGCCTCGTTTGAGTGAATTGTCAAAATATTGTTACAGTATGCAAATCGCGATCTAGAGCCAGGTGATCTCAGTGATTGCATGTCAATGTACACAGAATGTTGAAATCAAATCTTTATCATTATGTGCTAAACCCTGTTAGATACAAGTTTTAAGACATATCAGTGGCTGACTAACGTCACAAAGGTCTGTATGTGTTGCTTACAGTGTGTATTGCCTCATAGGAAAGTGTTATGCCCCTGTTATTCATATAACCAAGGCTGGCCGTGCTGATACTTATTTATAGTCCTGGACACAGTGAGTTTCTGTGTCACACATAGGAAGTTTCAGAAATTCCTCAATACAATTATGATTTTGAAATGCGATCGACAGGGACCTTGCTCCTGATTCCGGAAGTGAACAGATGATGACGGTTCGCTGGTTTGATAATATCTCATTACAATCGTGTTTTAACATTATATTTTGATATATTAATACTATGGTATTAGTTTGTGATTGGAATGATGAATGATGCCATTTGGAATGAAAATATAGAGATATCGAGTTTAAAGCAAAACGAGGAAATGACGTAAAGGTTTCCATCTATGACATTGACTCTGATATAGCAACAAACAGACTGAGTACGATTTTTGTCCAAGTCCTTCACGAACCTGCTGTCAATGCCTGACGTTCAACTGAAGGTAGCACAGGAATGTGGAATTTATTGGTTCATCGTTTGCCATTCGCCGTTTTTTTAACCAAGTCAATCACGAACCGGCTGTCCATGCCTGAAGTAAAAAAAAAATTCAATACTTAAATTATTTGCTAACTGGTATCCCCACACAGGTCACACTATCCTCTTCAACTAAAGTATCAAACAAGCCCGGCTACGCTGCTGTTGGACTATCGGTCTCGTTATTTTAAGGATTGTCGTCAAATTGAAGACCTGAAACATATTGCATGCAAGACTCGATGATATTTTAAGAGCTCATGGATACCTGATCAACACCACAAACTGTATTTCAACCTGGGGTCACAGCATCATAAAACAAGTACTCAGATAGGATTGGCAAATAACCTGATTCAAACGCTTTCACTTATACATTTTAAGTATTCAGTTTGGCGAGGATTTTTTCCCCCTTCCACTGTGCATGACACTCAGCAAAGAGAAGGTTCGGCCTAAACAGGGGATCCAATTGGAAATCTTTTGAAGCACCGGGCTCCGCAAGCCTCAGTCGGGCATCTCGGGCGACGGTCTTTGAGGAGCGCAAATGAGCGCGGAGCAGCGGCAAGGAGCGTCGCGGGTGCATTGTGTGCGGGATCCTTTGATACGCAGCCGTCGCACATTGTCGCCAAGAATGCGCGCAAATTACGAGGCGGCGCTGGCGGCTCTTTTTGTCGTCTCACTCTTTAGAACGACGCAAGTCGGCGTGAACAATTTCTATAGCGGGTATCCTTCCCTTCTCCAGAGCCGCACAGCCATGCCCCTTCTTTCTGTCTCTTTTTCTCTCTTTTTGTTGCGTGCAATTAAAATTCCTCGCGCGCATCGCTAATTGATGGAGTCGCCTTTTGGAAGCGCATACTTTGTCTGAAGTCTCTTTTATTCCAATCTCATTATACGGCGGTTGGGGTTTTTTTTCCCCTCTTTTTCCTGCTGCTTTTCTTGCGCTTCAGAAACACGCTTGTCAGAACCAGACGGAAATCGCAATTGTGACGCTTCATTCTGTCGGCTCACAATTACCATGGGACGGAGGCATTGCGGAAAAAGAAGAAAAAGAAAAAAAAGAAGTGGAAGAAAACAATCAAGTCATGATCAAGCCTCGGATTTGCGAACAAATATGTGTTTGTGCCATATGACCATTTTTTAAACATTCTCTGCTGGATCCTGTTTTAAAATTTATTTCCAAGACGAAAAACAACTGCTCATGTCGATCGGTGAAAAATTTGCTTCGAAAACCATCAGAAAGAATGAAAAAGAAAAGAAAAAAAAGAATGACAATCTTAAACATATTCCACAAGATGAGAGAATTATACCATAATGTATCTTTCAAAGCTTTCAGAATTTCCGTTTTTGCCTTGGCAACTAATAAATAAATAATGGCTTCTTGTTTGGATGTCGTGTGAGCCCATTAATTTTTATGGAGAAAATGCTTGTTGTTGAATTTTTTGTTAGTTGTTAATACTTTTTGCAATTTGAATTTCTCTCTGGTATGAATGCTTTTACTGAATCATTTTCCAATTGCAGAAGAAATTGTAATTTTGTCACGTGTAAATCATGCAGCTCTTATTTTCTCATTTTACAGTCTATTTATTTTCTTTTTTGGTTTGAATGAAATTCCGAGTGTGTCACGTGTTTTAGATAGAGATAGAGATGGAGATGGAGGTGGATTGGAAAATGACTCACCTTAAGATTCAACAGAAAGTTGTGCGCTCTCTGATTTGCGCACACTCTAGCTATGCAACAACCCGCATAGCTAGGGGGGGACTGGGGGCATGTCCCCCTAGAATTTTTTTGATTTCTAGGTGCTCTGTGGTGCATTCTGAAGGGTGTTTTTACTTTAATTGCCTATTTTTTGGATGAAAATTGGTAACTTATTACCCAGAAAATGGGCCAAGTTCGGGGATCGGCGCCTGATTACCAGTCCCATTAGGTTCCAGTGTGACTTTAAAATATCTCAATGGCTTAGTTTTACATTATGGATAATTAGGAACAGAACAGGAAATAAAATCATTAGGATTTTATCCCTATTTATTTCTTTGCTTGTTAACAAAGAAACAAAACAAACTAAACGAAACCAAAACATGCAAGTTTTATGCAAGCCGTTTTACTAGTCAAATGTGTGAAAATGCCTTTGGTGTCCATTAGTGTGTGGCTGTTCTTGTTTGCGTATCAATTGTACGTTTAGATAACGTCGGGTTGTCATCTCTAATTTCATTAAACCATTGTGTCTGCTTTTATTCAACCGTTTCCATTTCTCCCTTATTTATTTCAATGTTTATTGAGTGTTTTATTGAAGGAGTAAATGTGGACGGCAGCTGTGTTTTCACCGATGTCTGTTCGTCTGTGAGCAAGATATTTCAAAAAGTTGTGGACGACTTTTGACAAAACTTGGTGGATGAGCTGGTTCGGCGACAAGAACAAGCCAATTCGATTTTGGTTCAGGTCAGAATTCAGATCTGATCTATCAGTGGGATGCAAAACGTAATGTGTTCAGCCTAGCGGAGGTATGCGCTCTACCGTGTGCCCATTCTACATAGTTAAGACATGCAATGTTGTTGTATCCATAATGGTGAAAAGCATCAATACCCCACAATGTAAAACAAAAACAGACTATATTCCACTACATATACATATATATACATACACTGGAATAATTAATTATTCTGAGATAAATATGTGGATTACAATTGGGGTTGACACTACTCTGGGTTGTAAGCAGCCAAAGACACGTTTTGGCGAGCAACGCTTTGTATCACCACTTTTGTATTAGCTCTTTACGAGCCTCGATTCAGTATACAAAAAAAAACCCAAAAAAAAAAAAAACACACACACACACACACACACACACACACACACACACACACACACACACACACACACACACACACACACACGCTACAATTATAACATTTTGAGAAATGCTAATATTTGACTGGTGCACGTGTATATCAAGTGTTCCAATTAACCTCGACCATTAGGTTAGTTGGAACATGCTGTGGGGTAAGTTGAAACATTAATTATTCAATGGGTTTTGGAGCATTAACCCAAACTTCAGTCATACCACAAATAATCATTAGTGTGGCTGAGGATTGGGTTAAGCCTTAAAACCATGGAATAATTAATTATTCTGAGATAAATATGTGGATTACAATTGGGGTTGACACTACTCTGGGTTGTAAGCAGCCAAAGACACGTTTTGGTGAGCAACGCTTTGTATCACCACTTTTGTATGGGGCTGGTAGTTCCTTTACAATGTCTGTGTTCATGACGACAATCTTCAACTTCATCAGGGACAGGGAATGAAAATGTCGGATGCTCAGCCTTTGCCTTTGTATGGCTGCAGCATCTGAGAAACTTCGATAGGGCAACATAAATGATGGGGTTAGTTGGAACATGTTTAAACTAACCCCACACTTTTTATTCCAACTAACCCCAATGACCATGACTACCTTACATACAATACACAATGCATTGCTTCAGTTACAAGGCCTACTTTGCCTCATACTGTAGCTTCGTACATGCACATATAACACATAAAAGGTATTGACCTTTATCTAACTACATCATCAAGATAAAATAACTTTTCCTTAAAGAGAAATATTTACTCAGAATTGCAAAAATCGTACATACGTTTCTCTTCAGAACAACAACTTTACTTTTGTATTGAAAACAATATGGAGGAAAGAGTGACGTCATTATCTACAACTACATGGCAGCAACATCTAGCCAGCATCCTCTGTTTCTTTGAAAATGGCAACGTTCCATCTAACCCCACATTCGAACTTAACCCCACGTTCCAACTTAACCCAACTTTCCAACTTAACCCCATGTTCCAACTAACGCTACGTTCCAACTAACCCCACATTCCAACTAACCCCACATTCCAACTAACCCCACATTCCAACTAACACCACATTCCAACTAACCCCACATTCCAACTAACCGCACATTCCAACTAACCGCACATTCCAACTAACCCCACATTCCAACTAACCCCACATTCCAACTAACCCCACATTCCAACTAACCCCACATTCCAACTAACCCCACATTCCAACTAACCCCACATTCCAACTAACCCCACATTCCAACTAACCCCACATTCCAACTAACACCACATTCCAACTAACCCCACATCCCAACTAACCCCACATTCCAACTAACCCCACATTCCAACTAACCCCACATTCCAACTAACCCCACATTCCAACTAACCTCACATTCCAACTAACCCCACATTCCAACTAACCCCACATTCCAACTAACCCCACATTCCAACTAACCCCACATTCCAACTAACACCACATTCCAACTAAACCAACGTTCCAAATAACCCCATATTCCAAATAACCCCATATTCTAACTAACCCCACATTCCAACTAACCCCACGTTCCCCTACATAATAATGTAATTTTATATCATTATTATTAGCCCCCGTTGGACTTTGTACGAAACGGGGGTTTATGGATTAGGTCTCGTATGTCCGTCTGTTCATGTGTGCGTGTGTCCGCAACCATAATCTCGGAGATGCATGGACCGATTTTATTCATACTTGGCACAAATACAATACATGATGGTATACATATGCACGTCATTTTCTATCGAAAGCAGATCCAAAATGGCCGACTGGCAGTCATTTTGTCAATCGGCCATCTTGGATCACTTAAACGTGTCCCCAACCATTTCTTGAACATGCATGGTCCGATTTTGTTAAATCTTAGCATGAGCATAGTACATGACGGCATACACTTGCCCATCACTTTATTTTGCGATCTGATCAAAGATGGCCGACTGGTAGACTGGCGGCCATTTTAGTTGTTAAGAAAACCGAGGTCGAGCACGTCCTCAACCATTTCTCAGACATGCATTTACTGATCTTGTTCAAACTATGCACATAGATAATGAATGATGTCTTACATATGCAAGCACACAAAAGCAAACAAACAAACAAGAGATCTTGAATGCACGTAATTTTCTTTTTTTCGATCAGATCCAAGATGGCTGATGGACGGCCATTTTGTTACTTAAACGTGTCCCCAACCATTTCTCGGACCTGCATGGACCAATTTTGTTCAAACTTGGCACAAGGACAATACATGAGAGCATATATATGCAGAAGATTTTGTTTTTCCATCTTACCAAAGATAGCCAACTGACAGCCTTCAACTCCGAACAGCAAAATTGCTAAAGCCACAGCGGGGTCTTTATGTCAAAGACATATGGCATGTGTTTTTCTTCTTGTTTCTATATATATATATATTTATAAGTTTTATGAAACACCGTTTTATTATTGTAAAATTGACAAATATATCAGTCTTGTGTTTTGTCTCAAATATCAGTAGTCAGACTGCTTTGTCCAGTGTTTGATGTTCCCAATAAACTGAAATGATGATGATGATGATGATGATGATGATGATGGTACATCATTTCTTCTTGTGTTAAGTGGTCAGAAGTTTGTACATTGTTAGTAGACATGTTATTAGTTTTATACTTATGAGGTAGTTGTGTTTCTTCAGATTTGAGGAAGGTGTTACCCTCTGTGAGCCACTCATTCATTACCTCCTCTCCTTGGATAAGTTCATTGAATACTCGAGCATTGTAATTGTGTAGAGCAGGGGTTCTTAACCTTTTTCCCTGTCAAGACCCCCAACGGATTGCCCACGATGTCCCTATACCCCCTTCGCCAGACTGATGACTGAACAAGTCGCACCGAAGGTGCGCATAGCTAGGGGGGGACTGGGGGCATGTCCCCCTAGAATTTTTTTGATTTATAGGTGCTCTGTGGTGCATTCTGAGGGGTGTTTTTACTTTAATTGCCTATTTTATTGGATGAAAATTGGTAACTTATTACCCAGAAAATGGGCCAAGTTCGGGGATCGGCGCCTGATTACCAGTCCCATTAGGTTCCAATGTGACTTTAAAATATCTCAATGGCTTAGTTTTACATATGGATAATTAGGAACAGAACAGGAAATAAAATCATTAGGATTTTATCCCTATTTATTTCTTTGTTTGTTAACAAAGAAACAAAACAAACTAAACGAAACCAAAACATGCACGTTTTATGCAAGCTGTTTTACTAATCTAGTGAGATTGTTGCTGCTGTTTTCGTACAATCAGAATATGGAATCGGGGCACAGTTCGTGACAACGCCACTCGCATATCATCGGACACGTCAAGTCGATTTCTCCACTTTGATTTCAGGTTCAATAATGCAGAGAAACCTGTTTCACAGAGATACGTAGTTGTGAAGGGAACCAACACGTTCATTGCTCTCTTCGCCAAGCTAGGGTAAGCCGCTATCTGCTCACACCAAAACTGCTTAAAATCCAGCCCAGCCTTTCCGAAATCAGCTTTCTTTCTTTGATCTTCTTGGAACTCGATCAAATCATCCTTCACTAAAGCGTTGTCACTCATCGTATAAATATCAAACAGAAAGGGTTCTGGATCCAAACGGATTCCATGCTAAGATCATCAATATCTGAGAAGTAACCCTCAAAATTGGTACTTAGGACCTTCAAATGGTCCTTGACTTCTTGAAGTATTTCCCCAGGCAATGCCTTTTCATCTTCTCCATCAAGAAGGATATCGCCAAGGATTGGAAAGTTCGCCATGTTTCCGCTTTCAACACGGCGACTCCAAATAGGTAATTTCTTCGTGAATGCCACTAACTTTCGCCTAGCTTGAATAATGTCCACATCCCTTCCCTGCATCAACATGTTCAAGTCATTGAGGTGACCGGAAATATCGGCCAAATATCCCAGGCTAACAATAAAATGCTCATCTTCAAAAGTGTTCGCAAGAGGGGATTGTTGATGCCTGAGGAATTCGAGAATTTCTTCCCGAAGTTCCACTACTCGTGTGAAAACACGACCACGAGATAGCCAACGTACCTCTGTGTGGTACAGTAAAACACAATGTTCCGCCCCAATCTCATCACTGAATTTTTGAAATAGCCGATGATTTAATGCGCGTCCACGAATAAAGTTGACTGTCTGCACGACCATTACCATCACTTCTTTCAGTTTCTTTGACAACGTTTTGGATGCCAAGGCTTTGCGATGTAGAACACAGTGTGTGGTCAACACATGTGGAGCTTTCTCCTTGACCAGAGCGACGAACCCAGATTTCTTGCCAATCATTCATTTAAAGTTGATATTTCATTGAATTTATTACATTTTATTATTATAATTTATTACGAGTCCCATACCCCCAGATTTTGGACCCCATACCACAGGTTAAGAACCCCAGGTGTAGAGCATATAGTTGCATTAGCCATAAATTTGTTATTCC
Source organism: Myxine glutinosa (assembly GCF_964187855.1). Taxonomy (NCBI): domain Eukaryota; kingdom Metazoa; phylum Chordata; class Myxini; order Myxiniformes; family Myxinidae; genus Myxine; species Myxine glutinosa. Next base: position 130,100,492 of record NC_136268.1, read on the forward strand.
ATTCGGGCCTGGGCTTTCAAAGTTGGGCATTTTTGCCTGGCATTTATTCTTCATTAACTATCACTGGAGTCATTTCCTATGTGTTGCTTTTTTTCCCCCAAGTTTTGGATCCAATCCACCCCCCTTGTTATGTTATCTTGGGTCTTCATATATACCTTTCCAAAAGTTTCCAAGTCCATTCCTCTCTTGAAAACTTTTCAAGACTTGTTCCATCTTGCATTTGTTTCCTTAGTTCTGGTAGAACCTTTTCGGGTTGTTTTCAAACCACTGGTTTTGTTTTCCACCATTGTAAACTTCGTCGGTTTTTTTTTATTTAAATAAATCTTCCTTGGTACCATTTCAATTTTGAGTTTATTTTCAGCAACCATTACCTCTAGGTCTTTGTTCTCGGTTTAATTATTATTTTTGCTTATTTTTTTGTGACCTTTGTTCCATCAGGCCGCTGTATGTGAGCGAATGGGTGCCTGTTATTAGTCCCCGACCGGTGTACACCGTAGGGGACTATAGGTTTGCACTCCGTCCCTCCGTCTGTCAGTCTGTCAGTCCGTCACGCAAAGAACAGCTTTCCGGACTTTTTTTCCTAAACTCTTAATGCTAATGTTTTCAAACTTGGTATTTGGATTGGTATTTGGATTTCAAACGCAAAGAACAGCTTGGAATTAGCATTCTTAATGCTAATTTCGAACTTCACGACGTTTCGATCATTTTTGACAAAGTTATGGCACTTTGAACTTTGGGAATTTCCCCAACAGTTTTCCGGACTATAATTTGGAGTGCGGTAAGTCATAATACTGTCTTCTATGACAGTGCTACCCAATGCCGGTAGGGGACATGTATTGCAGCGCAATACTCAGAATGCTTGTTTTAATGGGCTTTTCTGCTGGTCTTATAAATATTTTCAAGTGTCTGTGTGTTTGTCTGTGTGTTTGCCTGTGTATTTGTTTGTGTGTTTCTTTGTGTATTTGTACGTTATTCCTTCATGGCCGAACCGTAGTACCGAGAAGCCCCAAATTTTGGGTGTATGTACTTCAGAACCTGGGCAAGGTTTGAAGCTACACGGTCCCACAAAGCCCCCCTCCCACAATTAAATTATCTGTATACAGTGAACCCTCGTTTATCGCGGGGGTTACGTTCCAGAACCCCCCGCGATAAACGAAAATCCGCGAAGTAGCGACCATATTTTTTTATATTTTTTATATATTTTTTAAAGCATTATGAACTCCCCACACTCTTATTAACCTTTCCCATACTCTTATAAACACTTCCTATACTCTTAAACACTTTTTACACTCTTAAACATACGTAATTTTAACAACATATAAAATTCTAATGGGTACTCACCATTGAAGATACTGTAGCTACCCATGGGTTCCCCAAGCAAGACCAGCATCAGAATCTCCTTGCTCCAGCCGGTGACGTCACCGGCGGGGATTCCCGGCGCGAGAGTGGCTGGTCACGTGACCGCTAACGCGTGCCGCGCTTTGCGGGTATAATCAGCTACACCTGTTGATCACGTGACCACCGATTCACCGAAGCACGCCACGCTTGAGAGGCGTGGCTTTCGGTTTCTGGTTGTGCTTTATAATGCAGCCCGATAAATGGGCTTTTCAGTGTTCCCGAGTTGGTTTTGAGAATAAATATCTTCTCGGACGAGTTTGTGTCTTGCCCGTCATTTCGTCCGTATCAAGCAAGAGCCCCGGCTCTTCAATACTACAACTTGCGTGATGAAGATGATGATGAATTAGCTGTGCAGTACTGATGACGATGAAGGTGATGACGATGATGAATGTACTGGCGTTTTCCATACGCACGACTCTTTGTCTACCCTTCTACTGTACACTATGTACAGTATTTTATTTCTTGTAATATGTTTTAAATACTGTATTTTTCTTATTTCTTTACGTTTTTTAATTTTTTAGGCTAGAAAATGCTTATTTTACCACAAAAATATTTAAAATAATAGTATATAAAAATACATTTATACCGCAAAATCCCGCGATATAGCGAAAAATCCGCGATATAATTTTACATATACTAGCGAGAAAAAACCGCGATGTACCGAATCCGCGAAAAGTGAACCGCGATATAGCGAGGGATGACTGTATATATGTTTGTGTAGGTCTGAAAATCAGAGGGGGGGAAAGGGCTAGGCCAATCTCCACCAGATTTTGAATTTGTGCCAGGAGTACACAGGGTCAGGTCAGAGGTTAGGGGCAACCCCTCGCCCTCCCCCCCCCCCCCATAAGCCCACCGTCACTCATGCAAGGTAATTCTTTGTATCTATGTGTGTGCACGTTTGAAAATCATTTAAAAAAATAAACAGCTGGATCAATTTACATCAACTTTTGTATACGTGCTGGGGATAACCAGGGTCAGCTCATGGGAGCAACTTACTCCTCCCCATCACAAAGCAATTCTCTGTATGTCCGGTATGTGTGTTAGTACATCTGTAAATCATGAAACTGACCTAAAATAAGGAAATGAGGCCATTTGGCCCATTACTGCCATGATGCACTCATTTGAACTTTTGATACAGTTTTAAATATCTTCTTGAACACAATTTAAATTTAAACATAAATCTTCTTGATGGTTTACAAAAGTTTAGATAACCTGATCTTGATCAGGTGACCCAGCTTTGGTGGGGTACCCAGCACTGTGCAGGAAAATCATGTCAGGGTTCTGGCACATGTTTGTGCATTGAAAACGTTGAAATCGTTGAAAGCAATCTCTTATGGTCTGCTCAGTCAGGGTCGCCCAGATAGCTCAGACGGCAGAGCAATGGTACTGTTTTCCAGGGGACCAGGGTTTGATTCCTGGTCTGGGCATGTAATTTCCCCAACATATATCAATTTAATTATTCAATCCTGTTCATCAATCTAATTGCTTCACGACGCCCCCGGTGGTGTTTATAATAGAGAACATGGATTTGTCCCCACCAATGGAGGAAGACCCTCTCATGTTCAGGCCGTTCGTGCCCCTATGGTTGGCAGCAAGTGCCCCAGAAGCATTGGCGAAAATAGTGGTAATCATATGTGTGGGAAAATTGCATGCTCAGTCAGAGTCGCCCAGATATCTCAGATGGCAGAGCACTAGTCCGGTTTTGCAGAGGACCTGCGTTAAATTCCTGGTCTGGGCTTGTAATTTTCCCACATATATCAGTTGAAATATTTAATCCTGTTCATTAATCTAATATATATATATATATATATATATATATGAAGAGCTCTATTCCAAAACGCGATAAACGCCAAAAAAAAAAAAAGCGATTACCGGCTCCAACATTCGTGAACAGATAGTCGGTCAATATCACACATTCGTTTTTTCTCAAAACGTGATATCTCCCGTTAGTTTACGCAGCCCAGTTTAGATCTTTTTTGCAAAGTGCGACAAACGCCATGCCACTTTTATTCCAAACCGCGATATTGCCTGTCGGCCAATCCGCGTGGGGAATTTTCCACAACATGGCGACTTCCGTTGTTTGACTGTGGCGTAATTTTCTTGGAGGTAATTTTCTGTAAAATGGACAGTTTTGATGGGATGGATGAAGCAGTGGTGCTTTCACCGGGAGGAAGAAAGCGTAAGTTGAATAAGGACAACCATGAACGGGAAAAAGCTAAACAAATTCGCCATTCTGGCGCTGGTAAAGTTCCAACCGTGGCATGTAAACACACCGCTGAAAAAAATCAAAATCGTTGTCACGCTGATAAGCTCACAGAAGACGACCTCAGACTGAACTTTGACAAATTATACAGAAACTCAAAGAAAGCAGATCAGGACAGGGAATTTCTGCAGCTGATGACAATCACGTCTGTTAAGCGGCATCGCAAGAAGGTGGATACAGTTGGCAGAAGGAAAAACAGGAATGTTTCCGTGCAGTTCAGTCTGCTGATGGTGAACCACCCAGACAAGCTTCCTGTTTGTAAAGACACATTCGTCTCAGTACTGGGTGAGTTTTTGTATTGTTTTCATTGCAGATATCTTTCATCTGGAAGCTCATTGAATGTTATTCGCGTTTACTATTTGCACACCATTATGCATGCACCCAGATTCTCCACCACAGATAACATTTAAAATATTTACATAATCCACGTATGTCAGCGATGATCATGCATAAAAAAATTATTAGCACCGATTCACAGCATCTCCAGGCAGATTCTACGTCGGAATCGAGGTGGTTGCAACCTTGCTGGGCTGATTAAAACAGCCACAGTCAAAATTATTTCTGTCTATCGGTTCCACAAGATTGATCCCCTGCACCCCATACGATATTAGCCATTTTATACCAGGTATTGCATTATTCTTTTGATTTTTTCAGGGATCAGCAAGGACAGAGTGTCCCGGGTGGCCCGATATTACGCGGAGACTGCTGAGGCTCGCCCAGAAAGAAGGGGAGGCGCCCGAAAAGTAGACATCAACAACAGCAAGAGGGATCTGATCTCCAATCACATTGGAACATTCACCTGCAGGGCCAGTCATTACGGCCGTAGGGGGTTCCAGGGCGAAAATATCTCCCCACTGACTTGAGTGTGCACAAAATGCACCAGCTGTTTGAGGCACAAAACCACGCCCAAACCAGCTACTCTCTGTACTATTATGTTTTCTCATCCCAATTCAACCTTGGCTTTGGCCATCCTGCCACAGATGCCTGTTCCAATTGTGCCAAATACAGGATGAGAATAAAGGATCCAAACATGTCAGAAGCTGAAAAGCAAAATGAAACAGCCTTGTTCATTTTGCATCGGCGAAGAGCACGAGCATTCTATGACCAGCTGGGAAGGGACGAAGAGGACTCCGTGACTGTTTGCTTCGACATGATGCAAAATCTAATTTTGCCCAAAACACCAATAGGCCAAGCCTATTATTCCAGACAACTCTACCTTTACCTGTTTGGTGTTGTTGTGCATCATGGTAAGGAGAGCAAACAGCTCAAGGAGGATGTCCACCTTTATGTCTGGCTGGAAAATCAAAACAAAAAGGACAGCAATATGACAGCTTCCGCACTGGATCATTGCTTCCGCCACCCACTCAATGGTCCGCTTCGGGAGAAAAAAAGCCTTCGCCTGTTCAGCGATTCATGTTTTGGACAAAATAAGAATATGAATATGGCATCCATGCTCTTGGCACTTCAGCAAACAATTCCTGGTCTCAGGATTGAGTACACCTTTCCAATTAGAGGGCACAGCTTTTTACCAGCAGATAGAGTATTTGGGAGAATTGAACAGAGTTAGGAAAGTGGACACCATCCTGCTCCCAGAAGAGTACTGCTCAATTTTGAAAACATTTGGGAATGTCTACGTGTATGGAAAGGAGTGGCAGTCGTTTGATTACCGATCAGCAACCAAACATCATTTGAGGACGAAGAAAACCTTCAAAATTAGTGAGGCCCGCATGCTAGAATTCACAAATGGCCAAGTGGGTTTTAAAACCTCCTACAGTGCTGAATACTGCCACCACAGTGTTTTGAAACGGGGCAAGAAATGGGCTGAATTCAGACCTGATCCATTACCAATGCAGACCACTGTAAAAGAGGCGAAGAAGCGTGATGTGTTTTCAATCCTTGCGGAAATAGGAGCGTCAGACGAAGTCCGGGCGTTCTATGATTCTGCTTTGTCAGTGGTGAGCGAGGCTGATGCAGCCAGCAGTGATGAAGAGCCCGGACAGGGCTGACCTGCATTCCAATGCAAGTCTGACATTGAGAAACGTCCATCATTGGACTTGTGGTGTTTTTTAAGAACTGTCACACAGTGGATATATAGCGTTTTGGAAAAAAACTTCATTATTTTTGTTAATTTGTTGTGAAAAAAGATTACTAGATTTTCAGTTTGTTCTTTGATATGTTCTAATATTTGCATATTAAACATTGAAACAGAAAAAAAAGGAAGTTTGCTTTATTTTCTTTGCTGTGCAGAAATTCTCATTTTACACAAAATGCTCCAAATGGATTTATAGCATTTTGGAAAAGAGCTCTTCATATATATATATATATATATATATATATATATATATATATACATACAGTCATGTGAAAAAGTAAGTACACCCCATGTAAAGTTTTGACTTTTTCAACATATTTCAACACACAGCTATTTGATCTTCATTTCAACAATATTGATAGATAAAGGTGATATTATATAACAAATATAATGAAACATTTACATTTTGTAGTCCATTGTATAATTTAAATAAAGATAAATGCAAATTTCGCATGTGGAAAAAGTAAGTACACCCTTGGCTCTAATAGGTGGTATTGCCCCCTTTGGCAGAAACAAACTCAAGTAGGCGTTTCTTACAACTGTCTACCAGTCTCTGACATCGACTGGGAGAAATTTTTGCCGACTCCTCCATGCAGAATTATTTCAGCTGTGCGATGTTTGAGGGGTTTCTTGCATGCACAGCTCGTTTCAAATCCCCCCACATCTCGATGGGATTTAGATCCGGGCTTTGACTTGGCCATTCCAGAACCCTCCATTTCTTTCATTTCAGCCATTCCTTGGTGGATTCACTGGTATGTTTAGGGTCATTGTCATGTTGCAAGGTCCACCTTCGGTTGAGCTTCAACTCTCCGACAGATGGCCTCACATTATCCTCAAGCACCCTCTGGTACAATGAAGAATTCATAGTGGATTCTATGATGGTGAGCTGCACAGGCCCTGATGCAGCAAAGCTGCCCCAAACCATAATATTTCCACCACCATGCTTTTTTTTTTCTTTTTTTTTTGTATACAGAATAAAGGCTGGTGAAAGAGCTAACATTTATCACACAAACAAATCAAACAGACAAACAAAATATATTAAAAGAGGGAGCGGTAGACAAGATGGCGAGAGAAGGGGAAGCACACAAACACAACATTTGAGAGCAGGGACATCGGGAGATGTGTGGGAGAGGACTTGGGGGGGAGGAGGCGTAGGAAGGAGGGGGGGGGGGGGGTGGGAGAAGTATAAAACACAAGGACACCAAGGACTTCCAGGAAAGAAGTTGGTATTTCAAAAAAGTGGATTTGGGGTGAAATTAGCGGGGGTAGAAAAGATCAAGGTTTTAGATGGGGGAAGATAAGAGATGGTGGTGAACAGCTGTTTTAAAGACCTGGAGGGAGGAGTGGGATTGAAGAGAGTGAGGGAGTTTGTTCCAGAGGTGGGAGAAAAGAGGAATGAAGGAGTGAAGGTGAGCAGAGAGTCTTGATTTTGGCAGTTTAACCATAAGAGGGTTGCAGGCAGATCTTGTGCGGCCTGTAGGAATATTTGGGGGACAGAGCCGAGAGAGAGCTGAGGGGGGCAAGGCCAGAGAGGAGTCAGTAGAGGACGAAAGACCACCAACCTGCCTGCGGTGAGTGAGTGAAAGGCCCTTGGAGTTAGCTTCATCATGGGAGATTCCAATGATTCTGAACGCTTTGGTTTCAACAGCGTGAAGACGAGCTAGATGTGAGGCAGGAGCACCAGCCCAGAGGGGAGAGCAGTATTCCATTGAGCTGCGGATGAAAGCCTTGTATGTGGTGAGGAGCTCAGGTGTGCCAAGGAAGGACTTCGCATGACGGAGGATGCCCAGTCGGCGACTGGCTTTGGAGGCCAGATTTGAAATTTGCTTTTCCCAGGAAAGATCATGGCAGATAGTGAGACCCAAAAGCTTGAGTGACAGAACTTCTTGGAGAGGATTATTTAGAAAGTGGATGGGAGGGTTGTCCATTCCGTCTTTTTGGAGAGACATCGTAAGAGTGTGAGATTTGTCAGGATTGAAAGACATGTTCCACTTGTTTGCCCAGTCTGTGATTTTGTCCAGGTCTGCAGAGAGTGAGGAGGCTGCAGACTGCCGATCTGAGGGATGAGGAATGGAGCGACAGAGAGTAGAGTCATCAGCAAAGAGATAGAGAGGATTTTCAAGAGAGTCAGAGAGATCATTGATGAAGACCAGAAAAAGCACAGGGCCCAGAACACTGCCTTGGGGAACTCCAGCCTGAACAGGAAGAGGAGATGAGAGAAACCCATTCAGGGCCACACGTTGACTACGACTAGAGAGGAAGTCCACCAGCCATGCGTGGAGATTTCCATAGATACCAAAGGAGGAGCGTTTGGTGAGCAGAGCGGGGTGCCAGACCGTATCGAAGGCACGTGATATGTCAAGGGAGACAGCTCTAATTTCCTGTTTGGCATTGAGGACCTCCATCCATTGTTGAGAAAGCAGAAGCAGCATGTCCAGAGTAGAGTGACCAGGTCTGAAACCAAATTGATGATCAGAGATCAAGCCATTGGAGAAGAGGAAAGATTTCATATCCGAATCAATGATGGATTCCATGACTTTGCTGATAATTGGGAGAAGGCTGATTGGTCTGTAGTTGCTAGGATCTGTTTTTTCACCTTTTTGTGCAAAGCGGTGATGTTGGCTGATTTCAAGCAGATGGCAGATATCCTTGAGCAAAAGAGAGGGTGAAGAGAACAGAGAGAGGGAGTGAAAGAGCGGAAGAACAGGATTTTAGGACTCGTGGGCTGATGCCGTCAGGTCCAGTTGCAGAATCAGATTCGAGGGTTGACAGAAACTTTTCCACCTTGTCAGGAGGAAAGGACACAGAATCCAGGAGCAGCTGGGTACGACTGGGTACGGTGGGTACAGAGAGGGATGGGTTTGGGACACAATATTTAGAGGCAAACACAGAGTTGAGGCATTCAGCTTTTTCACGTGCGGAGTCAGCCGTGTAGCCGTTTGAGGTGAGGGAGGGGATGGAGGGGGAACAAACACCAGAAACATATTTGACCAGACGCCACCAGGATTTGGAAGAGGGAGACAGATAAGAGAGTTCGGTCTTGAGAACGGGGAGATATTGTTCCCTGCCTCTCCTGAGGGTGGACACACACTTGTTTCGGGCTTTGTGAAAGGAAATGAGATTGCCTTCCGTTGGATTTGCTTTCCAGGAGAGGAAGGCAAGTTGTTTTTGGGCAACAGCCTCACCAGAAGATTCCGTGTACCATGGACGGAAGGAAGGGTATGACAACTGAAGACGAGATGGGATAAATCTGTGCATGAGAGAGAGCAATTTACTTTGGAAGAATTCCCAGGATGAGCTGATGTCAGAGGCGGTAGAGATGGGAGACCAGTCCAGATGATTGATGGCTGCTTGAAGACAGTGCCAGTTGGCCTGAGTGAAATGCCAGACTCATTGACGCTGAGGAGGCTCTCTGAGAATGGTCAGAGAGAGAATGGCTTTGACATTGCTTTACAGTTGGTATCAGGTTCTTGTAGTCAAATGCTGTCTTTGGTTTTCGCCAAACATGTCTTTTGGTACTGTGGCCAAATAGCTCTACCTTTGACTCATCTGTCCAGAGCACATTGTTCCAGAAGTGCTGGTCTTTGCCTAGGTGTTCATTGGCAAACTTTAGTCTTGCCCTGATGTTCTTTCTGGACAGCAAAGGTTTCCTCCTGGCACACCTCCCATGTAGATCAAATTTGTGCTGCCTCTTTATAATGGTGGACTCGTGCACTTTGACATCAACAGTGGCAAGAGCTACCTGTAGGTCCCGTGATGACATTCTGGGGTTCTCAGAGACTTCTTTCAGCATCTTGCGGTCTGCTCTCGGGCTGAACTTGCTGGGGTGGCCTGGCCTGAACAAGTTGGCAGTTGTTTGGAATCTTCTCCACTTGTAGATGATCTTCCGGACAGTTGAATAATTGATTTCAAAATTGTTTGGAGATCTTTTTAAATCCCTTCCCAGACTCGTTGGCATCTATAACCTTCTTTCTGAAGGCCTCAGAGCTCTTTTGATCTAGGCATGGTGACGCCGCACACTTCAACAACAAAGAGCAAACCAAACGAAATGTCTGAGGTTTAAATAAGACAGGTTCCTCCACGATCCTCTCTAACGATGTTCTAATCATTTGCACCTGAGCTGGTGCACCTGATTCTAATTTTAGGTATTTGAAGTAGTGATAAATGTAGGGGTGTACTTACTTTTTCCACATGCAAAATTTGCATTTCTGTTTTTTTAAATTATACAATGGACTACAAAATGTAAATGTTTCATGATATTTGTTATATTATATCACCTTTATCTATCAATATTGTTGAAATGAAGATCAAATAGCTGTATGTTGAAATATGTTTAAAAAGTCAAAACTTTACATGGGGTGTACTTACTTTTTCATGTGACTGTAAATATATTGTCGCGTAACCGTGATTAACACCACAGTTACGGATGACCGATTTGCGAGACTTTAACTCCCGAGGCGAACACTCAATGGCGGACTCAAGTTCAACACCAACGCGCGGAATGGCGGGACGCAGCGAAGGCTCCGCAACCTTATCTATTAAAATCAAACACCCAGGAAAACTGCGTTCAGATATTATGTACAAAAAGTAATATAAGGGTTTATTAGGAAAAGTAAAGCCAGTGAAAAAGCCCGCCGGTAAATCTAATAACTCTAATAAACCTAAATCGGGACGTCCCCACGCGACTGACAGCAAACACAAACGAGGGAGATTAATTACGAAAATAACACGTCTTGTAAAATGTACACAAGGAGCTCGGCTTATCTGTCTTTGTCGTCTTGTATTGTTTGCCGTCCACCCCGGCACCGCTCGGCCCCGATGCACCCACGAGGCCTTGCTCCACCAGGCTCCGATCCTCTCGCCGCCCACCAGGTCCGTGCACCACGCTCCAAAGCACCCAACGCAAGCCAGCAGCTTCACACGAGGTCGATCCCCACACAAAGCACGAAGACAGGACCGGAGAGAACGCAGGTGGGACTGCACGTCTCGTCCTTCCAACTCGCTTCTCAATTGCTCACTGCCAAGCTCGAACTCGACTGCGACTGCCCGAAATGGCGTGTCCTCTCCAACTCCAACTGGCGAACTAACTCCGTGTGACTTGCGACTCAACTCTCTGGTGCCTGCCTGCGTCTGCAAGTGCCCCGAACTCCACTCAACTCCTTCGCGAACTCCTGAAATGGCGTCCGACCGTCGCCTATATTGGTGGCCGATGACGTCACATTGGCGCACTCCTCAGCCAATCAAAGCCTCCCGCGACTCCTGACATCTCCCCCGTTACGCGACCCTGCGGTCCCGGCATAACACGTGCCGGCCAGGTTTGTAGGCCTTTGGAGGTGTACACGGTGGCGGCCAATTATGGCGGTGTTTTTGACCTGGTTTCCTGTCAATTTAATACGAAGTCCTTGTCAGGGAAAGGGGATTATTTAATGTTGCGCTAAGGACCTAACTAATGTTTATGTGGTTTGCAGTGCCATAAAGGACAAAGGTTTGATTACTAGGTGATACTCACAGGGGCGTTACCTTTAATCCCTCACTATTTAACACTCGAATCTCCAGGTAGATCCACACTCATACATCTTACCCCGACAACCGCCTAAACATCAATAACTTATTACATGTAGAGTCCCTGTCACGACAGCCGAATACCTACCTATTCAGATCTACCTAGCTCTAGATGTTGCATTACCAAATTCATAACAATATATATATATAGTTACGGAACCCAACGTCGGCCTCTTTCCCCCTTATCGAGGGGGGGGATTAATCCCCTCGTCTATGACTGACTGACGTGGTCCTGGGGGTATGACGTCACGCCCGGTCAGCGCTGGGTAGGGAATTAGGCCCACCCGTCCTATGACCGAAATACCAGTGCCTCTCGGTACACAAGGAAATACTCCCGCTCACGGCCGCAGCATAATGGATTGGTTGCGTCGAGCGAAGCGAACTGCGGCGTGAGCCGTTTATCGAAGGGGCTAAACCCGATTCATATGCGTTGGCCGAATCGCGCCACGTACTCTCAATTTGGAAATCGCTAAAGCGACCGAATGAGAAAGAAGGAAGGCAAAGGTAAAGAAGAACAGATATTTATTAATTATTTACACAACCCAAAGAAAAGAGAGCAATCAAAGTAATATACAGGGAAATGGAAGGAGCAGAAGGACACAGAGCAATTCTAGCTTATACTATACAGGCGTAACTTAAAACCCCAAGACAACACAGAGGACGAACAACGAGCAGACTCACACGACTGAGGTGATAAAAGGAATGGCAGATTCGAATCCTGGCAGGGCGGGGCACGGCCCAAGGAGATCGCGGCAGGAAGGTCCGTGGCCAATGGCTCGGTCGGTTTCCCCGCTCGAGCGTCCACGCGCCGATTCCGCAGCTAAGGCTCAAGAGTAAGTTCAAGAGCAAGGCAGCACAGCGCAGCAGTGAGCGGGCTCAAGCACAGACGAAGTACAGCAACGAGCAGGGCGCACTAACCATCTCCATCTGCATCTGCATCTCATCTCTTCTCATCTCATCTGTCGGTCAAAGGCTTCCGCCCGCGCTTTTATATCGCGCTTTTAGATCAAGCCGCGGGTTAAGAGGGCACGCCTACCGGGTCGCTCTTCGCAGTGCCGATTGGTGGGCACGGGCTCTTCCTGGCTCCGCCTCCGGTGACGATGGCCGAGCCACGCCCTTCTTCCCCGGGTCGACCGCATGGAACAATGACATCTTGTGGAGGGATAATGCCAACAACCACCCGCACCCTTTCGAAGGGAGAATGGGCCTATGCTTCTTTAATTGATGCAATGCAATGAACTAGTGGAAACTAAGCCTTATGCTGACATTTACTAAGGACATAACTACTGAGGGAAACTTATGATTTGCTATGTGTGTGCGATGGCCTAACTAAGGACGACCTTTGACCTTTACACTTGGAGGTATTTACAAGGAATATTTACAGCACACAAAAGGGTATATTTTACAGCAAATTACACACAGGGTTCTCAAATCCTCAACAATATATATATATATATATATATATAATATATACACACACACACACACACACACACACACACACACACACACACACACACACACACACACACACACACACACACACACACACACACACACACACACACACACACACACACACACACACGCACACGCCTTTTCTATGCCCTGGCATTTTACCCAAAAATATAAATGGAGGGGTGCTTTGCACTTCCCTTTGATATAAGACCAGAGTAGAACCTTACCCTGGTGTAGTGTGTTAGAATGTGATACAGTGCGTTGATGAGGGTTGGAGAGGTTTTCCCCTTTTCTCCCCATTTCCTTGGGGTTAATTGTAAATTGGTAATGGACGAACTCTTCCCCCTCCAAACGTCATGAAACACAAGAACAAGCAGGCACTAATTGGCCATTAGTGTCCTGTTGACACCTCATCACTGTGTTCAGCTTGCACCAGCAATTAGGAGCTCCCAGCATTCACCCCCATGCCTGTGAGCGTCACGAGATGCTGGCCCATGTTAATCGAGGAGGATCAGTCACGTGCCACGGTTTGGAGACAGACTGAGCACAATTCATGAAGAAGGCCTCATGTGGGTGGGGCTAGCCCCCAGGAGAGCATGGATGCGCCAATTGGAAGGCGTAGTTAAACCAAGGGACGTTTTTGATCCACTTTTAAGTCTGCCCTGTATACATGATTATCAAGGCATCGTGGGCAACGACTCGGTATGTTGGTTCTGGCTCAGTGCTGCCAGTTGGTTCTGGCTCGGTGCCTGCTTATTGGTTCTTGGCTTTCTTCCTGTGCTTGTTAGTGGGGCTTTGTGGTGCTTCAAGAGAGAATGATTGGGGTGAGTGGCGGCACTCACGTTGGCGGGTCGAAGCTGTGAGCCAGAGCAATGGGGCGGCCTGAGCGGGCACAGTGCAAAGCACATGTGGGGCCAAAGGCAAGCCACACGTACACACTCCCTTAGACTTTGCAAACAGTGGCCTATTATCATGTATCATATATCATATATCATGTATTCCCTTTTTGCTTTTTGTATATAAAATAGTTCTACTGAACTCAGGAGCTCAACGAGGCCAAGTGCCACCATCTCTCCCACTGATATGCACCTTCGTTAGTTCCTCTTGCACGACTACACCAGACACACCACATGCACCCTACTTCGCCTCTACGATCACAAACCCTAGACACCTCAGTATTCCTCCTTTTTAACCACTTCCCTTAGCGTTGGGGTAAAGGAAGCATGACAGCCCCTGCCAGGTAAGCTAAGAGGCCTCGTCCTTTCTTTACGTTTCTCTTCTGATCTCCCTTCTACAGATGTATGATTGGGTACCCAGGGCTTGTGTATAGCCCGTAGGTAAGGATTAGGTTAAGTTCTGCATCTTGTCCATTTTCGTTGCTGTAAATATCGCTGCACTAGATATTGCTTGCGTTGCCCCTTGTACACTTATTTACATTTATCGGTTCGATTCATTTTGATTGCTTGTTTGAACATTAAAGTCTGAGTTCCGCTCCCTACACGACCTCGCATTTCACATTACACCAATGGTTACTTTGTAGATAATAATACATCCCCTCTTGTTGAACTTCATTTTCAATCTGTCCGTGTTCATCTTGCCCCTCATTGGTCGAGCACTGTTCACACATAGGTTAGTCTGGGAGGTTATAATGCCACAATTGATTGGCTCGCCATGTCCAGTATGCACTGGCAGTAAGATCGATCGCCCTAATTAAGATCTCATCAAGATAAGCGTAGTGCATAACAGAGGGCGCATCCCCCAGATAGAATACCAGGTGATCTCCAGTTGAATGGCAATTAGACGGAGGACACTGGAACACGTGGTTAACAAATTGGCGCTCGTGACGTGGAATGAATGAATGACGTGGCATGAAGTTATTTGTGGTGCTCGGTGGCCTCAACCAGTGAATGAATGAATGAATGACGTGGCCAGGCAGTAAGATCGACCGCCCTAATTAAGATCTCATCAAGATAAGCGTAGTGCATAACAGAGGGCGCATCCCCCAGATAGAATACCAGGTGATCTCCAGTTGAATGGCAATTAGACGGAGGACACTGGAACACGTGGTTAACAAATTGGCGCTCGTGACGTGGAATGAATGAATGACGTGGCATGAAGTTATTTGTGGTGCTCGGTGGCCTCAAGCCCGGTAAGTCAGAGGCGAACCGAGCATACCCCTCATAGTAGATCCGTGGCTGTAACAATCTATATCCACATACACATGTTGTCACATCTGAGGCTCCCGTTAAAACAGGAACCTCAGCGCCGAGTTAGACTCGGGAGATGGCTGAACGATCTTTTATTATTTATTTTACTGCATATCTTACTATAATTCACCAAATGTCTGTCTGTCTGTCTGTCTGTTCCCAGGTACCGCAAAAACGGCTGAACCGATCGCAACGATCAATTTTGGGTGGGTAATCCTGGGACCCCCTGGAATAAAATAGGCTATAGTTTTTCCATTTTTTTTCTTCCAATTTTCCAGTTTTTCCAAACACGATGGAATAATATTTACCGATATGAACAGTGATGTGGCTTCTATTGAAATTCTACAAATACTGTTTAGATTTTGATGATTTGCGTGATATGATTTAACGGATGTTTATATAAATTGTTTAAAATGAAAGAAAATCCTTCAATTTCTGATATTTTGCCTTTTCATTTGGGCCTCCCAATTTAAGCCCCGCCCGTAGGGCGGGTACCGTTGCTAGTTTAATAAATTCTAACTTTACTGTTCACCAAGGAATTTCAATTGGGCCGAATTAATGGCGGGAAACGGACACGGAAGCAGACAGCTGAAACACGTTTCTTACCTTTTTAAAGGATTTATTTATATAATAAACAGGGAAAAGGGTAACAAGTCGCCATAAACAAAAACGAAACGAACCATGCAAGTCAAATGGACAGAAAGAGGTAAATGGGATATTCAAACTGATGTACAATGAATGATAATAAAGCAATTCCTCACCCATTAGGCACCACGGAGCACATTTAAACAACAAAACAATTGTCGTAAGACTTCCCTTACCTGGTGCGGAGGGTGAGCGCAAGCTCAAAACAGATCACTTCAGGGACCAGGTGTGGGGTGATTCTGCGCCAACACGAGCACAATGAAGATGGTACTTCATTGATATAGATTGCCAGCGATAATCCACCTCCTCCACCAGGCCTTGTGACCTCTGTCTTTTAAACAAGGCCTCCTGGGGGTGCCTTTGGCCCTCTTCCTCCACCCACACAAGGTAAACCCAGCTTGGGTCAATCCAAGACAAAGCCACACTTGGTTCACTCCAACAGTTTTGCTTGTCCTTTCACACAAGGCCTTCTGCAATCAACCTCAACGATGAGGCATCTTCTTCTTTACTACTCGGTCTTTCCATATCCCACCTTCCTCAAGCAAGGTCTCTCTCGATCTCTTTCCTCCTGGGCGGAGTTCCCTGATCTGCCCTGCCCACCCAAGGGGACAGCGCCTATAAAAATAAATGTATATGGCACGTCCGTCTCCACATTGCATTACGACACCATGGCTGACACACAGTGGCCAGACGGATGTGTGATGACCAATGTAAAGTATCTCGACAAACTGCGATCAATTGTCGTACGCGTTTATTCACTCTGCCAATCAAGGCCCGATTCACAGCAGCGCCATCCGAGCTCTGGCGTAGGGATACAACCCGGTCCTGGTGTAGGGATACAACGGTGAACATTTGCACTTCATACATGACATCCTCCCCTTTAAGTCCAAAATTACCAAGAGCAATACGTGCTAGATTTCCAGAATTGACATTTCAAAAGCAACATTTCCAAAACATGTGAAAATATGTGTGCAAACGGTTATGAGAATAATGAAAATACGTGAAAATAGAACATGTGTCAACGTGAAAAAAAACATCTTCAAAGATTCAACCGGTCGGGTGCTTTTCTCTCACGCATTGAGCGTCGCGGTGTACCAGTGGATACAGAGTCCGAGGTGATTCCTTTGGGTCGCGGTGTACCAGTGGATACAGAGTCCGAGGTGATTCCTTTGGTCTCCACGAAGGGTGTAGCGTTTGCAGAGGTTTTCGGGGCATCCGAGCTGGCTGGAGCGGCCACGACGATCTCCGGCAGTGGCGGGTCGAACTGTTGTCCTGACTGTGACGATGCTACAGGCTCCATCGACTCACAGTGACGGTAGGTTATGTGGTCCTGATGTCGACGAATTTTGCGGCCGTCCTGCAGGCGAATCACACTGGACAGTGGACCTGGCTTCTCGATGATGTCTCCCGGTAGCCACGTCGCACCTGCACCAAAATTTCGGGCAAACACTGGATCTCCAATGTTGATACATCGACTGTTGGACGTCTTATCGTGCACCAACTTTTGATTAAGCTGGCTCTGATAAACATTTGATGATATGTCTGGTTTGAGATTGTCAAGTGTCGATCTCAAGTGTCGTTTCATCAATAACTCAGACGGAGCTGCACCGGTTGTTGATTGTGGCGTGATGCGGTATTTGAACAGGAGACGAGACAGCTTTGTTTCCAGGGTTCCCTCCTGAAGTTTCTGCAATCCGGATTTGATGATTCCCATGGATCGTTCGGCCAAGCCATTTGAAGCCTGGTGATGTGGGCTGACAAACTTATGTTTGATGCCCTTCCGACGTGTGAACTTGGCAAACTCGGTACTGGAAAAACACGAACCGTTATCACTCACGATCATCCTGGGCAGACCATGAGTGGCGAAACAGCGTCTGAGTCTTTCGATGACAATGGCTGACGTAGTACCACGCGTCACATAGGCATCAATCCATTTTGTGTGCGCGTCCGTAATTATTAGAATCATGCTGCCGTTAATAGGCCCGGCATAATCGAGATGTAGGCGATGCCACGGTTCGCTGGGCCATTCCCAGGGATGCAGTGGCGCTTTCGCAGGTGTATTCCGGGTGCTCTGGCAGGGGTAACAATGTCGAACATGATGTTCGATATCAGCATCAAGATTCGGCCACCACACATAGTTTCTGGCGAGTGACTTCATCTTCACAATCCCGGGGTGACAGTCATGGATTTCATCCATGACCCTGGAACGCAGATTTTTCGGGATCACGACACGACATCCCCAGAGTAGGCAACCATTTTCCACGCTGAGTTCGTTTTTACGTGCTTTAAAAGCCGCAAAATCTGGGTCACCCTCAGGTAGCAAATGCCATCCAAGCTGTACAGCCTGGACAGTTCTGGACAGAACGGGGTCTCGTCGAGTATGAGTGCGGATCTGGCCAGAATCGACAGCACAATCTTCCAGATGATCCATCAGTGCGATAATGGATCCTGGTGTAGGCGAATCATCAACGGATTCTGGAAGGGGTAACCGACTCATGGCATCTGCATTTGTGATAGACGAACCGGGCTTATAACATATGGTGTAGTCATAAGCAGCGAGAAACAGGGACCAGCGGATGATCCTGGGCGGTAGTGTGTCAGATGTCGCCTTAGTTGGACCAAACAGACTGATCAGCGGCTTGTGATCAGTGCGAATCGTGAAATGATGTCCAAGAAGGTACTGGCGAAATTTGCCAACGCCGAAAACGATTCCCAATCCTTCCTTGTCAAGTTGGGAATAGTTTTTCTCTGCCGGGGTCAACGTTCTGGATGCAAATGCAACCGGTCTTTCTGTACCATCAGGCATCACGTGCGATAATACACTCCCCACTCCATACCGACAGGCATCGCATGTCAGCACAAGATCCTTCTCTGGATCAAAATGAACGAGAACATTGGACGATTTGAGCAGATCCTTAGAGGTCTGGAATGCTGATTGTTCACTAGACCCCCAGCTCCAGGAGACTCCTTTCCTCAAAAGCCGATAAAGGGGGCCCAAAACGTCGGTCACATTCGGGATGTAACGACCATAGAACTGAAGCAAACCGAGGTATGACTTCAATTCGGTCACATCTCGTGGAGAAGGAGCATCCTTGATAGCTCGGACTTTCTCATCTGTCGGGTGTAGACCCTCGGCATCAATCGTATGACCCAGGTACGTGACTGATGGCACCATAAACTTGCACTTGTCTCGACGCAAACGTAGGCCGGAGTCCGAAATCTTCTTCAGAACTCTCTCTAGGTTCTGTAGATGTTCCGCGTCCGTACGACCAGTAACCAGAATATCATCCTGGTAACAAACGACGTTGCGTTCGGCAGCAAACAAACTGTCCATGACACGCTGATAAATTCCAGGTGCAGATTTCACTCCAAAACTAAGTCGGTGGTACCTATACAACCCACGATGCGTGTTGATGGTAAGATACTGTTTCGAATTCTCGTCCAAGCAGAGCTGTAGATAGGCGGATTTGAGATCGAGTTTCGTAAAAGTCTTGCCTCCCGTGAGACGAGCATAGAGGTCTTCGATCCTCGGGATTGGATATTTATCCAATGAAGAACACCTGTTCACGGTCATTTTATAATCTCCACATATGCGGATGGACTGGTCCGATTTTATGACTGGAACGATGGGCGCCGCCCATTCGGCATACTGGATTTGCTCGATGATCCCCAGATTTTCAAGATGATCCAGTTCCTTGTCAATCCGCTCACGCAGGGCGAAAGGGACTGGGCGAGCCCTGCAAAATATAGGATTGGCATCCCGGTCAACCCTGAGTTTAGCCGTATGTCCTTTCAAGGTTCCAAGCTCATCCTTGAAGACATCCGGGTACGTATCCAGCACATTTTTGAGTGTGTATGCTGCGGTAGGAGAAACATTGGCTGCCCGGAGTTGATGAATGCTTTCCCACTTCAGTCGAATTATGCTCAACCAGTTCCTGCCGAGTAAGGAAGGGCCCTTTCCAGGAATGACGATCAGGGGTAGGTGAAACTCACGGTTATCGTAGCCCACCGTGACATCACATGTACCGCAGGGAACAATCTTCTCACCTGTATAGGTGGAGAGTCCATAGGTAGTAGGTTTCAGATGGGGTCGGTCAGCATCACTCCACAGGTTTGTGAAAACAGCATGGCTGATGAGCGAGACGGCCGCACCAGTGTCAACCTCCATTTGCAATGGTCGATTGTTGACGACAACATTGGCAAGAAGAGGGTCCCGCCTATGGTGAGAATCAATATGAAGCAGGTCATACGATTCTGAGTTGTCGGAAACAGAGCTCACCTGGTCAAGCTCGGGTTCCTCCGAACCGATAAACTGATGAATCTTGTCAGCAGCTTTTCCTTTTCCCGATTTGCGAGTGATGCAAGCTGGAGCAATATGGCCAGTTTTCGAACAGAAATGGCAGGTGGCATCTTTGAACCGACACGTCTCCGGAGGGTGCTTTCCGTTGCACCGAAAACAGTTGTTGTGGGTTTGAGACTGCACTGGCTTCTGACGAGGAGCCTTGTTCCAACGTTGTGGCTGAACATGATCCAACCGATTCACAGCAGGGCTGGTACCAGATGAGCGAGTGGCACCGATGCTTGTAGCGTTGCGTTCAGCACTTTCCATGGAAATTGCGGTGTCTCTGGCATTTTGGAACGTCAGTCTTCTCTCAGCAAGCAGGCGTCTACGAGTGCGGTCATCGGACATGCCAACCACCAGCAAATCACGAAGCATGTCATCAATCGTGTCCCCAAACTCACACAGATGTGACAGTTTTTTGAGGTGTGCAATGAAGTCTGCGATCGACTGACCTTGCTGCTGTCTGCACATGTAAAAATTAAACCGACACAGGATGACTGAAGGAGATGGGTTGCAATGTTCCTTCAAAGCGGCCTTGAGCTCTGCATACGTGAGCTCCTGGATTGTCCGAGGCCGAATCAGGTTTTTAACGAGTGTGAACGTCTCACCTCCGCAAACGGACAGGAAGACGGCCTTCATCAGGCCTTCGGTCGCAATGCCGTTCGCCTCGAAGTAGAAAGACAAACGCTCAGAATACGTGTCAAAATCCCCCTCATGAGGGTCGAATTCATCGATATGGCCGAAAGATGTCATGGTCTAGATGTTTACCTTCGTCGCCATGTAAAGTATCTCGACAAACTGCGATCAATTGTCGTACCCGTTTATTCACTCTGCCAATCAAGGCCCGATTCACAGCAGCGCCATCCGAGCTCTGGCGTAGGGATACAACCCGGTCCTGGTGTAGGGATACAACGGTGAACATTTGCACTGCATACATGACAACCAAGACCAAACATATGTGGGTCTCTCTCATGAGAGGTCCTCACCTACTATCTCCGCCTACTAATACCCGACTGCAACGCCGCAATGAGCCGGCGAAGCCAAAGCCTCTTGCCACTATTTTACCCATCACGATGGCATCAGTGGGTTGGGTAGTTGGTAGTAGGTAGGTGTAGTAGGTACCGTACTTGGTAAAAGAGAAGAGCAGACAGTCCTCCCCAATACCTACATACAATAAATGTCACAAGAAGCTTAAGGAAGTAACTATACGATGTGCTAGCATAAGGCCTATTTTACGAAATTTTAACTGGGCTTAACATACGTTTTCACAGTATTAGTGTAGCAGCATAGCAAACCTGTTGTGCATTTTGTGATACAAGCACCAAATTTGGCACAAATGTACATTAATATGTTGCGAACATTTTCAGATATTGGGCCACTTGAAATTCTCTCTTTATGTCCGCCATATTGGATTTCAAAATGGCCGCCACTTGAAATCTACATTTGCTATTATCTCTGGACGTAATGCAGCTATTGACTTGATTCTGGTATCTAAATGTATGTTTTTGGGGGCAAGGAATCCAATGGTACCAATTTCAACTTAATATTATCTATCACAGTCTGTTATATAATTTATTTGGAAATTATCTAGGCAAATATTGGATTCAACACAATACTTTGAAAAGAATGTCTTAGTTCTGTAAATGTCTTAGGTATAATACTGACATGCTACATGGTCTAGTATTTGAGGCTAGGTGTACTGGTATCTGAGGCTAGGTATATACCGGTACTGAAGATACGTGTACATAAACAGTGTCATGTTAACAAGTTCAGCATTGCCACAAGTACATGTATGTTGTTGACTCATCGTCATGTGCAGTCCCCTTCACACACACAGAGGGCTGTGCACTGAAGGGCAGCCTTTTTGCACTTGCAGCGCCTCACACACCCTTTCTTGCACTTGCAAGAAACCAGCTCAATGCAGCTGTGAGCTGCCTCAGTTAGCCTGGTCCAGTAAGGTGTGTACTGTCCTTCTCCAGTCCTTGACCAACCCCAGTTGGTTGGTGGAGGGAGCTCTGGTGCTGGCAGCAGTATCTGACCCCACACATGTCCACCTTGATACACTGCCCTCTTGACATGTTCCTCCAGAGCTGCCTTCGTTGGAGGGATGAGCTGCACATTGTTCTTCCTTGCGAAGAGTTTCCTCCTGGCCTTGTCAATGTCTGTGCATTTGCTGGTTCGATCATACAACAGGATCACGAACCTCTCGATGAAGCGCATTGCATCGTCTGGTATGTCACGAGGTGCAGAGGACAGCAGCAGCAGCGCCTCAGTGAGTTCTGGCAGTACCGTCCATCAAGCACAATACAGGTTGTGACAGGAGTCTCTGTCTTTGCGTCGGAGACTTCTTCCAAGCATGTGAGGAGATCACTCTTGGTACCAGTGCAGAGGCTTCCACCATCAGACAATGCAGGAGGACATGCCTGATTCTCGTGACAAAAGAACTCCTCAAGGTTTCCATCCCTCGTCTGGCAGCCAATGTACAGGCGTGCGAAGAGTTCACGGTCATTCTTGATGGAGGCGAGCTGTTGCTGACCTTTGCTCTGGCTTCTTGGAGTGGAAGTGCTGAACACCTTCAGCTTGTTACGAGGAATGGGTGCGTCCACTGCCTTTGTTCTGTCCAACAGACACTCTCTGGTGAAAGCCTCGAACTGCTCTTGGCCAATCCTCTTGGCATTCATCACGGTCTCCACAGCAGCAGGATCTGCGATCTCCTTTGTGTCCAGTTTGACTACATCCTGACTCTCCTCCTCGAATGGGTTGCCCATCTCCTCTATGACACCGACGAGAGAGCGAACATCTTTCACAAATGAGGCCTGTACACTTGGCGTCTGATCATGATGATGTGTGTCTGCTGTTTGCCGTCTCCAGTGTTGGTTCCCATCCTGGAATTCTTCGATCACCCTGGCAACTTCTGGTCCCGCAACCATCCAGCGACGTAGGGCACTAGGGTTGTCAGTGAGCCCAACTGCTCCACCGTCTCCTTTGATGCAGGCATTATTCTGCTCATGTGCCTGGTCAATCGGGATTGAAGAGAACACCCTCTGTGTTTTCTGAATGGTGAAGTGGCTTTCCCTGAATTTCCTGGCTACATCTGGGTGTTTGATGGTGAGTTCGGCCATGTCCTTCAGGTGCACTGGTATCCACCTAGCATAGTGGGTGTGATCCAGTGCATGGAACCAGGGGACCAGCTCTGTCAGAGCATCGAGGTACATCATTAACGATCCCTGCCTGAGAGAACGCACATACACTAGAACCAACAGTTCTAGTTCCAGCACGGTTGCCCAGTAGTAAAACTGGGGGATGTCTTCTCCTCTCTGGCAACACCAGTCTTCAAACTCCGGAAGGTCCTCTGCATCCCTGGTTTCTCCCAGACAGTAGTGGTTGTAGGCACGGTGTTGCAGGATGTACAGTGCTGCTGCAGTCACTTGATGTGCTCTTCTTGTGCGCAAGACATGGGATGCTCGCAGGAATGAGTCTGCTGTCCCTGCTGTCGCAATCTCGGCTTGCACAAGTGCTTGCACCCAACCACTCCCTTTCAGCCAGTCCCCCAGTGTCCTCAGTGCCGCCATCTCTATGTGGAGGCCACCAAACATCACCACTATCTGGTCTTCACCATAGCTCTCTGGCCTCTTCCACTGTATCTGCTTGGCCAAAGCAAACAGTGGCTGATCAACGGTGACCACTGGTGTCTGTCCAGGATTCAGGTGTTCCACAGCATTCTTCACGACGTCCATTGAGTGCCGGATCATGGCCACTGTGTGGGCACTCTCCAGGAAGAGTGGAAGCAGCGACGTGGGGCAGATGACTCGAGCATCTGGTGGCTGTCGGCTGGCATGAAATGCAGCCCAAGATGTGTTGTCATTGTCCACTGTACCAGTGTTGTCTTCCAGGACTCGCTTTGCATTGCCTAGCCATTGGTATTCTTCATCAGTCTGCTGTTTGAAGTCTCCTCTGGTCAATGACGCCACTTTAGCAGCTGGGACGGGCGACTTCTTGATGCTGCTAGTGACAGGGGGTACATCAGTGTAGTAGTGCGGCAAGGGGGCGACTGTCTTGGACCGTGCATCCCCAGATCCTCCAACAATGACGATACTCCGATCCACTCCTTCACCAGTGTAAGAAGGATGTTGTATGAGGGAGATAGCGGTACCATGGAAGGAGTCCTTTGATGTTGTTGCACTGGGGTTGTGATCTATGTTGTCTACAGCGGCAGTTGTAAACACTTTGCCACGCATCTTCGGAGGGCAGACCACTCGTTCTCTGTGAAACTGTTGGCAGACACTGTTGCCCATCTGTGCTGAGAGCTGGAGCACTCTATCATAGGAGATGCTCAGGCCAAGGTGTGACAGTCTGTCGACCAATTCCTTCTTGCGTGTATGAGCATGCAGCATCATCCCTATGTATATTGGAAGTGGGGTCTCCTGTCAACCAGAATCAAGTCAATAGCTGCATTACGTCCAGAGATAATAGCAAATGTAGATTTCAAGTGGCGGCCATTTTGAAATCCAATATGGCGGACATAAAGAGAGAATTTCAAGTGGCCCAATATCTGAAAATGTTCGCAACATATTAATGTACATTTGTGCCAAATTTGGTGCTTGTATCACAAAATGCACAATTCTTTTGAATATTTGGGCTAAGCCGCCCCACTATATGTGTGTAGTCTTCTAACTTCAGTCGCTGTCAGGACTGGTTCTCTCCGGGCACTGCGGCTTCCTCCACCAGAAGAAGTTAGCTTGCAGCAAGATCAGTGCCGACAGATCAGACGATAGCGCCGTTTCAACGGCAATGTGTGACTGTCGTTAATCAAACCGTGTTAATGGCGCTGATTGGCTGACCTAAGCTGATCGCTGATTAGTCAGCTCACAAAATTTCGCAAATTCAGACCTAAAATGACACCATTTACATTCTGGATGAGATTCAAATTGATAAAATTTACTTCTTGATTAATTCGGTGAATTCCGTCTCAACCTCGGATATTTCCGGCTGTGAAAAACTATACCCTACGGCCGCGAGATTTGTAAAAAATAATTCTTCGTCAATTTTAGAATATTTGACGCCGTTTTCAGCCTCCGAAACGCGTAATAAGCTTTTTTGAATTATTTTTTCAAATGCTCGAATCTCATTGGTTCCGGTGTTTGGTGACGATTTTCGTTGAAGATAACGAGGTTGGTTTTAAAGTATTTTAATTACAAATTAGAGGTGCATAAGATTGTGAATCAAACAAAGACGGGTGAAACAAACTCCTATTGAACTTTTTCGCAATTTTGTTATGCATACTTCCGCATCCGGAAGATGGCGGCCTCCTAGTACATGGTGTTGTGTCATTGTAGTGCAAAATTTGCTACACTAGTGGAACCAATGTTTTTTGGAATCCTTATACCCTAGGAAAAAAGATCTGAGTTGGTTCCATTTTTTTAAATGGCGTCTTTGGCGGCCATTTTGAAAGTCTAAATGGCCGCCATTTTTTGCAATTTTGTATGTATCTTTTCACATAAAACACTTTGATTAACCATTTTTTCTGGCATTTTTGTCATTCCTTGTACAGAAAATCCACCAGAACACTTATATTCAGTTAACAGACGTTTTTTGAGAAATATCTTTGGCTAACAACTTGTTTTGAGCATAATCTAGTGGGTTGTAGCTGAAGAAGTATATGCACAAATTTTCTAGAGACGCCAAGTACATGAAGAAATCTGGCTGCTTCAGTGAACGTGTGAAGTTAATCAGCGCCAACACTTGCCACATGTACATTCGTGCCCATTGATACATTGGGAATTTACTGTGGCTCCTGTCAAAATCACTGAGCTGCTTTTCCAAGTTTAGATGTTCAATCTCCATTAAAAGTTGGTGATGGGCTTCCTGAATGCCTACCTCTTTCTTGTTTGCTTCTATCAAGTTATCCATACAGGCAGATAGAGCTTCTACAACTGCAGGCTTCTCTTTCAGAAATTCTGCAAGCCAGAGATCAAAGAATACCTCTAATGTGAGCTCATGAGCTTGAACAGCACGATTGTGGTGATTCCCATTGAGTATCTGATTTACTGTCACAGTGCTGTACAGATCCTTGCTCCAAGCTTCATCAAGCCCGCTGTGCTCAACAGTCCTCCCAAGGCACCTTAGTGCACACAAGACAGTGTGGAAACCACTAGGTCATGCCATCCATTTCCCAGCATATTGGTCATGAAGAATTTTTATTTTTATTTTTTTATTTTTTTGTATACAAGATCGAGGCTCGTGAAAGAGCGAACATTAATCACACAGAAAGACAAACCGACACATAAAACATATAACATCGGGAGCGGTAGACAAGATGGGGAGAGAGGGGGAAGGACACAAACACAACATTTGAGAGCAGGGACCGAGAGACATGGAGACATCGAGAGATCTGAGAGAGGGCGAGGGCTTTCGGGGGGGGGGGGGGGGGCATGGGAAGGGGGCGGTGGGAGAGGTATAAAACATATGGACACTGCCAGGACTTCCAGGAAAGAAGTTGGAATTTCAAACAAGGTGGATCTGGGGTGAATTAGCGGGGGTAGAAAAGATCAAGGTTTTGGATGGGGGAAGATAAGAGATGGTGGTGAACAGCTGTTTTAAAGACCTGGAGGGAGGAGTGGGATTGAAGGGAGTGAGGGAGTTTGTTCCAGAGGCGGGAGAAAAGAGGAATGAAAGAGTGAAGGTGAGCAGAGAGCCGAGATTTCGGCAGTTTAAACATCAGAGGGTTGCTGGCAGATCATGTGCGACCTGTAGGAATATTTGGGGGACAGAGCACAGAGAGAGCTGGGGGTGCAAGGCCGGAGAGGAGTCGGTAGAAGACAGAAAGACCACCTACCTGCCTGCGGTGAGTGAGTGAAAGGCCCTCAGAGATAGCTTCATCGCGGGAGATTCCAATAATTCTGAAAGCTTTGGTTTCAACAGCGTGAAGCCGAGCTAGGTGTGAGGCAGGAGCACCGGCCCATAGGGGAGAACAGTATTCCATTGAGCTGCGGATGAAAAGATATTCTAACTTTAGGGCCCTCTTGTAAAGATCCATGTCAAATGTAACTAAGATCGTTCCAGTGTTTTCTGGCCACACAACACTATTGAGGTACGAAAGCTTCTCAAGAACTGTCACCAGTGTTGTCCACTCATGAGCTGGTGCCTTAATGATAGGCATTGTGTGATCTTGATCAAGGTTGGGTGTCTTGTTCTCTTCTGGAGTGCACACACGAGAATTGTATGCTGACCAAACTGGTATACCGTCTGATGTCTCTTCATAGTGCCTCTGTGAATACCGTGAAAGTAGCCATGCAAAGTCTTGCCGTGTTGCATTAACAACTTTATCTTGATACTGACCAAGTTTAAAGTTTTCATAGCGTGGACTTCCACTTGGCTTGGGGTTACCAGTAATTGTACAGTCAGACATTTCAGTCACAGTTGGCAGGATGTTCTCAAGTTTTGTTGAGGTGTTGTCATGCAGCTTCAGTGGTTCAGCTACAGTCTCGTATTCTGATACATCTGGGGGAACTTGTTGATAGACAGCAAGAGCAGTCCCATGGAATGTGTTCCGTCCATCAGCTGTGTCTACCTTGGCATCTATGTTATCAGCTGAGCATCTGATTGGCAGATTTTCAACAGTCCTGGAGGCATGTAAACGCCATTGAATTCATTCATATTCTCTTGGACTGTGGTGGCAATCTTTGAAGTGATCTCCTTTACACGTTGATATGAAACACCAACGCCACTCTGGTACAACATGTCTATGTCTCTGCGACTGCGATGTGCATGATGGCTATGGAGTGAAAGTCCAACCCCTAAAGGCGTTTCAGTTGTGAACCTGAAGGTTGAAGTTGAGGACTTTGGCTGATATTGCACCTGCCGATCAGATTTGAACTCCTGGATGATGTGCTGTCCATTAAGTGCACATGTTCCATTTATCTTTTCATTGCGTGATTGTGTTTTGGTGGTGGCTGCTCCCTGGAAATTTGAAATTGCACATTTGAAATTGGCATGAGCAACGTCAACCAAAGGTTCAGGAGTTCTCTCTTGGCAGAATACACAAAGTTCGTAACTTGTGCATTGCTTCTTAGAAGGCGGCTCTTCAAACGATGACATTATGCGGCGGTGAAGCTGAAATACAACTTGTCTATGAATACCTGTAAGATAAAAAAGAATAAAGCAAATGTTCATATTTCTTTCATTATTGTAATTATAGTTATCTATGTGTAGTTTAAGACTGTATAAATAAGAATACATACAAAATTGCAAAAAACGGCGGCCATTTTGAAATTCAAAATGGCCGCCGAAGACGCCATTGAAAAAAATGGAACCAACTCAGGTCTTGTTGCCAAGGGTATATAGATGCAAAAAAACATTGGTTCCACTAGTGTAGCAAATTTTGCACTTACATATAATAATTCTACATAACACCATGTACTATCCATTGAGTGATTTGGATTTTGAAATATTTTTTCAAATGCTCGAATCTCATTCGTTCCGGTGTTTGGTGACGATTTTCGTTTAAGATAACCAGGCCCGTGCGGGCCGATGTTGGTCTTAAAGTATTTTAATTACAAATTAGAGGTGCATAGGATTGTGAATCAAACAAAGACGGGTGAAACAAACTCCTATGGAACTTTATCAAATTTGTTATGCATACTTCCGCATCCGCAAGATGACGGCCTCCATTGAGCGATTTGGTGCATCAAAGCTTCGAAATTCTCAAGCCAAGGGATCCAGCATAATCTGTTTTTTCAACATAATACGTATGCGTTCATTGACAACACCGGCTTCGCCGGCTACTAGTACCCGACTGCAAAGCCGCAATGAGCCGGCGAAGCCAAAGCCTCTTGCCACTATTTTACCCATCACTATGGCATCAGTAGGTTAGGTAGTTGGTAGTAGGTAGGTGTAGTAGGTACTGTACCTGGTAAGTCTTGGTAAAAGAGAAGAGCAGGCAGTCCTCCCCAATACCTACATACAATAAATGTCACAAGAAGCTTAAGGAATTAACTATATGATACGATGTGCTAGCTTAGGGCCTATTTTAAGAAATTTTAACTGGGCTTAATATACGTTTTCACAGTATGTGTGTAGTCTTCTAACTTCAGTCGCTGTCAGGACTGGTTCTCTCCGGGCACTGCGGCGTCCTCCACCAGAAGAAGTTAGCTTGCAGTAAGATCAGTGCCGACAGATCAGACGATAGCGCCGTTTCAACGGCAATGTGTGACTGTCGTTAATCAAACCGTGTCGATGGTGCTGATTGGCTGACCTACGCTGATCGCTGATTGGTCAGCTCACAAAATTTCGCAAATTCAGATCTAAAATGACACCATTTGCATTCTGGATGAGATTAAAATTGATGAAATTTGCTTCTTGATTAATACGGTGAATTTCGTCTCAACTTCGGATATATATCCCGGCCATGAAAAAGTATCCCCTACCGCTGCGAGATTTCTAAAAAATAATTCTTCATCAATTTTAGAATATTTGACGCCGTTTTCACCCTCCGAAACGCGTAATAAGCTTTTTTGAAATATTTTTTCAAATGCTCGAATCTCATTGGTTCCGGTGTTTGGTGACGATTTTCATTGAAGATAACGAGGTTGGTCTTAAAGTATTTTAATTACAAATTAGAGGTGCGTAGGATTGTGAATCAAACAAAGACGGGTGAAACAAACTCCTATTGAACTTTTTCGCAATTTTTTATGCATACTTCCGCATCCGGAAGATGGCGGCCTCCATTGAGTGATTTGGTTTTTGAAATATTTTTTCAAATGCTCGAATCTCATTGGTTCCGGTGTTTGGTGACAATTTTTGTTGAAGATAACCAGGCCCGTGCGGGCCGAGGTTGGTCTTAAAATATTTTAATTACAAATTAGAGGTGCATAAGAATGTGAATCAAACAAAGACGGGTGAAACAAACTCCTTTTGAACTTTTTTCAATTTGTTATGCGTACTTCCGCATCCGCAAGATGGCGGCCTCCATTGAGCGATTTGGTGCGTCAAAGCTTCGAAATTCTCAAGCCAAGGGATCCAGCATAATCTGGTTTTTCAACATAATACGTACGCGTCCATTCACAACACCGGCTTCGCTGGCTATTACATGAGGTGTTCACGCCCACATTTAATAGCCGGCAAAGCCGGTTTTGTCAATAAACGCGTACGTATTATGTTGAAAAGCCAGATTTTGCTGAATCCCTTGAGAATTTCGAAGCTTTGACGCACCAAATCACTCAATGGAGGCCGCCATCTTGCGGATGTGGAAGTATGCATAAAAAATTGCGAAAAGGTTCAATAGGAGTTTGTTTCACCCGTCTTTTTTTGATTCACAATCTTATGCACCTCTAATTTGTAATTAAAATACTTTAAGGCCAACATCCGTTCCCCGGGCCCGCATGGGCCCAGGTTATCTTCAACGAAAATCGTCACCAAACACCGGAACCAATGAGATTCGAGCATTTGAAAAAATATTTCAAAAACCAAATCGCTCCATGGAGGCCGCCATCTTGCGGATGCGGAAGTATGCATAAAAAAATAGAGAAAAAGTTCAATAGGAGTTTGTTTCACCCGTCTTTTTTTGATTCACAATCTTATGCACCTCTAATTTGTAATTAAAATACTTCAAGACCAACCTCGTTCCCCAGGCCTGCACGGGCTCTGGTTATCTTCAACGAAAATCGTCACCAAACACCGGAACCAATGAGATTCGAGCATTTGAAAAAATATTTCAAAAAAGCTTATTACCGCGTTTCGGAAGCTGAAAACGGTGTGAAATATTCTGGCTTTTCAACATAATACGTGCGCGTTCATTCACAACACCGGCTTCGCCGGCTAAAATTGACGAAGAATTATTTTTTAGAAATCTCGCGGCCGTAGGGGATAGTTTTTCACGGCTGGAAATATCCGAAGTTGAGACGGAAATCGTGGCAAGAGGCTTTGGCTTCGCCGGCTCATTGCGGCTTTGGATTAGGGTACTAGTAAGGTCTACCCTGTCTATAAAATACATACGCTGCCTCCTCAGCCTCAAGTGTAACCAGCGACTTAACCTGACAGGTCCCTGTTATACAGTGCATTCAGAAAGTATTCAGACCCCTTCACTTTTTCACATTTTGTTATGTTGCAGCCTTATGCTGAAATCGTTTAAATTCATTGTTTCCCTCATCAACCTACACTCAATACCCCATAATGACAAAGAGAAAATAGGATTTTCCAAAGTTTTGCAAGTTTATTAAAAAGAAAAAACTGAAATATCACATTGACATAAGTATTCAGACCCTTTGCTATGACACTTGAAATTTAGCTCAGGTGCCTCCCATTTCTCTTGATCATCTTTGAGATGTTTCTACACCTTGATGGGAGTCCACCTGTGGTAAATTCAATTGATTGGACATGATTTGGAAAGGCACACACCTGTCTATATAAGGTCTCACAGCTGACAATGCATATCAGAGCAAAAACCAAGCCATGAGGTCGAAGGAACTGCCTGCAGAGCTCAGAGACAGAATTGTGTCGAGGCACAGATCTGGGGAAGCCTACAAAAAGAATTCTGCTGCATTGAAGGTTACCAAGAGCACATTGGCCTCCATAATTCTTAAATGGAAGAAGTTTGGAACACCCAGGACTCTTCCTAGAGCTGGCCGCCCGGCCAAACTGAGCAATCGGGGGAGAAGGGCCCTGGTAAGAGAGGTGACCAAGAACCCGATGGTCACTCTGGCTGAGCTCCAGAGATCCGGTATGGAGATGGGAGAAACTTCCAGAAGGACAATCATCACTGCAACACTCCACCAATCTGGGCTTTATGGCAGAGTGGCCAGACAGAAGCCACTCCTCAGTGAACGACACATGAAGGCCCGCTTGAAGTTTGCAAAAGAGCACCGAAAGGACTCTCAGACTGTGAGAAACAAGATTCTGTGGTCTGATGAAACCAATATTGAACTGTTTGTCCTCAATTCTAAGCGTCATGTCCGGAGGAAACCAGGCACCGCTCATCACCTGTCCAATACCATCCCAATGGTGAAGCATGGTGGTGGCAGCATCATGCTGTGGGGGTGTTTTTCAGCAGCAGGGACAGGGGGACTGGTCAGGGTTGAGGGAACAATGAGCAAAGCAAAGTACAGAGATATCCTTGATGAAAACCTGAAACAGAGTGCTCAGGACCTCAGACTGGGCCGAAGGTGCACCTTCCAACAGGACAATGACCCGAAGCACACAGCCAAGGCAACACAGGAGTGGCTTAGGGACAACCCTGTGAAGGTCCTTGAGTGGCCCAGCCAGAGCCCTGACTTGAACCCAATCGAACATCTCTGGAGAGACCTGAAAATGGCAGTCCACCGACGGTCGCCATCCAATCTGACAGAGCTTGAGAGGAATTAATCTCTGGACCTGTATGTTGGTTGCATTTGCCTTCGCGTCCAGTTCACAGAACCCCAACAATATCATTCCGAAGCATGTTCCAAAAATGCCTGCTCAACTTTGGTTGTTAATATATTTAGTACCACAAATGACGAAATGATACCTTTAGTTTTATATGATACAGAAACTCATAAAGTTTTCTCGATTTTCAGGTCTGGTGGTTTAATTTGTAGGAAAATGGCGAAAACAGGAGAAAGCTCAGTGTGACAAATGGTTCACCCGAGACAAGATCCGACACGCAAGCTCAGTGTTTGTACAAAGTGTGGAAGGAATCCGCCATCGCAGACTAGTATAAGAGAGTGGTGTAAGACGTTTAAGGAGACTGGAAGTTGTCAGTAAAAGAAAAGTACCGCTCGACCAAGCACAAGTGCAGCAGACGTTGAACGAGTGCCTGAATCATTTCAACAAAGTCCCAGAAAATCAATCAGACATGCATCCAGAGAACTGGGACTACCAACCACCACTGTACACAGGATTTTTGTGTAAAACATTGAAACTTTATGACTATAATGTGCAGATTCTGCAGGAACTCAACCAAATGATGGACCCAAACACAAGGTGTTTGCCTTGGAAATGCTCAGCCTCATAGACGATGATGAAGATTACCTGAAAAAGGTCATGTTAACAGAGGAAGCTTGCTTTCATGTATCGGGGAAAGTGAACCAGCACAATTTGAGGATCTGGGGCTCTAATAACCCCCAGGTGGTCATTGAACACATACGCAACAGTCAAAATGTCAATGTGTGGTGTGGCCTTCTTCATGACCACTTCATGGTCCTTTTTTATTTGCAGAGGATACAGTGACCTCAACAATTTACATGAACATGTTGAAATGATTCGCCTTCCCACAGATTGAAGACCTGCAACCCCATATCATTTTTCAACAGGACGGCGCTCCACCTCATAAATGGGCCTTAGTCGTTTGAGCCGTCCTGAATAAAAAATTTCAAGGTTGCTGGATTGGCTGAGAAGGACCAACCACCTGGACCCCTTGATCACCAGACATAACCCCCCTTGATTTTTTTTCTGTGGGGGTTTGTCAAAGATGTTGTATTCATCACCAAGGTGGCACACCTGCAGGATCTTCGTTTTCGGATCACAGCTGCATGCACACTGGTGGACGCAAACATGCTGAGCCAAACATGGCAAGAACTCGTGTACCACCTTGATGTCCTGCGTGTGATAAACAGCCCATATTGAAGAGTATTTTTGGTGTGCACAAAACTTTATGAGTTTCTGTATCATATAAACCAAAGGGTATCATTGTATCATTTGTATTTCTAAATTTATTAACAACCAAGGTTGTCTGGGTCTTTTTGGAAGAACCTGTATTATATCATTCGAGGGTGTCATATAATATCATTTGGGTGCCTCACTAATTCAGGAATTTTACGACATTTAAGATTGTTCGGGTGAAATTAAGAGCCAGCTGAAAAGTCTGCTGTTGGGCTTGAGGAGGACCAAGATGCAGAGGCAGAGACTGATTTGTCCGATTGTCCTGGAGGCTTCAATGATTGTATACCATCCAGTTGATTGGATTTGATGTATGGCATGGAATTTCATCAGGTAAGAGCAGCATTGCTGCCTATTTTCAGAAACACGAGGACCACATTGATTTTAGAAGCCCTTTGGTTTTGATGGGAAACTGTGAACTGTGTTCCTCTCCCTGTTACCACAAATTGGCAAAACAACTTCGCAGCCATCATGCACGCGTGACGGTGTTGGCTGTTTTCAGACTGACCCTCTGGTATCCCAAACAAATTTTATGGGGTGTTTTTACCAGAAATTATGGCCCCCCAAACCCACCCTTGAAAGTTTGGAATGCCATCTGGAATTCTGGTAGGGTGCCACCATCATGGCTTGAATCATTGTTGCTGATGCTCTTGAAGGAAGGGGATTTGAAGGATATAAAAAATTGGAGACCGATATCTCTTTTTAATTCAGATTACAAGATCATGGCGGCTATGTTGTTAAAGCTGGTGCGGGAGGAAGCCAACGTTGTTTTTCATGAGCATCAGAGCTGTGGTATCAAGGGAAGGTGAGCCTCGGATATCTTGCTTTGTGTTAGAGATGCCTTGTATTTGACAAATAGCAGAAAAGCAGATCTTGTACTTCTGAGCTTGGATTTGGTGGAGGCTTTCGACAGCGTCTCGCAGGAGTATTTATTGGAAGTGTTGTGGGCGCTGTTGTTTGGTCCGGTTATAATTGGAGCTCTTCAGAAGCTTTACGAACATGCTTTGTTCAGGATTGTATTGAATAATAGGTTTGGAGCTAGAGTTAATGTCAAATGATCGTTAGACAAGGTTGTCCCTTGTCACCCTTGTTCTTTGTTCTAGGAGCTACTTCTCTGATCTATGCACTTGAAGATATTGGGGGAGGTTTTAGGATTCCAGGGATGGTGGGTCATATTATGTCATCCTTGGCATATATGGACAATCATGTTATTTTCACTAGGGAAGACCAGTCATTTGGAGTGCAGTTCTGTGCTGTAATATGTTCTCCAAAGCGCCTGGCCTTCATATTAATTTTGAAAAAAGTAGAACCGGTATTCTGCTTCTGGCAAAGGGCTTTAATGTGTCCAAGGTAATCTGACATTTAGAGGTTGTGACAACCAGGTAAGGGTTTTAGGAGAATTCTTAAGTGAGACCACAAATTATGTAAATAATTGGTGTAAAAAGTTGTCCTA
Source organism: Myxine glutinosa (assembly GCF_964187855.1). Taxonomy (NCBI): domain Eukaryota; kingdom Metazoa; phylum Chordata; class Myxini; order Myxiniformes; family Myxinidae; genus Myxine; species Myxine glutinosa. Next base: position 130,135,541 of record NC_136268.1, read on the forward strand.
TGTTAAAAGTTGTTTTCGTGAATGGAAGGAGCGGAAACTTGAATTAAAAAATAATGCCCTTGTTGCGAACGGGCAGATTTCCCCTTTATTGAGGACCCTTGCGAAGGTGCTACCTCCACCACTGTTCCCAGATTGAAGGGCTTGAATTGTAGTTGCTTCTTTTGTGCAAAATTGATCTTTAAACCCAAGTGGGAATGGCTGTGTGAAAGTAAAATGATGGGATGTAGGGTTGCCCGGATCTTCCGTTGTTGCTTCAAGTAGCCTCGGTCGCATGCCATCTGGTGTTGATGGGGGTCACTGGAGTTGGGTTTGGTGCTTTAGTTTAACTTAGGCTCAATTTTGTGGGGTTGAGATTTGTTTGAGTTCAAGCAGTCATGGCCCTATAATTGGTTTCCACCTTATCCTTGTTCCTTGTGGTCTGTTGAAGCTTCTTGTTATGCGAATCGACTTGAATAATTTGAGTGATGCTCGTTATTTATCACTTAAACCTCAAGCTCTGCGTAATCATTAGGTTTGCATACTTAGAAATATGAAAAGGAAGAGATGTGCAGTAATTTGTTCATCCATTTTACTGCCCTCCATGCTGGGATGTAACAGCGACTTGGCATGGCTGCATGTTAATGGATTGCTTTCTTCACGATTCACATGTGTAAGGCATGAGCTGGGCACATACAGTGATTTGTCCAAAGAGGATTATAGGAGGCGCAAGGTCCCAGAATCTGCTTCTCACTATACAGGTATGTAGTCATTCATATTTCCTCCGAGGGTATGGGGTACATACATGCAAGATGGCTTGTTCACCTGAAACCCAGTATTACTCTGACATGTGATAATATCACACTTGGGGAGTGTGAGCGAGTTCCTTTTTTTTCAGAAGTGTTTTTTGGAAGACCCTGAGTGCACCAAAAATGGCCCTATGGAAGTGCAAATGTCTAGTGGTGTTTGGGAAGGGCAAGTGGGACTCCCACTCTCTTCATTTCCATCTTCCAGGGTTAAATTGCTATATGCCTTAGATTCCTGGCAAGAACTTCATCCAGGGAGAAGATTTTGTGGAGCTTATTGTTTTCAAAGCAGACATAGTTAATGCCTTTGTGTTTCATATATTCTCTGGTCGGATGGATAATGATGCTCATATTTTGATTCTTCTTCATTGTTCACATTCTTATTTATAGTGTCCCCTTGGGTTGTTCATCGTGGACCTGGACTATCTGCGGCGATCACCAGAAGTAATTCTGGCTTTCTCGTATCTAGCCCAGTCCAGCAGTCTATTGCTTCAGTAATAAAGCGGATCACTTCCTGTCTCGTATTGTGACTGGGGATGAGACATAAGTTTTCCAATACAAACCAGAATCAAATATACAAAGCATGGAGTGGAAGGCAAGGCCAGGTGAGGACTTAGGCACAAAGTCCAGACTCCGCTTTGAAAGGACATACACACGGGCCATTGGGCCGGGGAACCCACAAACCTGACCGTTATTCTTTTATCCAATCAAGTACTCAAGTACAGGTCGCACAAGATCTGCTAGCAACCCTCTTCTGTTGAAATTGCCAAAATCAAGACTCTGTGCTCACCTTCACTCCTTCATTCCTCTTTACTCCCGCCTCTGGAACAAACTCTCACACTCTCTTCAATCCCACTCCTCCCTCCAGATCTTTAAAACAGCTGTTCATCACTATCTCTTATCTCCCCCCATCCAAAATCTTGATCTTTTCTACCCCCACTAATTCACCCCTGATCCACTTTCCTGAAATACCGACTTCTTTCCTGGAAGTTCTGGCAGTGACCATGTGTTTTACACCTCTCCAACCCCCCCCCCCCCCCCCCACCCTCCGCATTCCCATGCCTCCTCCCCCCAAGCCCTCCCCCTCCTACAGCTCTCCCGATGTCCCTGTTCTCTGTTGTTGCACTTGTGTGCTTCCTTCTCTCTCCCCATCTTGTCTCCCGCTCCCTTTATTGTATGTTTTATGTGTCCGTTTTTTTTTTGTGATTGATTTTAGCTCTTACACGAGCCTCGATCTTGTATTTAAAAAAAAAAATTGAGCTCAGGTGCCTCCACTTTCCTTTGAGCATCCGTGAGATGTCTCTACAACTTGAGTAGAGTCCACCGTGGCGAATTCAATTGATTGGACATGATTCAGAAAGAAACACACCTTTCTCCACAAGGTCCCACAGCTGACAGTGCATGTCAGAGCAGCAACTCTATCAGGAAGTCTATAGAACTGGCTGTTTGACTCTGAAATAGAATTGTGAGGAGGCATAGATCCGGGGATGGGTATAAAACAATTTCTAGAGTGTTGAAAGCTCCCAAAATCACAGTGCGCCCCATCCTGAGGAAACGGAAAGAATAAGAAACTACCCTGACTCTTACTTGAGCTGGCCATCTGACAAAACTGGGACCAAACTGAGCAACCAGGTAAGAAGGACCTTGATTAGGGAGATATAAACCAAGAACCCAATGACCACTCTGACAGAACCTTAGCTGAGATGGTAATCCACAAAGGTTTTATAAATACCGTATGTGAAGCTAACGACTCATGGAATTTTTGTTTGCTATCCTGAAAAAACGCGAATTCGTGGAACATGGCCGCGAATAGGAAAACATAACCCGCGAATTCGTGTAACATGGCCGCGAATAGGAAAATATAACCTGCGAATTCGGGGAACACGGCCGCGAATAGGAAAAGAAAACACCGCAATTTCGCGGAACACGGCTGTGAAGAGAAAAAACCCAACAAATTTGCGAGACACTTTTCTGTGAATAGAGAAACAGGTCGCATTTTATCACCCGTGAATACGCGGACCCGGCGAATAGCAGAACCACGGAACATAGCGGGGTCCGACAGTATCCACTTCATGTGTACACAATGATGCGATTATATATTACTTTATATTCAGAATCGGTAGTTTAATCGTCAGATTTTTTTTTTCTAACCGTTAATCGGTTATAGTCAAATTTTCGAATCGACCCAACACTGATATACCTATAATGTAATATACACATATATATATATATATATATATATATATATATATATACATATATATATATATATATATATATTGTAACGAATGTGGAAACGTTACAATGTGAACGTTACAAAAGTATGGTAACATCCTCGTAATGTAAATAATGGTCGCAGTCGTCCTAGTTAATTCCATGAAACTTACACGCAGGTCACGATATATCTTTTAAATAGTGTATTTCCTTATTCCATGTAGGCTAAATATGTGTTTCCCACTAGATTGACTTTGCATTGTATCAAACAAAATAAGCGTAGGCCCTTCCAATTTCCCCAAAACCTCCCTTCCAATTGCCTTCCGCATTTTGGGCGGTTTTCTTCAAACCACCATTGGCCACGAGGTAGGGTTGGGGAAGAAAGGCATGTCTCCACCTCGTCATAAGAGGGAAGGAGTGAACCAGCCCTAACAGCCAATCAACACCGCGGTGAGTGACCCGGTAGGCGTGCCCTCGGAGTCGGCGGCTTGATTTTGCTCGAGGTGATAAAAGCGACTGTAAGGGACTGCTTTATGAGATGACCCTGGGAGATGAGCAAAGAGGCTGCACCAAGAGAAGCGGTGAGATGCGAAACGCTCCAAGCCAAAGAGGAGAGGTACTCGGCAAGGAAACCAGCTTTGGAGAGACGCGCTGAAAGGAGGGAGACGGCCCCACCCCAAGAAGAGGAGCAGGTGTGCCGAACCAGCGCGTGACGTCTACCACAGCGGATACACGACGGAGGGTTTCCCGCCAAAACCGCGAGGAATTGTGAGCTGCGGCCTCCCGACTTTGCCTCCCTCTCAAGCAATCCATCTCAAGCCCTACCTGCCTGCAATATCCCCTGTGTAAGTGTGAACGTCCTGTCCTACTCGTTGTCTTGGGGTTAAGTAAGAATGAATAGTGTAAGTTAACGATTCGCTGTGTTACTGCTTCTTCCATCCATTGCTTGTGTGTGTATAATAAAATCTGTTCTTCCTCCGTATTCTTCTTCTTCTTCTTTTTCATTCTCTTTCGGTCGCTTTAGAGATTTCCCGATTGAATATCTGTGGGGCGATCTGGTCAACGTCGGGTGGAATCGGGTTTTAATCGGGGAGTAACTGTTCGGACGCGGTTAAATACACCACCGCTCGGTCAATATAATATAACATCTAAAAACCCGCGTCTGTAACAATATATATATATATATATATATATATATATATATATATATATATATATATATATAATATATATATATGAGCTGGGCTATATATATATATATATATATATATACAGACTTGGCATTTAATATGGAATATTTTTTTTGTGGGGGTGAACTTACTTTTCTAGATGTCTTAGAACCAAAAGTTCATTGGAATTATGTTGAAATTATTCTAGATTTTGTTAATGTGACCTTTAAAAGAAACAAAAACCACATTTGACATTTCGAAACAAATAAATTGATCCTTGAAAGTGATGTAAACTGATATCGAACTCAATTCATGGACAGTACTGTGTTAAACTTCTGTACGTTTTCCAGAAGTATCTCTTTATTTTGCACATTAGCCAAAATTTTTTTATAACAAAAACAAAAGTTAAATTACGACTGGGATTACGGACAGTAAAATTACAGTTCAGTACTTCGTGTAACCCCCACGAGCATTCAGGAGAGCACGTACACGTTGAGGCATGCTGTTCACGAGATTTGCCAAGGTTTGGACAGGAATCGCTTGCCATACAGTGACAATAGCCTGCTGCAATTCACGCACAGAGGTCGGCTGCTGGTCCAAGTGGTCGATTTGACGCGTTAATTCTGCCCACAAGTTCTCTATCGGATTCATATCCGGGGACATATGCTCTACACCACGGTCAGCAAGAAAGTGTTGGATCATGCGAGCACGATGAGGCCGTGCATTGTCATCTTGGAAGACAAAGTTTCCTCGAAAGGCTGCATGAGCAAATGGAAGCAATGTTTCATCCAGAATGGCCCTGTGCTTGAACTGGTTCAGGTTTCCATTCAGAACAACCATGTCAGTTTTGCCCCCTGCATGAAAAGCAGCCCAAACGGTCACCCCACCACCTCCAGCTTAGACTCTTGGCACTATACAATCTTTGTTGTAGGCTTCATGCACTTGTCTGCGCACTCGGACGCGACCATCTTGACGATAGACCAGAAATCTAGACTCGTCACTGAACATCACGTCGATTCCAGTGTCCTGGCTGCCATTGACGGTGCTCTCTGGCCCACTACAATCGGCGCTGGCGGTGTTGTCTGGTCAGGCGTGGCTTTCTCAGGAGAGGCCTGGCACGATAGCCTGCTTGAACCAGTCGTTGGTTGACTAGCCTTCTGGATACAGGCACATTTGTCAGTTGCTGCCACTCAGCCCTAAGCCGATTAGCTGACTTGGTACGGCCATTGCGGACTAACCGGTGCAGCTGGCGATCATCGCTCCTTGTGGTTCTGCGGGGACGTCCTGGCCTCGGTATTGGAGTAGGGACACCCCTCTGAGCATTTCGTTTCAGGATCTTTGACACCTGACCTTAAGTGATGCCATACTGCCGAGCAATAGCAGGCTGTTTCATGCCGTAATTTCGTAAAACCACCATTCCATGGCAAACACCATTGTCGAGTTGACGGACCATCTCCAGAGGAAGCGGCAATAACTTTTGGAGATGTGCAGCAGTTGTTTTCCACTAATACAGAACGCAACAACCTTTGTATACCCGACTGTGAAGCCAATCATCAAATGCACCTGTCCGTACTGTTACATATTTATGTGAATGTATGTGAATTACTATTCAGGTCTTTGCTTATCAATGCGTAGTCGATTAAAGGTTGTTGTGATTAAAGGGTCAGGAGCCCTTCTGGGAAAAAGGAGACCGGAAACGGAAGGAGAAAAGACACGAGGTCCGAGAGAAGCGACGATTCTTCTTCTTCCTCGCCGAGCTCCGACGCGAGCGGTATCGCTATTGAGCAACGTAACAGAAGCGGCGTGTAAAAGCCCGTCTGGCGAGGGGAGTTACCGGGACGTGTACCTACCCTTTGACACGTCAAGTCACGGTGGGTTCGTGCACGGAACCAAGCGTCCGGCACAGTTCGCCTCACCGTCTACAAGGCCGCGTACGGATCGCACGTTGGGCCTCGCGCGCTGGGCAAGCCGCGTGTTGCTTTGCCCGCTTTGCTTTCCCCGCTTTGCTTGGCCAGGAGGTGTGCGCTGCAGCCGTTGTTCCCGGTACGGGACGTGCCCGGTGGAAGCACGTCAGGAAGGGTCCGTTCAACCGCCCACGTGCGGAGATTGAACTACAGGAGTACGGAGACATTGAGAGAGACATTCACCATGGAGGGAGTCGGGAGTGGGGCTCACGTGAGGAATGTATAAAATGGCCATCTTAGAGTTATGGTAGATGAGTTTACATATTTGTACTATTGATTGCTGATTGTTGATGGTTGTTGATTGCTCGGGGAATATATCCTTGATTATTCCGGATCCTTGGTGTGGGGTTTTTTCTAAATTGGAATTCATATTGATTGCGTTACGAAAGCGCATACATAATAGATCTTTCTGGCGGAGTTCCTCTCACGGTCCGGGGGTCACCGAGACCAGGTAGTCACCGGGAGGACCACTTAACAGAATTGGGGGCTCGTCCAAATTACGATTTGCGGATTCGCAATTGGGTCTTCGTCCGGGATTTAAAATTGTATAACATAATAAAATAATAATTTTTATTAATTAAAAATTTATTAATTAATTATTAATTGGTAAATTTTTGAGAAATTGGGGTAAAGTCTTGGGTGAAGGTTAACAGGTGTTAACGATAGTCACCATGGCGTTTGTTGCACAGAACTTTGCGGTAACACCGAGTGAGGCACAGTTCCGAGCGTTACTAAAAGCGGACCTCTTGAAATTGGCCAAACATTTTAACTTGGAGGTCCGAACTAATGTGAGGAAGGCAGAGTTGCAGACCACGGTGATACAGTCTATGGTGGGATTAGGAACATGGGACGAGTTAGCCTGGCAGTGGCTACCCGAAGAACCAGAAGACGTTGAGCTCCGGAAACTGGAGTTGCAATTACGGAGCCAGGAACGGATCAAAGAAGAAGAAAAGGAAAGAGCAGAAGAAGAAAGGAAAGCAGAAAAGGAAAGAGCAGAAGAAGAAAGGAAAGCAGAAGAGAGGAGAGAAGAGAAACAAGCAGAGGAAAGGAGAGTGGAACGAGAACTCCAGGAAAGGTTAAAAGAAGAAGAAAGGAAAGCAGAAAAGGAAAGAGCAGAAGAAGAAAGGAAAGCAGAAAAGGAAAGAGCAGAAGAAGAAAGGAAAGCAGAAGAGAGGAGAGAAGAGAAACAAGCAGAGGAAAGGAGAGTGGAACGAGTTAGGGTGACATAGTTCAGGGTGACATAGTTCCGAACCCGAAGGATCGGTAACCGACACAATTTCGGTCTTCGAGGCCGGCCAATAGGCACAGTGTGACCAGAAGGGACGAGGTTCTCCTGACCACGTGGCCCTCGACTTGGTGGGGTTTGTCCGCACAATGTGGGCGCTTCAGGATGAACTTTAGCCGGGGAGCGTTTGGGCGCCCCGGTCTGATACTGCCGCCCATGCGCAGCACACCTTGTGAGTGCACGTGGGTCCCGGCGGTCCCACTGGCCTAGCGCTACCATGTTTAGACAGCGAAATCCGTCCCCGGGCACCGGCACCTACTCCCGGAAGTTGAGAGAATAGCGGCGCCAGGCACGGTAGGACACCCGCGGAGCCCCGGCGGACCAGGGACGCACGAGCCTACGCGTTAGCGTGCTACGGCAGAGCCAACGGCTTCGGCCACGGCTGGGCCGATATTCGGCCCGGTCGCACCGGAAATGAACTGGTTCGACGCCCGCGCTGGGGAGGTCGCGGGCGACTGAGATGTATTAACAAATTAATTAATTAATTTGAGACGTCCGATTTCTAGT
>NC_136268.1:130148461-130165961 GCF_964187855.1 Myxine glutinosa
AGAACATCGGGTGTGTTCATTTACCAAGTTTCTTGTTGAGAGATCGCCAAGTGGTTTAAGCATTCGAGCAACCATTGCATTCAAAACCGTTAAGGAACGGCTGGCTTGGCAAGCGCTGGCTAAGTGCTTAGTAAAGGAGCACAACCCGAGCTTCTCCCTTTCAGTTTCATATCAAACAGCAGGAGTGAGTTTTTCAAAATTTCGCTACAAAAAATGCCACGGTAGCGGCAGAAAGGGCCATGTTATTAACCCAATATTCTGTAAGTAAACCTTACTTCACGGATGTTGGGATTCCTCCAGATTTCTTCATTTAGTGTTATAAAGAGCATTAGCGACTGTTTAAAAAGATAAGCATACGTGTTTGTGGTTTATAATATTTTTACTTCCTGTAGAAGCCGTTGCTCCCACGGAAACGTCATTATAACTATAAGCTATTTATACACATTATCACTGCAGGAAAAACGCCTTGGGGAAGTGGGACATTATTAGTATTAATATTGTTTTGTAATAACATTAACAATATGCGATTGTCATTAATTTTGTTTTTGAAAGCGTCTTTGGCAAAACGCCATGATAAATCTTCTTCTTTGGAAAAACGCCACGATAAAGCTAAATTAACATTGATATACACCTCAACATGCAACACCATTGACGTCAATGGTGGGGCAACCCGCTCGGGGGACAAAAAACCCTTGGGGGCTGGGGGGGGGGACAAATCAATGCGCTACAACCTTTATTGTGTAATCTTTAGTCATCCTGTCAAGTTTGGTTGAGATTGGATAAGTAACGACGGAATGTATTGTGGTCCAAAATTCATCAGGCAGACAGACAGACACCAAATGGCGTATTTTAGTATGATGATGATGATGATGATGATGATGATGATTATATCTGGTTGCATTTCGTGACCTTCAAGAACACTTGTTTTAATCTCATAACTGCAGCTCCCTGTGTTTAAATCTATTGATAAGTTCAATGCTGTGTGTAGTTGCTCTAACCGTTTACTCTAACCTCAACATCGACGGTTTCCCAGTATCCACCTCCCCTCACATCTGGAATCTTGTCATCATCTTTGACCAAACCCTCTCCTTCGACAAATACACTAAACAGATCACAAAGACAGCCTTCTTTCACCTGAAAAACATCGCCCGTCTCCGTCCATCCCTCTCCTCCACGGCTGCAGAAACCCTCATCCACGCCTTCATCACCTCCCGTCTGGACTACTGCAACAGCCTCCTCTATGGTTCACCCTCAATAATCACCAATAAACTCCAATACATTCAGAACTCCGCTGCCCGTCTACTCACCCATTCCCGGACCTGTGACCACATCACCCCCGTCCTTTACAAGCTTCACTGGCTCCCCACCCCCCAGAGAATCCAGTACAAAATCCTCCTCTTGACCTACAAAGCCCTCCATAACCTGGCCCCATCCTACCTGGCTGACCTCCTCTCCAGACACACTCCCACCCGCAGACAGACTTTGACAGACCCCTCCGTTTTGGGGTAGTGGGGGAAGGGAAGGAGGAAAAATTTACCCGTGCAATGAGTGCTTTAAGCTCAGCGTTGTCCAGGTAAAAACGGAAATTGTAATACCCTCTGCCACCATCACCAGGGGGCGCTACACGGTACACATTTACATAGAGGATTTACGCCCTTCTCCCGGTCCCCCACACCCCCGCATGAGGCCGCGGCCACATAGCCTATTTTACCCCCCAGACAAAGTTGTATTTGTATTTGTACCCCGAGTTAAGTATATAAGCGTTTATAGCTGGAGTACCCGGCGTTGCTCAAGCGAAAAAGAAACATTAACATATTTGAAATGAGGGCAAATATAAGGGAAAAGCAATTACATCCAAATCAGAATCCATCACAAATGTCAAATCATCATTTCACCTTTTCGTTGAATGTATGCTGGTGAATGTGCTGTTCATCACGTTTCTGAGTTAAGTATGATGACGTTCAGAAAGAAGAAGAAGCCGTACCACCAACTTCGACCGCTTCCGGTATTGTTTGATTATTTGTGTTCAAATGTCTGGGGATTGTTTTGTATTTATATATGCAAACATGTACTTCTCTACAACTGTCATTAATCAAAAAGTTTTAGGCACTATAGAGCGATTTAAAAAATATATAAAAAACCAACTTTTTTAAAATTTAAATGCTTCTTTTTTTGCCTAAAACATTCCTAGGTACTCACTGATGAACCTCTGAAAGTTTGGCGAAAATCTGTTCAGCCATCTCTGAGAAAAATGGCAACACAGACAGACACACAGACCAACGGCTCTCTTATATAGTAGATGTATTAGCCCGTACCCGCACAGCAGGGGACGAGGTTTTGCAATCACTTATCTGTGTCTGTCTGTGTGTCTTTCTGGACCTTAACTTTTTTGCCATTTCAGCATTTTTCATCCAATTTTCAACAAAGCTTTATTGTGAGAATTGATGGAGAGGAAAAATTAATAACCCGTTGAAAAAGTCAAAAGGTCAAAGGTCATCATCACATAAAATCATCAATTTCCATCTTGAATTTAGAAAAAAAATTCGACCTGAAATTAAGAATTTGCATATTTGGTCACAGAATTGGTTCACCAATCAAAATATACAAGACAAATGTTTTGTTTTGTTTTAGGTTAAAAGGTCAAACATTGCATTAAATCATCAATTTTCATCCAATTAACCTGAAATTTTACGAATCTGCATATTTGGTCACTGAATTAGTTCACCAATCAATATCTAGAAGCTGATTGTTTTTTTTAGATCAAAAAGTTAAAGGTCAAGGTTGCATAAAGTCATCAATTGTCATCCAATTGACTTGAAATTTAAAGAATTTGCATATTGGGTCACATAATTGGTTCACCAATCAAAAGCGAGAAGCTGATTGAATTTTTTTAAGATCAAAAGTTCAAAGATCAAGACTGTATAAAATCATCAATTTTCATTTTTGTACTTTTTTTAGATGGTTCTTTTTTTGGAAAGTCTAGACTCACAGAAGAGAATATTTAGTCATGTTTAGCATATGTAAGAAGAGGAAGTCCAAATACAAAGAGGATGCGGGCGGGCTTTGCATTTTCAGATGCTTTTTATAGTTATTATTCAAATCGATTTGAAATTTTAACAGAGATTGAAGTGTGAGTTTTATTTTCATTTTAAAATTCTTGCTCTTTTGGATAGATGTCAACAGCCATCTCAGCTTTGAGTGATTTACATGGTGTATCAAGTCTGTTTCACTATGGTTGCTTGTTACCTCCACACCAAAGGTGGATGGAGGTTATGTTTTCACCCCTGTCTGTGTCTGTTTGTTTGTCTGTCTGATAACAGGATATCTCAAAACGTTGTTGACAGATTCAGACTAAATTTGGTGGACAGTTTGGATGTATGACAAGGACGAATTGATGAGATTTTGGTGAAGATCCGAATCCGGATCCAGCCAGATCCTATATTTTTTAAGTGATTCTTCACCATTACTTTATTTATTAATTTTGTATACAGAATCGAGGCTCATGAAAGAGCTAACATTTATTTCACAAACAAATCAAACAGACAAACAAAATATATAAAAAGAGGGAGCGGTAGACAAGATGGGGAGAGAAGGGGAAGCACACAAACACAACATTTGAGAGCAGGGAGATGTGTGGGTGGGAGAGGGCCTGGGGGGAGGAGACGTGGGAAGGGGGGGGGGGGGTGGGAGAAGTATAAAACACAAGGACACCAAGGAAAATTGAGTAATATTTCAATTATTCTCAATTATTCTCAATTTCAGTTATTCTCAGAGTAATTAATTATTTCAATAATTAATATTTCAATCGGATCTCAATTATTGAGTAATATTCTTCACCTTCACCATTCAAAAAAATTATGTATAGCAGGATATCTCAAAAAGTTGTGGATGGATTATGACAAAACTAGGTGGATGAGTTGGTTTAGATTATAAGAACAAGGCGATTCAGTTTTGGAGATCCGGATGCCGCCTGGCGGAGGTATGCACAACACCGAGTACTGCCCTAGTTTTGTCTGTATTAGAAGGTCCACTCTGCAAAGTGTTTGAATGTCAAATTTTTTAAAAATAATCGTGATTAAATAATGATTACTTACCTTTACAGGTGGAACAATAACAGTATTGTGTTTGAAGCTGTTTAAAATAATCACATGTCTCTAGTTTGTTTAAATTACTGGACCATTTGATTTATTGATTTCAAATTTTCCGTTTCAAACCAACAACCTCCTCTTTAATTATTCTCTCCCTCCTCCATCAATAACACCATTCATTTATTTGGTATTTTGTGTTTATCACTTTGTTCTCTCATCCATTCACTCAGTCCGATCATTATGATCTCCAATGTTTTATTCTAGTTAATAATTTTGTTTTCTCTAGAATTTTGTCCTTTTCTTCATAATGTGCGTTCCCTTTATCTTTCACTATTCCGAGATCACCTGTGAAGATATGCTTATGATGTGAATTTACAAAATTCGCAAAGATCAGAATTAAACTAGAGCAATGCGACTGTGTCTCCAATATGCCTCCATGTAGTCCCACAATGGGTAGATGGCCTTGTTCACTGTCCTAAAAATAAGCAAGTTTGATTTAAATCCCTTCAGCTGTTTTCAAGTATCACATTTTCACCAGCTATGACAGGTTTCACATCGATCGGTTAAGCTGTTTCAGAGAAGGGATTTAAAAAAAAAATCGGCTTTAAAACTAATATGGCTGCCATACCACGTGACATATGACCTTAAAATGTACACTCTGCATATGTCTGGGTAGGGGATCACGTTTGTGAAGTTTTGTGTTGATAGGATCAGGTTCGTTTTCCTATCCGAGATGGCTGCCAAACTACGTGACCTACGACATCATCATTTTGAAACGATATGCAACAATGGTGTTATATGACATTTTGTAAAATTTCACATTGACAGGGTAAGTGGTTTCAGAGATATAATTATTCACAAAGGCCAGATTCTACTTCAGAAGAACAAACACACAGGCCATTGGGCTTTGAAACCCACAAACCTGACCTCCATCCTTTTATCCAATCACTCACCAAGTCATAGCTCACCCTCCTTCTGCCATCCCCCACAATCACCCAATTATTGTTGTTTGCTGTGTGTCTTTTTCTGAATTTTTAATTCAAGAACTAACAAGTTATAAACCATAAAGGGATTTAATGGGAAGCAACAAAATGATTAAATAAACTAACGAGGGCCACATAGAATACTTACCGCACACAGGCGAATTGGTGCGAGCCAATGTTACTGTTTTTTAAGGTTTTTCTTTTCATCAATCCAATATGGCTGCCAGACCACGTGACCAACGCCGTCATACGTTTGCAATCTCCAATATAATTGTTGCGTAGATCACGCTCAATAAATTTCAAACTGATCGGACTAAGCGTTGTACTTGTCGAATTGTGACGTCATAATGAAGGCACCAATGACATCATTGTTCACAACACTTATTCCACATGTGGAGTTCCTTATAATGAGCCACGTTTCAATTTTTCCAAGGAGCGATTTCGGAGAAATATGTCTAAAGTTTTTCGATTTTGCAAGATGGCGCCTGTACCACATGACCTATCACGTCATAATTATCACTAAATAATTCGAATGGCACTCGGAAGAGAGCATACAGTCACGTGAAAAAGTAAGTACACCCCATGTCAAGTGTCAAGTTTTGACTTTTTCAACATATTTCAACATACAGCTATTTGATCTTCATTTCAACAATATTGATAGATAAAGGTGATATAATATAACAAATATCATGAAACATTTACATTTTGACGTCCATTGTATAATTTAAATAAACATAAATGCAAATTTCGCATGTGGAAAAAGTAAGTACACCCCTACATTTATCACTACTTCAAATACCTATAATTAGAATCAGGTGCACCAGCTCAGGTGCAAATGATTAGAACATCGTTAGAGAGGAACTTGGAGGAACCTGTCTTATTTAAACCTCAGACATTTAGTTTGGGTTTCTCTTTGTTGTTGAAGTGTGCGGCGTCACCAGGCCTAGATCAAAAGAGCTCTCTGAGGCCTTCAGAAAGAAGGTTATAGATGTCTACGAGTCTGGAAAGGGATTTAAAAAGATCTCCAAACAATTTTAAATCAATCATTCGACTGTCCGGAAGATCATCTACAAGTGGAGATGATTCCAAACAACAGCCAACTTGTTCAGGCCAGGCCACCCCAGCAAGTTAGGCCGGAGAGCAGACCGCAAGATGCTGAAAGAAGTCTCTAAGAACCCCCAGGATGTCATCACGGGACCTACAGGTAGCTCTTGCCACTGTTGATGTCAAAGTGCACGAGTCCACCATTATAAAGAGGCAGCACAAATTTGATCTACATGGGAGGTGTGCCAGGAGGAAACCTTTGCCGTCCAGAAAGAACATCAGGGCAAGACTAAAGTTTGCCAATTACCAGCACTTCTGGAACAATGTGCTCTGGACAGATGAGTCAAAGGTAGAGCAATTTGGCCACAGTACCAGAAGACATGTTTGGCGAAAACCAAAGACAGCATTTGAGCACAAGAACCTGATACCAACTGTAAAGCATGGTGGTGGAAATATTATGGTTTGGGGCAGCTTTGCTGCATCAGGGCCTGGGCAGCTCACCATCATAGAATCCACTATGAATTCTTCATTGTACCAGAGGGTGCTTGAGGATAAAGTGAGGACATCTGTCGGAAAGTTGAAGCTCAACCGAAGGTGGATCTTGCAACATGACAATGACCCTAAACATACCAGTAGATCCACCAAGGAATGGCTGAAAAGAAAGAAATGGAGGGTTCTGGAATGGCCAAGTCAAAGCCCGGATCTAAATCCCATCGAGATGTTGTGGGGGGATTTGAAACGAGCTGTGAATGCAAGAAACCCCTCAAACATCGCACAGCTGAAAAAATTCTGCATGGAGGAATGGGCAAAAATTTCTCCCAGTCGATGTCAGAGACTGGTAGACAGTTATAAGAAACGCCTACTTGAGGTTGTTTCTGCCAAAGGGGGCAATACCACCTATTAGAGCCAAGGGTGTACTTACTTTTTCCACATGCGAAATTTGCATTTATGTTTATTTAAATTATACAATGGACGTCAAAATGTAAATGTTTCATGATATTTGTTATATTATATCACCTTTATCTATCTATATTGTTGAAATGAAGATCAAATAGCTGTATGTTGAAACATGTTGAAAAAGTCAAAACTTTACATGGGGTGTACTTACTTTTTCACGTGACTGAATCTCCGCCAGGCTGAACAGTTTCCATTTTGTAACCCACTGATAGGCCAGACTTGGATCTGGACCTGAACTAAAATCGAATCAGCTTGTTCTTGTCACTTACCCAACTCTTCCAGCAAGTTTTGTCATATTCCGTCCACAACGTTTTGAAATGTTATTCTGTATAGGCCCTAATTGATTTTTGCCCCATCTCTCAGTGGTGAAGAATCACTTAAAAAATTCTAGTATCCAGATTTTCACCAAAATCTAATCATTTCGTCCTTGTCACATACCTAACCTCACAACCAAATTTCATTCAAATCCGTCCACAACCTTTTGAGATATCCTGTTCACGAACAGACAAACAGACGGGGTGAAAACAAAATATCCATCCACCTTCATGTGCAGTCACACTATAACGTATAGCAGTAACTTATGCCGATGTATGTGAATTTTCACCAACACGCTGGTGTACGTTGACATACGTTAGGGGTAGGTTTGGTATAAGTTGTATACGTTAAAAGCACGCTGGTAGAAGCTGGCATACGTTGTTGTACGCAGAGGCCGAAATAAATTTTTGTGCTTGGGCATATGCCGACGTCCTCTTCATAGGTTAGGCATACGTTAGGCATACGCTGGACATACGCAAGACATACGTTAAATACGTTAGAGGTAGGTTACTCATACGTCGAGATACGTCGAGATACGTTGGCATGAAGGTGTACCGTACAGCTAACTTATTGATAACCTATGAGTAACTTACTTCTAACCTATATCTAACCTATATCTGACGTATCTGCAACGCATATTGACGTATTCAGACGTATTAGACGTATGTCTGACGATGGAGTAACTTATTGAACGTGTTTCTACCGTACAACTAACGTATTATTGGCGTTTTGCCAGCGTTTTGCGGTCACTGTATATATGGGGGCCTGTGAGTAGCTCACCATCACTTCTCCACCCGTCATCAGAGAAGATGGAGGATCCTGAGAGGCTTCGACAAGAATACCAACTCGTCGTTCTCCAACATCAGTATGACATCATCGAATTGGCACTTCACCAGATCCGTGCCAATAGGATGAGGAGGAGAAGAGGTCAACGACGGGGGAAGGTCTGGGTCAGACCATGGATCAGGATCGGGGTCTGGATCTTCTTCGTTTTCTTGGGTGCCATGTTGATGTTGATAGCTCGCGGTACTGTAGAGATCGGCGCCGTATTTATGCAGAACGTCACGTGATCGTCGGCAACACGCCGAGCGCGCTGCGCATAGGTTTCTCATAAGTTACTCATACGTTGGGCATAAGTCGAGAACGCTGGACATACGCTGGCCATACGCTGTGATACGCTGTCATAAGTGATATATAAGTTAGTGATAGGTTACTAATAGGTTAGACATACGCTATGTATACGTTCAATACGTTATGCATACGCACAATTTATTCATGCTGTAGAATTTTCGATGCTTTTTTGGGCGTATGCCGACGTGTTGACATTATTTTATGATTTTTCATACGCTAGATATAAGTTTCTCTAAAACGTCATTGCGTGACTGCACCTTTAGGTGGCGGAGGTAACAACATTTGGTCATAATCCAGTTTTCAATTTACATCCTTGTGTGCGCAAAAATGTCCCATAAGCAGCAAACGCTGCTCGATTGAATTTTCTTCTTTTTTCTGGGGAAAAAAAAATTGTCCACTCTTTTGTTCACAATTGACGCCATTTTTTTGTATCT
The DNA here is from genome assembly GCF_964187855.1 of Myxine glutinosa. NCBI lineage: Eukaryota > Metazoa > Chordata > Myxini > Myxiniformes > Myxinidae > Myxine > Myxine glutinosa. The sequence continues at coordinate 130,157,414 of NC_136268.1, forward strand.
GTGATTCCACGATTGGCTTTCACTTCTTGATGCTGTGCAAAACAAGGCCCTCAAAAGCATCATAATCTGCGATGACGCTGAGTCTCTGATGATGCTGATCACGCATCACAGATGGGTTTGTGGCCTCTCGTTCGTCCACCGCCTTTCCTTGTTCTCTTCCCCCTAGTTTTATGCAGGCGCACACGGTCTACCTCTAACCCACTTCTGATTTAAACTCACAAAATTCAGTATATATATTTTCACCTCCACTTATTTGTTCCTCGTCTGTGGAATCAACTTCGTGAGTCCGTTCAATGTCATTCTTCCCTCCAGCACTTCAAGATGGCTGTTCCCCACCTCTTCTGGTCATCCTCTACCCATAGTCATAATCTTTTCTACCCTCTTTAACCCTCCCCAATAACATCTCTGGTTTATTTTCTTGGTTGTGATCCCCCACCCCTCCCTCACCCACTTTTTCATTTCCATTATGTTATTCTTGTTACGTTATATTCTGGTAATAGTGGGGGGGCCAATGTAGCAGATTGAAATGCCCGGTGAAATTACTTGTTAATTTTTGGACACTGGTTGGGCTGTCTTTAGGGATGATATAAGTTCTAGAAAAAATATGTCTCCAATTGTTTCAAGTTCTTTATGGCGGCCATTTTGGATTTTCAAAATGGCGGATGTCGAAAACGTAAAATTCCATTATCTTGGCTTCTAAATGACCTAGAGTTTCGATTCTGGTGTCCAGTTGTACATTTTTGGGGATAGAGAATTGAATGAAACCTTCTTTAATAACCTACAAGGGATAAAAATAGGTTTTTATGGCACAGCCGAACCAGTGTCCAAAATCTAACTTAATGCACATCTATCTTAATTGTTATTTGTTATTTGTATGTTCCAGATTCGTGACCCTGAGCTATGATGGAGCCAAAAAGCAAGAAAACCAAGAAAGAAACTGATTTCACACTTTGCATTCAGTGCCAGGATCCCCAAGGTGCACTAGTGACTGAGCCAGCACTGGGCTCATATGCAAAGTTTCTCCAGTTCATCCAGGAGAGGGCACGATATGGTGATGCCGACTTCAAACAGATCAGCGAACGATTAAGCTGTTTCACTGCCACTGACTTGAGGAACAATAAAGCAAAGTGGCACCGGGCATGTTATGGATCTACATGCAACACTGCTCACCTGGAGCGTGCTAGAGTTCGCCACCAGAAAGCCTGCGAACATGGCGACACCCAGCATCTTCATAAGAGGTGTGGACGTCCTTCTTCTGCACCTGCCGCTGCAAGTACCTCAGGTTCTACGCAAGACGAGACTCTTCGCTTCACACGTTCATCATCAACTCCATTCAACAGAGACCTTTGTTTCTTCTGTCAAGAGGTCACTAAGGAAAGTGTACATGTTGTATGCACGTTCAACGCAGGTAAACAGCTGAAGAAAGCTGTTGAAGAAGGCAGCAACCACAAGTGGAAAGTTCAGCTGAGTGCTGCCATCAGTGCACATGATGCTCATGCGATCGACGTCAAGTATCATCTCCCATGCTGGGTGCAGAATGTCCAACGTGCTCCCAAGAGTGGGACATCAAGTGATGACAAAGAACACATACTGCAAGAAACTAATGTTATCAAAATAGCCGCAGACATTGAGTTTGTCAGCCTTGTTCGCTCTCTACTCCAAGCTGGTGAAATTCTCAACATGTCTGACCTGAAGTCGGTTTACTCCAGGATTCTTGACAATAATGGTGTGCACAATGTCCCATCACCTACTACCCAAGGCATGAAGGAGAAAATCAACTCTCACATTGATGACGTTCACTTCATGAAACCAAAACGTCGAAACGAGTCAGACTGTGTATTCTCCACTGCCGTGCGTGATGCAGCTGTCGAAGATGCAATGACGAAGACAAATGAAAAAAACATCGAACAACTGTTTGAGAGTGCCTCTGTTCTCCGCAGTGCCATTGCTTGTCAGAACAAGCACCCATGGCAATTTGAAGGAGAAATGAACACTGATGATGCTGAAAAGCATGTACCCAAAGTACTCTATGCTTTCCTCCGCTGGCTACTGGAAGGACCAGCCACGAGCATTGAGCCAGAGACTATGCGCTCAGCCACTATTCATCGAGATGTTATAACCATCAGTCAGAACATCATGTACGGCTACAAGTCAAAACGCCAAGTCACGTACAAGCCCAAAGAGCCAGATGCACCATTCCGCCATCGCTTAGAATGGCCACAGCAGCTTGCCGTTGCCATTGTAGTCCATCAGTCCACCAGAAACAAGAAGCTTCTGGATTTCCTGCATGGGTTCGGTCTGTCTGTTGATTATAGTCGGATCTTGCGGTTGGAGACACAGCTGGCCAACTCAGTCATAGAGTCTACGACAGAACAGGGTGTATACTTTCCAAGAACCATGCGCATAGGGACGTTTGTCCTCTTTGCAGTGGACAACAGTGACTTCAATGAAGACACACCTGATGGGAAGCGGACACTCCATGCTACAGCCTGGGCACTCTACCAACGACGGGAACATGCACCCTCCACAGATGAACATAGAACACTGACACTACATGACCGAAAGGCCAGACACCGCTCACTCAAGGTTCTGACTGCTCCAGACTTTGTTCCTTGCCAAGCACCAAACAAACAATCTGCCACAGGTACCACGTATAGCTTCAAGACATGGTCAAACCCAGATGTCACCAAGCCGTACTCTGCGACGGACACAGTGTGGCTACTTTCACGCACAATCATGCGAACAGCTGAAGCTGAGGACGTACAAGACGACATCATCCCACCAGATGACCAGCTGCAAGCTGCTGAACCCCAGCATGCTGACCCTGTTGGGTCACTCGTCCACGATCCAAAACAACCACCTGGCAGTAGGATCAAGCATCACGATATCCCAACTTGGACAGCCTACAACTCACTGCTCTCCTCTTCGAAGCCTCTGACAGAGGTCAACGCCCTGCCATTGGTAGCAGCACCAGCCCATGAATGGCAAACACTGATAACAGTCTTGAAACAGACACAGCAAATCAACTGCATGGTCATGGGTCCCGATAGGAAGACAGTGATCACCTTAGACATGGCCCTGTATGAGCGAGCCAAACAGCTGGAGATGACCAGAGATGACTGCAAAGGCAAGTGGGTACTGCGACTAGGGGAGATGCACACTGTGATGGCTGCACTGAGGGCTGCTGGGAATGCCATAGAGGACAGTGGTCTTGACGAGGCTTGGTCTGAGGCTGATATCTATGGCCCAACAACGACCAGACAAATACTGGAAGCCAAGCACATGAAGAGGGCTTTGGAGGCCCACATCACCACTGTCCAAGCCCTCTTCGACCTCTATGTGGACGAATTCTTCCAAGAGCATCCCCATCTGAGGGGCCCATGTACCCAGTCAGCACAACAGGTTGCCCAGAGCTGTCATCTACACAACCGAGAGGAGATGACAAGCGCGCAGAACAACATGCTAGCTGTCCTCGAGTCAAACGAAGTCCTGGAGGCCATGGCAAAGTTTGATGAGAGGAAAGAAGCCAAGAGTCCACTGTTCAAGTTTGTGCGACGCTACATGCGGATGATAATGCTGATATACACATTCATCCGTGCCACCCGTGATGGACAATTTGAGCTTCACCTGTCTTCACTGGATGAGATGTGCATATACTTCTTTGCACATGACAAACAGAAATATGCCAGGCTGACTCCCCGGTACCTTGCAGAGATGAAGGCCCTGAAGATGACAGATCCAGGGATCTACCAAGAGTTCATGGATGGGAACTTCAGTGTCCATAAGAATGAAATCCCCTTCTGTGCTGTAGGTGTGGACCATGCACTGGAGCACATCAACAGGATCATGAAGGTGACAGGGGGTATTGTGGGCATTACCCAGAATGCCAGTGCCCGCGAAAGGTTCTTTCTGACAGCACCAGAGCTGAGTAGGCTTGCTGAAGAAGCCCGTCAGATGGCTGGCTCACAATCAGCTACACGCAAGGAGCACCACGACCTATCAACCACAGTCTGGGCTCGGCAGGAAGACAACATTCGTCGACTGAAGAATGTGATCAGAGAGTCCATGAATCCCATGACGCATGAGGGTGAAGACCTGACGACTATCATCACCAAGGTGGTGATGCCAGCTGAAGTACAGAAGGATGTCTGCAACCAAGATGAGATTGGTCAGAAAGCGTATAACACGTTTGTTGCAGAGCGCATCAACACAAATGAAATCAACCTTTGGGCCAGAATGGGAAAGGTCAAACTGAAGATGTGGAAGAGTGCCAGGAAAGCTGTGAAGCACAAACTGGCAGACAAGGTTGTAGAGCTGAAAGACGACAGGTCACTGTTTGCGCGCATGCTGATCGTGGCCCGCTCACGACCAGAGATCAACTTGAAGGATGCCATAGGTCAATATGAATTCACCGCGCTTCCACGAACCCTCTTTGCAATGGCTGGGACACTACTACCATGCACAGACAAAAGCAAGCTCATGGGCATCCTAGAAGATCTACCCAAGAAGTCAACTGGCACTGGTCAGCAGCCAGACGACGACAATCCTGAACATACTCCACCCCCTCCCAAGAAGGTGACTGTCATAGACGGCATGGCATTAGTGCAAGCAATGGGTAAGCCACAATGGGTCAAAACATGTGCCCAGTGGGCTGGCCATTTCAATGCAACACTGGACTGCAAGACCAACGGGTATGATGAAGTCCACCTCGTGTTTGACCGATATGATCTGCCAAATTCACTGAAAGAGGCCACACGGGAGAGGCGCCAAGGTGGCAAGCCGCCCACTGCTTACCACGTTCAAGACAGCACCCCGATTGGGAAACTGACAGCAAAACAGTTCCTGTCGCACACCAACACCAAAGATGAGCTAACTGTCTATCTGGCAAAGAAAGCTCTGTGTCACTTTGAGGGGACTACCAAGGTCTTCATCGTCACTTCAAGGCAGGATGTCTTCTCCAACTGCATGGATGTACAGCATCTCCGTAGCTCCCAGGAGGAGGCTGATACGAGGATCTTTCTTCACAGTCTAGATGCCGTCCGAAGAGGTGCAACACAGCTGTACATTCAGTCACCTGATACTGATGTATTCATCCTAGCACTCCACCGGTACCATGAACTATGCAAAGACACATACTTCATCACGGGTGTGGGGAACAAGAAGAGGCAAATCTCACTGGAACCAATAGTACATGAACTTGGTGTCAGGAAGGCTGCAGCCCTACCAGGATTCCATGCATTCACGGGAGCAGACCAGACTGGTCGGTTTGCCGGCAAGGGAAAGCTCACATGTTGGCAAGCCCTCAATAGGTGCTCTGTTGAGGTGGTATCTGCGTTTCATGACCTTGGGGCCTCTGAGGAGCTGAGAGCTGACACAGAAAGTGACATTGAGGCATTTGTATGCCAGCTGTATGAGCCTCGTACTACAGTTGTGGATGTGGGCAAGCTGAGGTGGAGACTGTTTACCAAGAAACAGCTAGAGGCACAGAAGCTGCCACCAACACGTGGAGCTTTACATGAAGCCATTGCTCGTGCACATTTCCAGGCCATGGTGTGGCATCAGGCTGATGTACCGGACCCCCAGCTTCCACAACCAACAGAACATGGATGGAGAGCAGAAGGAGATCAGCTGGTGCCCATCACAACCAAGGACCCTCCAGCCCCAGCTGCCATCACACATCTAATCAAATGTAACTGCAAGAAGACCCAATGCATGTCTCACTGCTCATGCAGGTCTCAGCATCTCAACTGTTCTGAGATGTGTATGTGTGGGGCAGATGAAGAGGTGTGTGGTAACACGGGTCAGGAGCGCCCCATGGGAATCGATAACACTGATGATGAGGAGGATGGAGATCCTTCAATGTAACAATGAACACTGCCAACTAAAAATATTGCACAAAGACATTATAAGTGTACATTTGAACACTAAAGTCCAGCCTTTATGTGATTTAGAAGTGAAAATGATGGAAAAAAATATATATATGTGTTGGCATAAGTGCGTGAAAATCCAAGATGGCTGCCATAAGAACCCTTTTGATCATATGTAGGTGTATAAATGTGTGTTTATTGGATTAAGTATCCGCAAATATGTACATTTGGACACCAAAATTAACACTCTAGGTCATTTAGAAGCCAAGATAATGACAATTTCGGTTTTCAACAAACGCCATTTTGATAATCCAAAATGGCCGCTATAAAGAACTTGAAAAAAATGGAGACATATTTTTTCTACAACTTCTATCATCCCTAAAGACAACCCAACCAGTGTCCACAAATTAACATTTGAATTCAACGGGAAAACATTGGCCCCCCCACTATAAGTTCTGTGTTCTCGCTCGTCCGTGAGTCTTGACTATATGACCTGAATTGTGCATTTCAAACAATCATGTCCAAGACTGACTCTAATTCTGATGTAGAATACTCGGGTACTGAGCGTCAGTGCTGCAGAGCGCTTTCTTGGTTACGGTCATACTAGGTGGTTTGCCATTGCCTTCACAGCAGTAGACAGGGCAGGAATTTGGAAATTGGCAAAGATGCCGGCGATAGCTCGCCTACTCTTTGTGAATGACACCGTGGGACCTTTAATGTCCACTAACTAATGCTGTCAGATAAGATGTCCAGTTTTCCGTCCATCCGAGGGACGGCACACACATTGATGAATCACCCTGACTGTGAAACACCAGGATGGCAGTTTATAGCTGGGTCGACATTCAATCCCAGGCTTAGTCAACTTTAGATGCACAAATGCGCAATATTTGGCCATCCTGCCAGCCCGTACATGACTAGAAACAAATTATAACTAGATGGTATTCATAGAATACTTACCCTGCGCAGTCAACTTGGTGTGAGCCAACTCTTATGTTTTGGAATGTTTCTCTTTTTTGATCCAATAAGGCTGCCAGACCATGTGAGCGATGACATCATAAATTTATATACTCTAATATAATTGTTGTATAGATCATGCTCAATACATTTCAAACTGATCAGACTAAGCATTGTCCCTGTCGAATTATGACGTCATAATTATGGCACCAATGACGTCATCGTTAACAACACCTATTCCCTATATGGAGTTATTTACAATGAGCCACGTTTTAATTTTTTTCCATGCAGCGGTTTTGGAGATATGGAGGTGCAACGTTTTTTGGTTTTTCCAAGATGGCGCCTGTAACACATGACCTATGACATCATCATTATCATTAAAATGATTCTAAAGGAGGAGGCGCTCCTATGGTGAAAATTTCGTGTCCATCAGACCAACAGTTGCTGAATTTTTTAAAATCATAATCGGATGGATAAGTGTTGTATTTGTCGAATTGTGACGTCATAACCAAGGCACCGATGATATCCTCATTAACATATCTTATTCCACATGGGGAGTAGTTGACAATGAGCCAGGTCTCAATTTTTTCCATGGAATGGTTTCAGAGATTATAGAGGTTCAAATTTTTTCCAAGATGGCGCCTGTACCACTTGACCTATGACGTCATAATATAATCATTAAAATATCCTACAGGAGGAGGCCCTCCTATGGTGAAAATTTGGTGTCAATCGGACCAATAATTGCAGAGAAAAAAAATTCATACTGATCGAATCAAGCATTGTACTTGTCGAATTATGACATCATAATTAATGTGTCGATGATATCATCATTAACATATCTTATTCCCCAAGGGGAGTACTTGACAATGAGCCATGTTTAAATTTTTTTCCATGGAGCGGTTTCAGAGATATAGAGGTGCAACTTTTTTCGACTTTTACAAGATGGCACCTGTACCACGTGACCTATGATGTCATAATTATCATTAAAAAAAATTCACGGGAGGAGCGGCTCATATTTTGAATATTTCGTGCCAATCCGGCTAACAGTTGCAGAGGAATTTTTTATTTCATACTGATCAGATCAAGCGTTGTACTTGTCGAATTATGACGGCATAATTAAGTCACCGATGGCATCATCATCAACATATCTTATTCCCCATGGTGAGTACTTGACAATGAGCCATGTTTCCATTTTTCTATTGAGCAGTTTGGGAGATATTGAGTTGTAACGTTTTTCCAAGATGGCGTCCATACCACGTGACCTATGACGTAAAAATTATGAATATAAATTCCTACAGGCAGAAGCGCTCTTATGGTCAAATTTAGTGTCAATCGGAACAACGGTTGCCGAGAAAATTCATTTTTAAAATGCAGACACGGCACATGTACGCACCCGAATGCTTAACTCCGCTTTTCACTTCGTAAGCACAGGGTAATAACTATATGGTATTCATAGAATACTTACCCTGCGTAGTCAACTTGGTGTGAGCCAACTCTGTTTTTGAACGTTTCTTTTTTTTTTTCATCCAATATGGCTGCCAGATCACATGAGCGATGACATCATAAATTTATATTCTCTGATATAATTGTTGCAGAGATCATGCTCAATAAATTTCAAACTGATCAGACGAAGCGATGTCCCTATCGAATTATGACGTCATAATTATGGCACCAATGACGTCATCGTTAACAACACCTATTCCCCATATGGAGTTATTTACAATGAG
>NC_136268.1:130170961-130200961 GCF_964187855.1 Myxine glutinosa
CCAAGTAGGGAATGAACCGGTTTCAAACTGCACCCGTCGATGCAACTTGACACCTGTCTCGTGCAAGCTACGAAAGACAGGTGTGGCTGAGAGAAGCGGTACTGTTGAGGTTAGTGTAGATGGGGAAAAAAGCGATCTTTCGGTAGGGACTGATCATCACAACGTAAATGCAAACATCCACCAGAAAATCACCTGCTGACCTCATTCCAGCATCTATGCTCCTAGCAACGTGAAGCTTTAAGCATTACCGCATATGGATAACAATATGAACGCTTAAAGCTACGAGGTTTTCCACTATGACTCATGCTCAGAGAAAGATGCCTGTAACAGGATTCAAAGAGCATCCATTTTGTACGACACAGAACACTAGAAACTCCGTTAGCTAAAACCACTAGCTTTCTAATGGGATAAGTATGTTTTACTGGAAAAATTATCATTCAAATCCAACTAGCGTTTGTTAATGATAATCAAACTGGAACAAAGCGCACAAATCTTCCAAGAGTCGGATACATTTTCGAAAACAGTATTGCTGCGTTGCTTTGGGTATGCCATCGGAATTATTTATACGTTACATCTAAATATATTCCAAACTCAAAAATTCCAATGTAACTCATCGCCCGATGCGATGAAACGCGCCGAACGAGATTCATCACATGTGTGATTCATCACATGCTGATCGCATGTGTGATTCATCACGTGTGTGATCGATGATTCCTGAGCCGATGCAATTGTATGATATAGGTGCTCGCTCGGCTTTAGGTACAATTGGATACATTGTAATAGTGTTTTGAGTAATAAAATAAAGTCACCAAACGGTTCTCACCAAAAAGAAACGAGTAGTCTTAATTATATCAATATAGGGTATGGCTACATGTCATATATGATGCCCGTCGGGATTTCGTAAAACTTAGTACGTTGACGATAACACACAACAAGTTACCCACAATGCTCTAAAACTAGTACAAAAGCAAGGTGACATAGTAAGGGTAGGCCTTTCATCGCACAATGCAGTTTCAGCCTGTGCTTTACAATACTTTCCGGATGAGATTGGTAAAGTGAACGTGGAAGTACTCCCTCGTCAGACTGGTAGTCAAACAGCACGACCTGGTATGGCAGAAGAGAAGCGATGCATAGTCGGGAATGTACGGAGACACGAGCAGCACGGGATTTGCACTCGTGGAGTGTTTTGGCCATTAGTCCAGCAGCATTATTTAAATGTTGTAGGGGAATGGTAGGGAGAGGGGGAGAGAGGTGAAACAAAGACTTTCCGTAATAAACAGGCTGTTCAGAATGGCTCGCCTCAATGATTTGACCAGATGATAGTGTGTTGTAAGTTTTCAACAGGTCCTTGTATTATTTGGAAGAATACAAAAAGCTGCAGGTGGGAGAAGACAAGAAGAGTGTTAGATATGTATCATGGATGTTCGGCAACAATTTGTGCAATGCTGCATAAATAAATAATCAAATAAATTTTTATTTGTTTACAGAGCAATACATATTTAAACATCTTCTCCAAAGAGTACTTTTCTGTTCCATCCAGGAATGAATAGTAAGCATGGTTTCCCTTCAACATGGATGTCATGGTTATGAAGTTGCTGCTTGCCTTGTTATTCTACCTTCTGGAATCACTAAAAGTCAGCTAAAGTAGACTTTAGCCAGGAGATGATAGTATCATCCATCTCCTGTGCAAAATAGGAAGGGTCATTGCTGAGGCCATGAAATGATGAAAATAATGTCAACAAATAGTGTCATAAGAACTTAATTCTCTACAATATCATTAGTCATAACTTTTGACTTTTTGAATATCAACCACCTTCATTGTAATTCTTACACTTCTTTGTCAGGCTATGGACTTCCTGATCAACCATCATTTTAGCCAAGTTCCCCTAAAGGCCAAAAACATGGATTCATTCTCCCCGTCCCCCACCAGATATCCTTTGAGCTTAGTTTACCATGAAAACATATACATTTATGTGCTCTTACATTTGCTATTAAAAATAACTGTTTGCAGAAGTCCTAATTTCTTTTGTTTAAATATCTGGCAAATTAGCTTATTTGTTTACCTTTGTTTATTTGTTTACCAAATGTGTTTACCTTCTACGGATCATGAATAAGCTTATATCCATCTTTTATAACCTTGAATTGCTGAGTTCAGTCATTGATGTGATGATAGCTTTCAAGGAAACTCAGAATCATACACATACTACTATGTATGCCAACAATGTGCAGCGGGTGGCGGAGGAAGTAGTCGACAGATAAAACATTAATTAAGAAAATTAATGGAAGATTTGGGAACAGGAGAGGGTAAAGGTAAGGTTTGGCGTGGTTAAGAATGAAGGTGGTGAAGAAGGGAGAAGGTAAAGAGAGTATATGAGTAAGGGTATAGAGAAAAGGAATTTAAATAAAACAGGGGCTGGAAATAGGACGAGGGGCGAACTTCCAAAATTAGGTCATTCGTGACAAGCTCTGTGCTGCTTATTCTGTAGGGCGTCCGAGGAGGTAAAAAATATCACAACTTTAAAAAGTTGCATATTTCATTCAAAAAATTCGAACTTTGCATACAATCTACTTGGAGTCTGCAGTGAACTTGTATAATTGAGCGCCATATTTGATACAATTCAAAAACTCCTGTAAACTGGTGTGTGTGTGTGTGTGTGTGTGTGTGTGTGTGTGTGTGTGTGTGTGTGTGTGTGTGTGTGTGTGTGTGTGTGTGTGTGTGTCAGTCAATTAATTGTGCAAAGATCAGGTACAAGCCAATTATATATTTTTAACAGCTGTAATTTCTACATCATTATAATGTGTGTCTACACATCTCCACTTATAGCTATTGGACCAGCCTTATCAATAGTAATAATAATAATAATAATAATTTTTAAAAAACGTTTTTATTTATATAGCACTTTTCAAATACAGTACAAAGAAATCTCAAAGTACTGACCAAGGGGGAATCAGTTGATCAAGTGAAAAAGAAAAAGAAAAAGAAAAAAGAAATGTAATAAGAATCAAGGTAGAGTAGAGTAAAATTACATAAAAAACAAAAATATCAATGAAAAAAAAGAATCAAATTTCATAAAATACAAATAACAATGGGAAGAAAACTCAAATTACATACGGTGCAAAGAATAACATCGTTGACCTGGCAATAACTAATTTAGAATATATTATCGATCATGTAATGCTGTTTCTAACAATCTATAGTTGTCTTTTATTAATTGATAGTTATCCTCTTATTTTATTTTTAATCATGTAATATCACATTAAAAAAGACAACAATCTATTATCAAATATTAAATTATCAAATGTTATTGATAATGATCTATTATTATTCTTGACAGTGTCATGTTTTTCCCAAGTTGTTATACTAATATGATTTTGTGATTGTAATATAGCAATTAATCGTGTTGTGACATTGTGGACAAGGCATGAAACTTACTGCCAGCAGCAGAAAAACTGAACTTCCCTCCACACCCGCCCTCTCCCAACAACTTCTTCATTTTCCCCATCCTCCTGGCCAGGCCCGCCGCTTCTTGGAATTTTCCTTAGCGGCCGGATCCAGACAGGCGCACTCTTTGTCTGTGCTACATGTGGTTGGGAATGGGATTACCTGGTTGAGAGTGGGGAGAGGAGGAGGCCTAGTCACAACCCTTAAGAACCTCCATCTAACCATGAAACATGGGATGAAATAAAAAACGAGAAGCCTTATTTAACGACGCCGACAACTGCATTGCATTGAGATCAAACATTCTTTTTTTTAACCTTGTACTTTACTGAGAACAATTTTTCACGGTACATAGTTAACTAGATAGTATTCATAGAATACTTACCTTGCACAGTCAACATGTCATCCAATATGGATGCCAGACCACATGAGCGATGACATCATAAGTTTATATCCTCCAATATAAATGTTGCGTAGATCATGCTCAATTTCAAACTGTTCAGACTAAGCATTGTCCCTGTCAAATCATAATTAAGGCACCAATGACGTCATCGTTAACAGCAATTATTTCCCATACGGAGTTCTTTACAATGAGTCATGTTTCAATTTTTTTCCATGGAGCAGTTTCGGAGATATAGAGGTGAATTTTTTTTCGTGTTTTCCAAGATGACGCATGTACCACGTGACCTATGACATCATAATGATCATAAAAAATTTCTAAAGAAGTATCCGCTCCTATCGTGAAAATTTCTTGTCCATCAGACTAACAGTTGCAGAGGAAAAAAAAAATTCATACTGATCGGATCAAGTGTTGTACTTGTCGAATTATGAATGATAATGGTAAATATATATATATATATATATATATATATATATATATATATATATATATATATATATATATATACATACACATACATATACATATACATATACATATACAGATACATTTTACTGACTCACTCATTGATATAAATGTTTAGTACTTTCTAGTGAGGTAGAAAAGTGAAATTTCACAAACATTTAACTCCAAGCCAATATCCCAGGAAAAATCACAAAACCATTGGAAAATTTGCGTAAACTATCATATCTGTAAATAAAAGTTGGCCGGCGCAGCATCAGTCTGATCACTGTGGGACACGTGGCCCAAGACAATGGAGCTTATACTCAAACTAGTTGCTAGGCAACACTAACGTCCCTTCCACCTCTTATGTTATATTTTTGCTGTATTTACATGAAAAATACTCCAGCTATAAACCTTGAAATAAAGAGCTCATTCTCATCACTAATTCCTTATTTACTTGGGTTGTATAGCTGTTTGCAGAATGCAAGCACAATACACCTTATCAAATATATAAAGTTCTCTCACAATCCACATCATCAAATATTATAAAGCTTATATTTATTAGGTATGTACGTAGGTCGTTGTTGTGTGCAAGCATGCTCCACTGGTTTTATGGATAAACACATTTGCTGGAGCAGCTGTGCAGAAGGTGAGAGGCCTCATTCAATTATTTTACATCTCTGTGCCAATGTAGCAATTTGGGAAAAACCATCCCAAAAACCAAAAACCATCCCAAAATCCAAAAACCATCCAAAAAAACAAAAACCATCCCAAAAACCAAAAACCATCCCAAAAATCAAAAACCATCCCAAACACCAAAAACCATCCCAAAAACCATCCCAAAAACCAAAAACCATCCCAAAATCCAAAAACCATCCCAAAAACCAAAAACCATCCTAAAACCAAAAACAATCCTAAAAACCAAAAACCATGCCAAAATCCAAAAACCACCTCAAAAACCGAAAACCATCCCAGAAACCAAAAACCATGCCAAAATCCAAAAACCATCCCAAAAACCAAAAACCATCCCAAAAACCAAAAACCATCCCAAAAACCAAAAACCATCCCAAACACCAAAAACCATCCCAAAAACCAAAAACCATCCCAAAAACCAAAAACCATCCTAAAAACCAAAAACCATGCCAAAATCCAAAAACCATCCCAAAAACCAAAAACCATCACAGAAACCAAAAACCATGCCAAAATCCAAAAACCATCCCAAAAACCAAAAACCATCCCAAAATCCAAAAACCATCCTAAAAACCAAAAACCATCCCAAACACCAAAAACCATCCAAAAAACCATCCCAAAAACCAAAAACCATCCCAAAATCCAAAAACCATCCCAAAAACCAAAAACCATCCCAAACACCAAAAACCATCCAAAAAACCATCCCAAAAACCAAAAACCATCCCAAAATCCAAAAACCATCCCAAAAACCAAAAACCATCCCAAACACCAAAAACCATCCCAAAAACCATCCCAAAAACCATCCTAAAAACCAAAAACCATGCCAAAATCCAAAAACCATCCCAAAAACCAAAAACCATCCCAAAATCCAAAAACCATCCCAAAAACCAAAAACCATCCCAAACACCAAAAACCATCCCAAAAACCAAAAACCATCCCAAAAACCAAAAACCATCCTAAAAACCAAAAACCATGCCAAAATCCAAAAACCATCCCAAAAACCAAAAACCATCCCAGAAACCAAAAACCATGCCAAAATCCAAAAACATCCCAAAAACCAAAAACCATCCCAAAATCCAAAAACCATCCTAAAAACCAAAAACCATCCCAAACACCAAAAACCATCCAAAAAACCATCCCAAAAACCAAAAACCATCCCAAAATCCAAAAACCATCCCAAAAACCAAAAACCATCCCAAACACCAAAAACCATCCCAAAAACCAAAAACCATCCAAAAAACCAAAAACCATCCTAAAAACCAAAAACCATGCCAAAATCCAAAAACCATCCCAAAAACCAAAAACCATCCCAGAAACCAAAAACCATGCCAAAATCCACAAACCATGCCAAAATCCAAAAACCATCCCAAAAACTAAAAACCATCCTAAAAACCAAAAACCATCCCAAACACCAAAAACAATCACAAAAACCATCCCAAAAACCAAAAAAACCCCCAAAATCCAAAAACCATCCCAAAAACCAAAAACGATCCCAAAAACCAAAAACCATCCTAAAAACCAAAAACCATCCCAAAAACCAAAAACCCATCCCAAAAACCAAAAACCCATCCTAAAAACCAAAAACCATCCCAAAAACCAAAAACCCATCCCAAAAACCAAAAACCCATCCTAAAAACCAAAAACCATCCCAAAAACCAAAAAAACCCCCAAAATCCAAAAACCATCCCAAAAACCAAAAACGATCCCAAAATCCAAAAACCATCCCAAAAACTAAAAACCATCCCAAAAACCAAAAACCCATCCCAAAAACCAAAAACCCATCCTAAAAACCAAAAACCATGCCAAAATCCAAAAACCATCCCAAAAACCAAAAACCATCCTAAAAACCAAAACCATCCTAAAAACCAAAAACCATCCCAAAAACCAAAAACCATCGTGCTCAACAAGAGTTACATCACACATTACAGCTTAGGATACAGGCAGATTGAGGCCTTATGGGCCGAGTAACACAAAGAGGGTAAACTAATAAACGAATGCATGCAAATGTATTAATTCCATCTGCACAGACCAGTCGGAATTTTCTATGAATGGGGTAACGGGTAAGGGCAGTGGGAGTCTAGAAATGAGGGAGAAAGGCAGGAGGGCTAAGCAGACAGCAGAGTGCCAGGCAGCTAGAGGTAAAGCTAATAGGGTTTAAGGTTGCATTCATTGGGGGATAAATTATAAATCAAAAGAGGTTGTGTTAACTCTGTACGGAAATATAGTGAGACCCAATGTAGAATATCGTGTCACGTTTTTGTCACCGCATCTGAGGAAGGACATAGCTGCCAGAGAGAGGGTTTAGTGTAGACTGACTAGATTGATCCTGGGCCTAGCTAAACTACGCTATAAGGTGCTGTTGAAGGTTATACATGAGAAAGGAGACAATTACGAGGGCATCTGATGGAGGTGCTTCGGATAATAAATGGTGCAGAATGGACCAAGAACCACACCATGCCAGTGAAGAAGAGGAGAGTTACTACGGTAGGAGAACTGGGATCTTTGTCTCAGCTAGTAGTTAATGCATTGAATGGTTTCCCTGCAACGATAGTGGTAGCAGGAACAGTAGATGCTTTACAACTGGAATTAGAAAGGAACCTACAAGTATTGGGGGCAGAGGAGTATGTGCAAAATTGGCAAGATTGGCAGAAGGTTTGGTATGGATTCAACGGGTGCCAGTGATATCCCTCCTACTCTCCGCCAAATAATGACACTGAAATCTTTAATGTCCGCCAAATAATGACAACAGATAACATCCAGCTCAACCTAGAGACTGAAACCACCTCGGCAGCCTTATTAGTCAGGTTCACTATGTTAACAAATATAATTTCGTTCAAAATTTCGGTAGATTAGCAAAACTATACATTTTTGGAATATTCAGAGCATGAGGAATCCAAAAATTAATGTTTACCTTTGCGTAGACACCTTTGCGAAAATGACACTCAGGACAGTGATGAAGATAGTCAGGTTCACTATGTTAACAAATATAATTTCTTTCAAAATTTTGGGATTAGCAAAACTATACATTTTTGGAATATTCAGAGCATGAGGAATCCAAAAAGTAATGTTTACATTTGCGTAGACACCTTTGCGAAAATGACACTCAGGACAGTGATGAAGATAGTCAGGTTCAATATGTTAACAAATATAATTTTTCAAAATTTTGGGATTAGCAAACCTGTACATTTTTGGAATCTTCAGAGCATGGAGAATCTGAAAATCAATGTTGGCATTTGCACAGACACCTGCATGGCCGCCATTTTGGATTTTGAAAATGGCCGCCATAAAATACATATTTTGCGCGATCTCGGCTTCTAGTCAACCTAGAGACTTGATTAAATATGCTAATCCTATGTTTTCTGGGTCAAGGAATCCAATAAAGGCCTCAAAATAGTGCTCAGGATTATAGAAAAGCAACAAACAAAGGTAATTGAAAACCATTGTCTTTATATTTGTGATATAACTATTACATAATACATGATATTGCAAGTCCTTTGAAGTTATAGGTTGTTATAGGAAGTTATAGGTAGTATCAGATTGAACTATAAGTCCTATACACAGGATCTACGAGGTCTACACCGTTCAGGAATATGCTTTTACAGATCTTCATCACTGGCCTGAGGATCATTTTCGCAAAGGTGTCTACGCAAATGTAAACATTAAGTTTTGGATTCCTCATGCTCTGAATATTCCAAAAATGTATAGTTTTGCTAATCTACCAAAATTTTGAACGAAAAAACATAGTGAACCTGACTATATGTTTCTAGGTATCAAGCTTTAAACCATCTTATCATTTCAGCCCCTCATTCTACGAATCCTCAAAAATCAAAAATAAGGAAGCTGTAATGGATGGAATAAAACATTTATTAAAAAAGCTTAAATCAGAATAAAACCAGAAAATAAAATCGAGTATGAGGTTGATGTTAAAAAGGAAACAGAAATATGCTTTGAGGATGAAGGTTGAGTTTGAAAGGAAGTGAGACAAAGATGGTAAGGAAGGCATTATTTTAGGTCATGGCCCTGTTTTAAAAAATGGCAGTTGTTTGCTCCATTGGAAAGGATGTATCCCTCACCTTGTGACCCAAAGTAATGGTGAAATAATAACGGTATTCAAATGCTGCACGCAATGAAGAATGGTTACCAGCGGAGCTGGATGGTTTGCAGGTTTTAGTAAAGGTTTTTTATATATATATATATATATATATATCTATACGAGCTTGGCTCGCCTCACCACGCGTCGTTACAGAGAAACGGGCTTGTTTTACCTGAGGATAATGACTGTACCTGAGTTGCTGTTTTGTCATGATTTACACAAATCATAATACAAACAATTGTTTTGCACAAATTTATTTGTAGTGTTTGTGATTTTACATTTTTATAGGCAATTTAGGTTGAAGATTTAGGTTGAAAAAATAAAAAAACAATTATAAAAAGAACCCCTCAGCACAAACATACGGGAGGGGTAGGTGCAGACTGGATGTTTGGGACGATTACACCTCACCAACACGTAATTCAAAACACCTCACCAACGCGAAATTAAAAACACCTCACCAACACAAAATTAAAAACACCACCACCACATAATTAAAAACACCTCGTGAACCACCACATAAAGAAAAACACCTCACCACCACATAATTCAAAACAACTCACCACCACATAATTAAAAACAACTCACCACCACTTAATGAAAAACACCTCACCAACATGAAATTAAAAACACCTCATCAACACAAAATTAAAAACACCTCACCAACACACAATTAAAAACAAATCACCACCACGAAATTAAAAACACCCCACCACCACGAAACTAAAAACACCTCGCCACCACGAAATTAAAAACACCTCAACAACATGAAATTAAAAACACCTCACCAACATGAAATTAAAAACACCTCACAACCACAAAATTAAAAACACCCCACCACCACAAAACTAAAAACACCTCACCACCACAAAATTAAAAACACCTCACCAACATGAAATTAAAAACACCTCACCAACATGAAATTAAAAACACCTCACCACCACGAAATTAAAAACACCCCACCACCACAAAACTAAAAACACATCACCACCACAAAATTAAAAACACCTCACCAACATGAAATTAAAAACACCTCACCAACATGAAATTAAAAACACCTCACCAACATGAAATTAAAAACACCTCACCACCACGAAATTAAAAACACCCCACCACCACGAAACTAAAAACACTTCACCGCAACGTAATTAAAAACACCTCACCACCACGTAATTCAAAACACCTCACCACCACGTAATTCAAAACACCTCACCACCACATAATTCAAAACACCTCACCACCACGTAATTCAAAACACCTCACCACCACGTAATTCAAAACACCTCACCACCACGTAATTCAAAACACCTCACCACCACGTAATTCAAAACACCTCACCACCATGTAATTCAAAACACCTCACCACCACGTAATTCAAAGCACCTCACCACCATGTAATTCAAAACACCTCACCACCATGTAATTCAAAACACCTCACCCCCACGTAATTCAAAACACTTCACAACCACGGAAACAAAAGTTTGAGGGAGTAGTTCAGTGACAACACAGACACTGCCCACATATGTAGACATGTAGATGGACGACTGCACCTGAGTTGCTGTACTGTCATGGTTTACACCAATCATTATACAAACAATTATTTTCCACAAATGTATTTGTAATATACGTGATACTACATTTTATTAAAAATAGAAGTTGAAGATTTAAGTTGAATTTTTTTATTTATTTATATATATATTTTAAACATACACACACCATCTCCTAAGACATACACACGGGAGAGATAGGTGCATACCAGAAGTTTGGTACGACTTCACAAAAGTTTGAGGGAGTAGTTCAGTGACAAGACAGACACTGCACCGATGTATATGTATATAGATATGAGTGTTAAGGAAAAAACCTTTTGAGATATTGTGCTATGCAGTAGATCGTTTTGGGCATTGCCACTCAATTTTGGCCAAAGGTGGCAGATGTGAATGAATGGATGTAATGAATATTGAAGGAAGCTTGGAAGAGTTGGAAGAAAATAATTTTTAAAGAATCTCTGGGGCCAGACAGCAGCACAGTCATTTTGGATTGGAAGGTGTTACAAAAGGGCACGGCAAAAATGAAATCAGTCTCCGCTTCCGGTTCTGCCGGCGAGGTAGTGTTCTTCCAAGCTCTCCACGTCATCAAAGTAAAGTATTTTCCTGTTTGTGTTTTTGTCAAAACTGTACTGTTTATTTTACTGTGTATGTGTCTACTGTGTGTTTCTCATAAGATCTCGGTTGAAATCGTGCATACCTGTGTGTAATAGTCGTTTTGTTCATGTCGCGTTTTCAGGCCTGGTCTCTAGAGCCTTCCCTGTCTCCTCGTTTGTCGTTTGTTATCGATTTACTTTCGTTCTCTTACTGTATTGCTTTTTTCTTTGTCTTTCTTTTCACCCCATACTTACCCCAAACATCTTACCCTTTGTTTAGTCTTAATTCAAAAAAAAAAAATCTTAAGAATATTTTCCTTCTCTCTTTGTGGAATCCCCTCCCCCGATCGTGACAACGTGTTTGGCCCCACCCGTTTTTCTCTCCCACCTTCATATCTCAATCCTCTCCAGCCAATATCTTTCCAATTCTAGTTTTCACCATATTCCTTCAACCTTTCTCCTTCTTCTCAGATCCACTTTCACCTAACCTTCAAAAATATATATATTAACAAAGAATTTAAAAAGTTAAAAAAGGCTAACACAATTGCTTATACACCTCCCTGTTCCTTCTTCTCTGCTCACCTGTCTGTCAATCCCCTATTCTTCTGTTCCTACTTCTGAACCTGTTCTTGAATCCTTCATCTCCCTTAGGAATCCTTCATGTCCTCATTGAGGAAATTTCCTCGATAGTTTTCACGGTTTCATTTTAAAATGTTTAAACTTTCCCCTGCTGTGTTGTATTCTGTTGTATATTATAGCACACTTTTCTTCTTCTTCTTTAATAGGCGGTCTTTGATTTGCTCATCAAATCTCTCCATTTCAAATAAAAATTCAATCTCTGACAGTTCTTCCTTTCCACATGCATTCCACCCCTCCTTCAACGTTTTCAAATGAATCTCTGACTTGAAAATCACAAGAAATTCATTTTGCAATAAATGTTCGTTTTCCATCCAACACTTTCTAAAATCCCAACTCACCCCTCCCGTCCCAAACTCCCCCCTCACACCTCCAATTCAAATCGCCCCCCCTTGCCCCTCCCCTCCTGAACTCCCCCCTCAGCCCTCCCCTCCTAAACTCCCCCCTCACTCCTCCCCTTCAAATCTCTACCCTCACCCCTCCCTCCCAAACTCCCCCCTCACCCCTCCCCTCCTAAATTTCCCCCTCACCCCTCCCGTTCAAAACTCGCTCCTCCCCTTCAAATCATCCCACGCTCCATTTTTCTCCAATTCTCCCCTCTCACCTCTCCTCCTCAAAGCGGCCTCCTCCCCACTTCCTCCCCCTTCCAACTCATACCTCCATGTCCTCCAACATTTTTCCTCACTCTGCCCCCCCCTTAAACAACACCTCACTGTGCCTCATCAAATCACTATCAAACCTTTTGTCCTCCTCATCCTTCCTTTTCTCCTAGCTCTTCTGAAATATCCGACACACAATCAACAGCTCTCCCTACCTCCTCCTCCTCTTCCTCATCTAACCCTACCCATCCCCTGTTCTGTATCCGATGCCCCCCCCCCCCTTCCTCTTCCTCAATGGAATGGACCTCAAACATCCGGAGCCTTCACTCAAACCTGACTGATCTCCCCATCCAGGTTGCTTCTGACAAACCAGACTTGATCTGCTTAACAGAAACTTTCCTCCTTCAAGATGTCTCTGATTCCTTAATATCTCTCCCTGGTTACTCCCTCCTCCGGTATGATAGACTTGAGCCTCGTCCTGGTGGTGGGGTTGCTATCTTTATCAAAAACTCTCTTCCTCACTCTCCCTGCACTGCCCTCTCTCCACCCCACCCCCAGGAGTACCGCTGGCTACGGCTTCCCCTCCGCTCCCACCTTTTTTCATATGTGTATTGTACCGTCCACCAAACAGTGATGACTCAGTTTACATCTCGCTGTCTCACAACATGGACCAACTTCTATCCACTCATGCCTACTCTCTCTTCCTCATATGTGGTGATTTCAACTGTCATCATGCCAGCTGGCTGGGTGTGGGTACCTCTCACACCAGCCATGGCACTTCAGCAAAGGACTTCTGTGAACAACTAGGACTGACTCAATCTGTCAATTTCCCGACCCGGGTCTCAGTCAACGGAGCATCTTCTCTTCTTGACTTGGTTATGACAAACTTCCCTGCAAATGTCTGCTGCTCTTCTTCTGCTCCAATCGGTTCTTCTGATCATGTGCATGTTAAAGTGGATATCTCTCTGGCCATTCTCAGAGAGCCTCCTCAGCGTCAACGAGTCTGGCATTTCACTCAGGTCAACTGGCATGGTCTTCAAACAGCCATCAATCATCTGGACTGGTCTCCCATCTCTACTGCCTCTGACATCAACTCATCCTGGGAATTCTTCCATAGTAAATTGCTCTCTCTCATGCACAGATTTATCGCATCTCGTCTTCAGTTGGTACACACTTCCTCGCGTCCATGGTACACCGAATCTTGTTGTGAGGCAGTTGCCCTGAAACAACTTGCCTTGTCCTCCTGGAAGGCAAATCCAACGGAAGGCAATTTCCATTCCTTTCACAAAGCTCGGAACAAATGTGTGTCTACCCTCAGAAGAACCAAGAAACAACATCTCTCTACTCTCAAGACTGAACTCTCAAACCTGTCTCCCTCTTCAAATCCTGGTGGCATCTGGTCAAATCTGTTTCTAGTGTTTGTTCCCACTCCACCCCTCCTTTACCTCAAACGCTTTCTGCTCACCTTCACTCCTTCATTCCTCTTTTCTCCCGCCTCTGGAACAAACTCCCTCACTCTCTTCAATCCCACTCCTCCCTCCAGGTCTTTAAAACAGCTGTTCACCACCATCTCCTACCTTCCCCCATCCAAAACCTTGATCTTTTCTACCCCCGTTAAGAAAGAGAGGACCCAGACCACTTTTTTGAAATACCAACCTCTTTCCTGGAAGTCTTAGCAGTGTCCATTTCTTTTTTGTCCATTCATTATATGTTTTATGTGTCCGTTTATGTTTGTTGTGATTAATATTAGTTCTTACATGAGCCTCGATCTTGTATTAAAAAAAAATGCTAGTATAAAAAAATTTTTTTTTGCATAAACAAAAGCAAATTTGTAAAATGCAAATAATTATTTGTTTGAAATAAAAAAACAAAGGTGGATCTTGAGAATGAGCATCACTAAATAAAAATAAACTGGGCTGCATGTATTTTTAACAGGATGTGTAAATTACACATCCATATCACCATGACATCTGTTGGGAAATTGAGGACAGAGTGATGTCAGAGGTAAAAGGATCAGACGGTAAAGTTCCTAAAAATGAAATTTGGTTGAGTGGTTTGGAGGATGAGTTACAAAGGATAGGATATAGATTGAACATGGTAGTTGAAGGGTAATGAATAAAAATCATTGTGAAGAAAACAAAACTTATAAGGATTTTGTGATCCACTGGAGGTAAAAATAATGCCACAGTGAATGGTATGGAAGTGTAACAAGTTAGCCAGTTAATTATATTGGCAGATTTCGATCATTGGACGAAAGATGTAACAAGGAGATCAAAACAAGAATCAGTATGGGGAAACAAGCGAATGCCAAAATAAAGATGCTGATGATAAGGCCAATGGAGAAAACGAAAGAAGAGATTAGTTGAGACTTTGATGTGGAGTGTTGTGGTTATAGTAGGGGTTGGAGGGTGTTGACTGTCGACAATAGTTTTTGAGATGTGGGTATGGCACAGCATGGAGAATATCAGCTGGACTGAGTGACGGAAAAATAATGATGTGTTGGAGATGTTGGAGAAAGAGAGGACCCTGTTAAAGATATAAAGTAAAAGACATAGATCATGTATTTGACATATAGTGAGAGGCAACGGCCTGAAATACGTTTTGGAAGGAAGAATAGAAAGAAAGTGACAGAGAGGGAGACAAAAGGCACTATTTAATTCCCGACTCTGGCGCCCGGCAATACCACTGTGCAGCTCATAGAGACTGTATTGGGAGGGAGAGGTGTACAATAATTGATTGATTAATTGCACAATTAAAATCAAGAAATAATCGTCAGAAAATATTTTCTTCATCGAAATTGGCTAATGGCATACCTAAACCACAAGTGCTTCATCCGAAGCTGTAACTTTTTGAAAATTAATTAAATAAGTCATTTATCGAAAAAAAAATCTATTGATTAATCAAGAAATAATTAATCGATTAATTGATAAATGATTAATCGATTAATTGATAAACCAATAAATCAAAAATACCCTTTATAGCCAAATCACTTGGTCACTGTTGTGTCAAAATATCAGGTTCCTAGCTCAAAAGGTGCCTGAGATAATGCTTAGATTAGAGAAAAGAAATAAGTACTTAATAAATAGACAATAATTAAGCAATTAAGCAATTAATTGATTAATCAAAAAAATATAATATACCGTTTTTGTCAAAGCACGTGCCCAAATTGTAAGTATTGTGCCCAAATTTCAGCTTCCTAGCTCAAAGAATGAGATATTGCCCGGACAAACAAACAAACAAGTAAAGATACATTCAAAGTACACCGCCCCCATGCCAAATAATTAAATATCCTACAGAGCGGCATTGCCGGGGCGCCTCCGGCGCCCGGCAATACCGCAATGCAGCTCATAGAGTCTGCATTGGGAGGGGGAGGTGTACGCTAATTGATTGATTAATTGTATAATTAAAATCAATAAAAGATTATCACAACATATTTTCTTAATCAATTGGCTAATAGCATAACTAAACCAGTAGTGCTTCATCCAAAGATGTATCTTTTAGAAATTTCATTAAATAAGCCATTAATAAAAAAAATTAAATAAATAATTGATTAATCAATAAATAATTAATCGATTAAATGAATAATCAGTAAATCAAAAATATCCTTGAAAGCCACATCACTTGGTCACTGTCATGTCCAAATATTAGTTTCCTAGCTCAAAAGGTGCCTGAGATATTGCACAGATGAGAAAGAAAATAAATAAATGATCAACAATGAAAATAAGTAAATAATAATCATAAAAAAAGTTAATCAATTGGCTAATAGAATACATAAACCCCCACCATTTCATCGAAATCTGTAACTTAAAAATAATTAATCAATTAAGTCATTCATCGAATAATTAAATATTTAATCGATTCATTAATTAATCAATAAATCAAAAATACCCTTTACAGCCAAATCACTTGGTCATTGTCATGTCCAAATATCAGCTTCCTCGCTCAAAAGGTGCCTGAGATATTGCCCAGATGAGAAAGAAAATAAATAAATGATTAATAATGAAAATAAAGAAATAACTTATCAATTAATTGATTCATCAAAAAACAAAAAAATACCGTTTTTGTCAAAGGACTTGATCACTATTGTGCCGACATTTCAGCTTCCTAGCTCAAAGGATGGCTGAGATATCGCCCGGACAAACAAACAAGAAAGAAAACAAGAAAGAAAACAAACAAACAGAGTGAAAACTGAGTACTCCCTTTCAATGCGCGTCATCGCCGGGCCCCCATTGGCACCCAGCGATGACGTCATGCAGAGCCTGGAGATGGAACAGGGAGGGAGCGGTATACAAAAACAACATTTGATTTTTTTTTAATGGCAACTGGATTAGAACAGCACTGGGCAACGCCGGATACCACTGCTGGTGTTATATCGATAAATTATGTTAGATTATATAATTATCTTACATGATAATATTGTCTTTATTAGATTTATAATGACAACCATTAATATTATTTCATGGCCTTGAATAATGTGAAATGTACTTGACCTTTTGTAAATGACCGTGAATATAACGAATCCTAGGTATTATATTTTACTTCCTTTGCAATTCTGGATGGTAAAAATGTGATGGAGTGTTGTCGCCATGCTACCTTTATTATGGCAAAGGGTTATGATGATTTGTATTATATTTGGCGTCCATTTTGTTTTTCTCGTTTTAAGGGTTTTCCCCTCAGACGACTACTTCAAGCTTTATATGCGTTACAGAGCACGTGTTTCTGGGTATAAAACGAAGGATATATCTTCTGTTCTAATTAGTTATGGGTTGGCTCTTGTCTCTATTTTATGCTTGGACTAGGAAGACAGAATAAGCTCTTTTCACACTTCGTCGATGTCGCATTGAAAACAGAACTACCTTTGAAAACAGAAAAGGTGATTTCATGAAGATGGCGCTAAAATCGCTCACCTTTTCCTGTCTCCGTTGAAGTATTAAATGCTCCCTCAAGGGAAGCTTAGAATGTACATAAATACAGAACGGTTTCTGTCTGGTTTTGACGTGCGTTCTCGGATGCTTGCCAACCGCACAAGACTTAAAACAGTCTGTCATCAAACATACATACTATAATATTGCTTGGCAACTAGAACAACGTCCTCATATATTTATGTAGCTAGTCCTTGGAGATTAATAGCCTTTCAGTACTCAAAAACACTTTCCCCAAAGCCACGGAGGAAGCCAAAAGCAATAATATGTTTACAGACTGAGAATGACACTCTTTGACAACTCTCTTAGCTCTAAATGACAATTGTTTTTAAATCCGCCGCTAGCCCTATTCCAGTGTTTGTTATGCTAAATTTGGGAACTGGTTCTGATTTCCTGGCAAAGCATATGTCTTCTGTCCAAGTTGAAAGATTTCTTCAAGCTACAAAACGCGTTTAACTACAACTGCACTCAGTAGAGAGCAGACCTCCGCCTGGTTGGCAATATCACTCAATGGTGAAGAATCGCTTTTAAAATTATAATCGCTCGATCTGGATCTTCACCAAAATGGAATCGATTCGTCCTTGTTGCACACACAACCTGTCCAACAAGTTTCGTCCAAATCCATCCATAACATTTTGAGATATCCCGCTATGTATAGTTTTTGGCCCTATCAC
Organism: Myxine glutinosa; assembly: GCF_964187855.1. NCBI lineage: Eukaryota > Metazoa > Chordata > Myxini > Myxiniformes > Myxinidae > Myxine > Myxine glutinosa. The sequence continues at coordinate 130,188,996 of NC_136268.1, forward strand.
CCAATGGTGAAGAATCATTTAAAATTTTTTACTAGCTGAATCCAAATCCGGATATTCACCAAAATTAAATCGATTCGTCCTTGTCGCACACACAACCTGTCCAACAAGTTTCGTCCAAATCCATCAATAACATTTTGAGATATCCCGCTATGTATAGTTTTTGGCCCTATCACCCAATGGTGAAGAATCATTTTAAAAATTATTCGACTAGCTGAATCCAGATCCGGATGTTCACCAAATTTAAATCGATTCGTCCTTGTCACACACACAACCTGTCCAACAAGTTTCGCCCAAATCCATCCATAACATTTTGAGATATCCCACTATGTATCGTTTTTGGCCCCATCACCCAATGGTGAATAATCACTTAAAAATTAAATAATTCTCATGTCCGAATCCAAATTCAGATCTTCACCAAAATCAAATGGAATCATCCTTGTCAGACACCCAACATCTCCACCAAGATTCGTCCAAATCCATCCACAACTTTTTGAGATATCCTGCTATGTATCGAATTTGGCCCAATCTCCTAATGGTGAAGAATCACTTAGTAAAATAAAACAATTCTCATATGCGAATCCATATTCAGATCTTCATCAAAATCGAATCGAATCGTCATTGTCAGACACCCCAACATGTCCACCAGGTTTCGTCCAGATCCGTCCACAACTATTTTAAGATATCCTGCTATGTATCATTTTTGGCTCTATCTCCCAATGGTGAAGGATCACTTAAAATTCTAGTACCCGGATACGAATCCTGATCTTCACCAAAATCTAATAATTTCGTCCTTGTGACATACACTACATCTCTGGCAAATTTGGTCGAATCCGTGCACAACCTTTTTAGATATCTTGTTCACAAACAAACAAACAAACAAACGGACAGACAAACAGACAGGGGTGAAAACATAACCTCCATCCACCTTTGGTGGCGCAGGTAATAAGTCATTGTGCAATGTGCTTTTGTTGATGCATATGGCGACTTGAGCTGGTTGCTTCAGAGCCAAGCCATGATATTTTGAAACAATGCGTTAAGCTGCAAATGGACACACTCCTAAGCCGGGCTGCTTCGTGACTTAAATAGGGATACGAGTCGTGAGACACCTGGTTATGAATACATCGACAGAGCCTTGCCATTTTACCACCGTGAGCAGGTAAGACCCATCCACGTGAGTTCCAAGCCGGGAACCGACCTTAGCTGGTGCGGTGAGCTCAGCTGCAGACAAAACTGCCTTTCATGCCACGCCAAATGGCGACCACTGTTCCACAGGCATCTTCTGACAGGCGAGAAGCCTGGGAGATCTTCCAAAACACGAGGCCAAAAGGAAATCTTTCCAAGAAGAACTGGTTTGTTATCATATACCTCGCCAACTACGACCACGAGCATCAAGAGCTCACTACCAATGATGCAGCGTTCTCCCTGCAGCGAAATATTCAATGTGAGGTTAATATTGTTGTGAAGAAGAGGAAGTCAGAGGTGATGGGGGATGCGTGGTTGCTTTGGGCATGGGCTTGGGGGTCGGGATGGGGTTGTGGGGGGGGGGGGGAGGGTGGGGTCAGTAAGTACCAAGGCAATTCAGCCTGGAAGATGGTGAAGGCCCTGGCCTGGGAAGCGATGGCTTGCTTTGTTAGCCGCCATTGTGGATTGTGCTTTGAATTTTCCTTTTTTTCACAGCAAAAGGCCACAGGGTGAAGGTGCGCGAGGCCCCGCCAAACGTTTGCCTCAGAAGGGTGCTCTTGAGCGGCTGAATATCAATGTTAGCGAGGCGCCATTTGGACAAGAGCCCTTTTTCTGGATCAGTGCACCCTCCTGTGTGAACCAAATGGCCAAACGAGCTTCTCCTTCTTTTGGAAAAACTCGGCCTAATGGGTTTACAATCACAGGTGGGGAGACACACAGGCCTGCATTAAAAGCTTAAACCTCCGTTTTAAACCCCCTGCTGATTCCCTTTCGGCACAATTTGCATCACGTGAAAAGGCAATGAACCTTTGCCAGAGGGGTGAAAAAACAATCTTTCTAAAGGAGAGTCATAACAGACACATCAGGAACTTAAAAAGAAATCTACGACCGGTGGATATGAGAAAGAGTTAATAGTCGACAAAATCAACGGATGTTCTTCCCTTATTTTGAAGAGGGGGAAAAGACACGGGTTTAAAAAACAAACTTTTGTAAAGTTGCCACAAAACTATAAAGCAAATTATGATTACTAACAACGGTACCCGCCCTATGGGCGTGGCTTCAATTGGGAGGCCCACATAAAAAGGCAAAATATCAGAAACTGAAGGCTTTTTTATTTTAAATGATTTATCACATGCAAATCATCAAAATCTAAACAGTATTTGTACAATTTCAATGAAAGCCACATCACTGTTCATATCGGTAAATATTATTCCATCGTGTTTGGAAAAACTGGAAAATTGGAAAAATTTGAAATTGGAAAAACAATATAGCCTATTTTACTCCAGGGGGTCCCAGGATTACCCACCCAAAATATCGTTACGATCGGTTCAGCCGTTTTTGCGGTACCTGGGAACAGACGGACAGACATTTGGTGAAATATAGTAAGATTAACAATATTTGACGGAAGTATTTCCTGGATTTTTGAAACGGTATTCAAAAATATTGGAACCCATCCTATCCATGAATTACAACACTTTTGTATCCTTTATATTTCCTTTTCTGCTGATTTCATGTGCACACCTTGGGGGTAATTGGTATCTAACTATAAAAGGTGTTTCCAAAAAGAAAAATAATTTTCCTTAAAAAAAAAATATATATCTAAGGTTCACAATGGAGTTTGTCCTCGAAAGCCATGCACTGACAAAGACATCAGCAGACACAAAAGAGTACTTCAATGAGAATTACAAGGACATTAGTAGACAATGGACGAATGCATCAAATAAATAGGATGTTAAACATGAGACAATGGTTCAAAGCAACATCATTTCGTGGGCAGCCTGTGGCTGCTGGTTGCATTATTGCTCGGAGTGTGGCAGTGCCGCTGATGCAGAGCCCCGTTACCAGTCAGCTGGTACTCATTTTTCCGACCTTGGAAGGATGGCAGGCTGAGTCAACCCACCTGGTGTTATTTAACGGCTCGGCAGGGGCTCAAATTCAAGACCCTAAGACCTTAAGGCAGCCCCACCTTAACTGTAAAGCAAAAAAACAGAATACTGATTCAAATGAGAACGCTAAACAGGCCAACCCGTCTTGCTGTTCTGCACAGTAGTCAAACATAAACCAAATGATCGTTTTTCCCCAACAAATAACTGCATATAGTTATAAAAATATTATAGTTGATGCATAATGGGTCATCTATGAGGTCATCGGTTGGAACCCCGGATGAGTCATGCCAAAGATGTTTAAAATGGTACGTGCTGCTTCCTAGACTGAAGTTCAGCATTTAAAAAGGAGAGAATACAGACAAACAACCATTTGGCAGGATGATAGGCCTAATGGCCTCCTGCGGGATTGAAGGTCAACCGAAGGGAACTCGTATTTATATTTAAATGTTTTTTTATTTTTATGTACGCGATTTATTAAACTTTATATACTGTATCTTGGACTACTGCGAGCATCACGTTCACTGAATGACTTGGTTTTAAATATGAACTGCACTACATTGACATTTCCACACCTTTAAAGAGGTGCAATGCATTGATAAACCTGGCACAGGTATTCTATCTAAATAGCTTTACGTTTTTTCTGTGAGTGATGTCAGCACTAATTTTGCTTTACACAAATGTGCTTGATAATGTAAAATGTCAAAAGGTTATTATGTGATGTGTGTATATGTATGTATGTATGTATGTATGTATGTATGTATGTATGTATGTATGTATGTATGTATGTATGTGTATATATATATATATATATATATATATATATATGTATATATATATATATATATATATATATATATAGTGTTGCGGTTTTAGAACCGACGCTTGTTGTAAATAAATAATTACTTGTAAATATCCCATGACATTAAAGGTTAAAGGTAGCACCCTTAGTTAGTCCACAAGCAACACATAGGCCACCTTAGAAATTCCAGTTATTTCATTATTATGTGTTTTAGTTAAGGCCGTGTTTCCAATAGTTGAATCTGCGTTGCATCAATCAAATAAGGAGTACGCCCTTTTGTTCATTTTGTGACCTCCCTCTCCAAGCGACACCATTACGTGCCCCTACAGACGGTGCCTTATGTCCCTCCCAATTCTATTACGCGCCTTGCCAGCAGCGTTCGCTGCCTTAGCGCCGCCATTAACCATGCGGTCGGCCCGAGCAAAAAGGGGGCGGGACGCCAAGAACAAGGTGTGGCCTGTCAACTAGTCATCAAAGGCGTGGCCGGTAAGCCCCCACCAGCCAACCAGGGCTGATGAAATATCACTGGCGGGTGTGGCTTGATGAAGCGCGGAGTGATCCTGAAGCACGATATATAAGCGCGAGTGCAAAGCCCTTTCACAGGACTGTGCAGAGGCAGCTGATTGTAGAGGACTGCGCGGAGACGGTTGACTTGCAAGGACTTGTTGGAGGCGCGCCTATTGTGAGGGACTGATTTTGATATGGAGCGCACATTGGAAAAGGAGGACTCACTCGCTGGCGCTGAATGAGAACTAGAGAGAGAGGGAGCGTTTAGCACGACCGTTCATCTGTTACATACGCTAAAGGACACGAGCCTCCCCACCCCACCCCCCACCATATGTAAGGTCCGCTCGCGGGTGAACGATACGCGCGAAGCTGCCTGCCGGGTTTTCGGCCACGGAACCGGAGCCTCATCTGGAGCCTGGACCCCATCGCCTGGACCATCTGCCCGGACCTTCCACCCTACCAGCAACAATCCCCGTGTGAGTGCGTATGTTTGTCTGGGGTCGTAGAGTAAGACTGTATTAAGACTGCCCTGTGTGCTGCTTCTTCCTCTTCCTTTTCTGTACATCCTTTCGTTTCCTCTTTCTTTATTTGTACATAATTAATAAACCCATCTTTGTTCTTCCTACCTTCTGGTTTCCTCTCCATCCGATCGCATCCGTCCTTTCCCTCAATTGAGTACCTGCGGCACGATTAGGAACCGCTCAGAATCGGGTTTAGTCATTTGTTAATGGCCCGGATCGCGGACTGCTAACCGCTCGGCATTTACCATCACGTCCGTGGTTCGAGCAGGAGTTATTTCCCTGCTTTACGGTCGGGTTAGTAAGTAGGTATTTGGGACTACATTGACCAATGACCCTAGCTAATACCGACCGGAAGGAGCGTTATAACTTCTAAGGACTCGGGTCAGTCAGTCACGGACAAGGGGATTAACCCCCCCTTGATAAGGGGAGCGCCGACCCCCGAGATCCGCAACAATATATATATATATATGCATATATGCATGTGTGTGCATGCAGGTTGCTGTTGTTGGCTGATATTTAAAAAGTGGGTGGTTTCAGGAGATGGAACAAAGACCTACCAGGTCTCAAAGTATCCCCCTCCATTTTGTGTGTGTCTGTGTTTGTGTTTATCAGCTAAATTGGTATTTAAAGTATGTTTAAGCTGAGTTGGTAGGTGCTTTAGGATGTCAAATGTTCCACATGAGACTGAAAACAAAAAAGTGGATTTCTGTTTAAAACCATTCAATCCAAGGTCAACTGAGCAGTTTTCATTGGCATACCAATCAGTGCCAATAAAATGGATGATTTTAATATCTGATCAGTCGGCATGGGCTGCAGGACATCCTCAATGATAAGTTGTACCCCAACAGCTCAGACATTCCATCATCTCAATTCAGATGCCCACAAATAAGTATAAATGAGTACGTTGGTAATACATTATTTTGGATATATGTACAGCCAAGTGAGTAGGAGCTGCCTCGACAATCCAAGTGACACATCTATGTCAGAAAAAGCCATACGAGCATCATGGTATGAGACATCGTTGATTGCACTTCCAGACCACTTTATGTTGCACAGAGAATGAAGAGAGCCCAATGCCTGTATCTGTGCAAAACAGGCGGTATTTTTCACCATGTTCAAACTTTCTTCCCTGAAGGTGGGGAGTGTTACGGATCAGTCACTTCCGCCTTTGTTGTTATTATGTACTTGTAGGATTTTTAGTTTCAGGTAATATTGTTGTTAAGATTTTTATTAGGGTTAGGGTTAGGGTTTTGCATCAGTCCAGCTCAATAGGTTATAGATGTTACAAGAATGTTCTTGTACCAGAGAAATGTCTGTAGGCACTCACAGATCCTTGAGATCTCATGATCCGCAAATCAAAAATGTCCATGGCATGGTCAGCAGACGTCTGTCACATCTGACCACACCTGTTTAGACAGAAGAAAAATGCATGAAGAGGAAGCTGCCTGAGAAGGAGGTGAAGGGGAATTCCACAGGATGACATCGCAAAGCATAGTGACATAAGGACTCCAAGACAATAACGGACAGCCGTACAACCTCCTGAAAGCAACACTCCGCTTTATGGACCTTCGCCACAGGTTAGTACGATATGTATCGAATTGTAATAACTTGGTGGTAAGCAGCGCCTGAGCCTGGATCCGTGTTTTTTTGGTGTCAATGAAGAGGTTAAAATAAAAGAAAATGATTCAAGATTTGTAGTGCGGAACTCACGTAAACACAAAAACATTCCTTTGCTGCAATGTGCATGCAAAGGGATCATTTATATATATTTAAAAAAATTCCTTAGGCTTACATGAATTGAAGAAAGATTATCGGAAAATCATGTCTTGCATTTCACCCTGGCAGGGGAAATTACATAAACCGTTGCTTGTGGTCCCTCCAGTCAAAAATGACCCACGTCCTACGTTTGCCCATGACTGCGTTACATTCTCCCATCGGTGAGAATCCTGAAACGTTTCTCGTCTCGATGCCTCATTTCCCGGTTTCGTTCTTCCCGGACGATGTTATTCCACTGTGATATCCATGTTTTTGTACTTGTGTGATTCCCCCCACCCTTTTTTTCTTCTTCATTGTTTTCTTGGAACATTTGAAGCTTTTATTCATGAACAGTCGCTGTACCAACAAAGGATGGAGTACTGAAAACATGTGTTTATCATTATCTTTTCACTTTCTCATTTAATGTCGTGACCCAGAAAGAAGCAAATACTACATGGAGGATTCCAAAAGTGCCAAGTTTTAATCACTGAACAAACACTAGCTTAACCACATTTTTGGAGATGCTTTAGAATTCTTTTGAGCTAACATTGGGAGACAAAATAATTGCAGAAAAGAAAAGCCGTAAGTCCACTTATAGCACTTGGATGATGAAAAATAAATCGTCTTGTGGTCATTCTTTTCCTTCTTTTCCTTGGAGTAAATGTCAATGTTGCACTGTTGCATCAGTTCCGAAAGGATAGTGCGGAGTTCGAATATTCCACATGAGACTGAAGCCAAATATTAGAAAGGTACTCATCTAACTATAAGGTCTGGGATTTGGTGCTTCGCAGGCATGGTGTTGCGTCACAAAGAGTTCCGTCCCTCGAGTGGACATTAAGCCGGGTGTGACTCGTCTGCTTGCGCTAGATAGTGGACCTTAAAAAGCCCGTTGTTGATGGTACCAGGAAGAAATTCCCAATGCCTGTCGAATTTCTGTCTAAACTGCCAAATTTGAACCCACGAACTCTATGATGCCAGTCAAGTATCTTCACCACTAGGCCTTGCTTGGAAAACATTTCCATGAAAGAAAATTGTCTGGTTTTCTTGGGTATTCCTTGACACCAGTTGTTCGCACATCACACGTGGATGATTCGAATACCACCCCGATGGACAAACCACACTGTTGCAGCGACAATTGGCCAACGTAAACAATATAATGCTGAATGTATAACACTAAGGTAACACAGCTTTCTTTTAAGGAAATGTTTATCAATCAATGGCCTAGTGGTGAAGATACTTGACTGACATCAAAGAGTTTGTGGGTTCAAATCTCTTATTTGGGATTTTGGATCCTAATCTTCTGGAGCCCCAAGTAGTCTCAGGATAATTACTGTGTTGAGAGCAGATTGTCAATACTGTGTTGCTCAGGTGGCTCACCAATTACCTTCAGGGATGAGGTCATTTTCCTGCCTGCCCTGCTCTACCTTACATGTGGTGCTAGTCCACAAGTTGTCGACTTTTAATTTTCCTCGTGGTAGAACTTGGGATAGGTATTAAAATGCGACAAATGCAAGGAAGTTCTGCCCACGCAGCCTGAAGCCCAAAAAAAATTCAAAAATTTATATACAGGTATTTTAAAAAAGAGTAAATAATTGGCTCAAAAACAAAGCCTACACACCTGCTTGGATATCGATGTTGAAGCACAGCAGTCTCCTCCGTCATACTTGCAGTACGCATTATTGTGCAACGGGTCACACCAGCCGTCCTTCTTCTGCTGGGTACGGGAGGCAAAGGAAGCATTTAAAACCATGAATGACCACTAAGCATCGCCAAACCTGCAAGAAAACACTTCACTAGTCACATCGTAATGAGCTAGGGGCACTCAATAGCATGCGGCTGTGCTATTTCATGCCTGCAGGCTCTGCCCTTCGACCATGTTTTCAAAGCTGTGTTACTCATCTCAAGGGTCTTGAAATTGAATTGCCAACACCAACCTGTACTCTGCCTAGTCTATCATAAACACCAATATGCAAATCTATTGAGTGTTGGAGGCTGCAATGGAACAAGCCGAGAAGAGGGATTACAAGGATGCTTGGAAGCAGGATAAAATAGGCAAGGAGATGGAAAGGAGATATTGTGAAGCCCGAATATTCCTAAGCTATTGTCTGATGTTAGTAATTGAAAATGTAAAACAGAAAAGAAAAAAAAACATAAAAACATGTTTTCAAGTTGATGTTACAGATGCTCCTTGCAACACATCGTGCATTTAGCCTTACGTCATTCATCATGTCTTGCAAAGGTCCTAGCTTACACTTTCCTTTTTTTTGTATACAAGATCGAGGCTCGTGTAAGAGCTAACATGAATCACAAAAAGACAAACTAACACATAAAACAGATGATAAAGGGAGCGGGAGAAAAGATGGGGAGATAGAGGGAAGCACACAAGTACAACATTTGAGAGCAGGGACATCGGGAGATCTGTGGGAGGGAGAGCGCTTGGGGGGAGGAGGCACGGGAACGGGGAGAGGGGATGGTGGGAGAGGTATAAAACACATGGAAAGTGCTGGGACTTCCAGGAAAGCTTGGTGGCTGTTGTCCTGTCTCACTTCTGCTACGCACATTTGTGCCTCCTTCCAGGCATATGTGCACCGCACCGCATATGTGCTGAGCCGAACAGTGTATTGTTTTTAAACTATTCTGAAAAGGAGATAGGTGGCGTGCCATGATGAATAGGAGATATGTGGCATAATATTGTACGAGGTAGGAAGTCATGCTCACCTGCACTGTCTATGTTTGACCTTGCCAGATTAATTTTTTTAAACAGACAAACTGGTTTATATGATGTGATCACAATTGCAATGCAGAAGTAAAATATCTGCAAACTCCTATCGATGGTGGACGGACATTATGTTTTCACCACTGTGTGTTTGTCTTTGAGCAGGATATGTCAAAAAATTGTGAACGGATTCGGACAAAATTTGGTCGACAGGCTGTGTGTGAGACAAGGACGAATTGGTTCGATTTTGGTGAAGACCCGGATATGATCATTTTAAAGTGATTCTTCACCATTGAGAGATAAATCCAAAAACAATATATAGCACGACATCTCAAAAGGTTATGGATGAATTCGGACGTAACTTATTGCACAGGTTGGGTGTGTGCGAAGAAGGAATCAATTATATTTTGGTTCAAGTCCAGATGCAGATGCGGTCTATCGGTGGGATACAAAACATAATATGTTCAGCCTGGCGGAGGTTTGCGCTCTACCGAGTGCCGTTCTATTTCACGTTTGTTTCTTCATCGTTGTGCCGTCACATGATGGAATACATCATTATGGAGTCGGTTTGAGAAAAACAATCTCATTTCTTCAAATTCACTTGGTGGTTGTATTTTCTTTTCGCTGCAGTTGGATTTTGGATAAGTGACGGCTAATTCCAAGACGTTATTTTTTCTAGACTGCTTTGTCTGTCATATACTAGTTTCATGAAGTGAGAAACTATAACCGATGGCTATCTCCTTTTGTCAAGTTCTAAATCAAATAAAATTCCTTCCAAAGCAGCAATTAATGCAAAAAAGGCTGAGATGACATGCATCGAAATCTATAAACACCATAGAGACACTAACAGGTCAAACGCAGTCATGATTGCACTGGAGAATGGGACAAGAACCAGGAGAACATGACATGTTTAATCAAAGAGTCAACTGGCAGGGCAAATGGCCTGGAAAGCCGGTCTAACTGCACTGCGGAGACGTGGTAATCAAGCAGTGGTGCAGATTTTCAACATCTGTGTTGTCCTTGCGCCTTTGAACTGCCTGGCCGTGAAAAAGGGTTCCTCGTTTGCCGTAAATTGTGCGCGCACATGGGCCTCAGAGGAACCGTGAAGATAATTTACAGACGCTTTGTTCAAATGTGATGGTGTGTTGACAGACGGACTTTAAATTGCACCAGATAAATATTGTGAGGCACAGAAAGAATTTGGCGAGTTCGCTCTTGGGGTGAGCATAATGTCGTGCCACATGCTTGCCACATGCTTAAAAAAAAAGAAGTATATATTGGTAACTATAAATAGCAAAGAGGTCATGTAGTATGAGAAAGGTGTTTAGCAGTAAAAAAAAAAAAAATTGAATTGTTGTTTTTGATGAAAATTAATTGAGAGTTTCCGAAACAACAGAACACGATGCAAAAGCACAGCTTGCAATGGGAACGTAGATTTATAAATATTACATATCAACATCATTCTTAGACTGTTAATACGCAAAAACATGGCTTGTTTTAAATTCCCATATTAACCCATTGCCCATAGATAACAAAGGCATCCCAGCTTCAAATCCCACTAACTGTTGACTTGTCTATTGTCTACAAACCCAGCTTACAATTAATGTAAAAGGACTGTTAAAAGGAAATGGTTGTTATCATCTATACCCTGTGTGTGACATTTTTAACGTGCAGAAGAAAATGCAAGAAGCAGATGAAATGAAAAATCACTCATAGAGCGACACTTGGCAAAACAGTCAGACTCAGTTAGCTGATATGCAAATCACACTCAAAGTTCAAGTCAATCAGATGAAAATTGAGGATTTTAGAAATTTGAGAAAAGTGGTTGACCTTAGGCCTATGTTGACCTTTTGGCCTATGTTGATCTCAAAAATAGTTGCTGGTTGAATTCAGTTAGCGGATATGAAAATCCTATTCAACTTTTAAGTCAATCAGATGAAAATTTAGGATTTTAGAAATTTGAAACGGTTGTTGACCTTTGGCCTTTGTTGACCTTTTGGCCTACGCTGATCTCAAAAATAGTCGGTGGTTGAATGCAGTTTTCTGATATATAAATCCGATTGAAATTTCAAGTAAATCGGATGAAAATTGTGGTTTTTAGAAATTCCAAAAAAAGTGGTTGACCTTTGGCCTATGTTGACCTTTTGGCTTATGCTGATTTCAAATTTTCGGTGGTTGAATGCAGTTTGCTGATATGTAAATCCTCTTCAAATTTCAAGTAAATCGGATGAAAATTGTGGAGTTTAGAAATTTGGAAAAAATGGTTGACCTTAGGCCTATGTTGACCTTTTGACCTCAAAAATAAATAGCGTGATGTCGGACAATGAACTCTACCGTTTGGTGAAGTTTTGTGAAGATCGGTTTAAAATTGTGACCTGTAGGCAAGTATAAGTGAGCGGACAGACAAACACACACACACAAACACACCGGAGTGATCAACATACTTGTCAAAAATTACTTTTTTTGACAAGTACCTCGAGTGCAGTCAATGGTGCGCCATCATAAATCCCCATGTTTCCCACCTAAAGCAAAGTTGAAAGATTGGCAAAAAGTTCCATCAGGATTGACCCAATATCAATTATTTTCCCCATTTTGACTCA
>NC_136268.1:130205961-130329005 GCF_964187855.1 Myxine glutinosa
CATCAGAGATCAAGTCAGAAATAATATGCAACAACTGATTTTTGGGTAATATCCAATGAGGTAACTTCCATTGGAGGTCCCCAGTTATTTTAGGTATACGTCTATAGTACAACCATTGAGGTTGAAAGGGGCGCTTCATCCGGCAGCAAAGGAAAGCCACTTCCTGACAATCATCTTAGGGATAACGCACAATAAGCTTCTGCAGACTTTATATAATATAGGAGAGAGGCCTTCCAAAAGAGAGGAGTTGAGATTTTATAGGACGAATTAACTATGCAGTCTTTCGAGGTTAGGACACAATCTGGAAAAAAGAGAGGCAGGTAAGAAAGAAACAGAGGAGGCCTGCTCCCCATGGTAAGTTTTTATCACAATAAACCTTTAAGATGATCACACGACACATGGGAGGCATTTTCTTCTTTTCTTATTCCATTTTCTTATTCTCTCTTTTACAAAAATCACATTAATCCAAAACAAGAAAATATTGTCATGCTTCTGACGACCTTTCATGCAATAGCAATGCTCCCAATGTATCAACTCTTCAAGACAAGTTGATCAATGCTGTACCTTTCCAAAATTTTGTAATCAACGATTAAAAGAGAGACAGGTGCCAAGTCGTAATGCGCTGCGGATCTCCTTTTTTCAATAAGAGCATCAGCACTGCTCTGTGGCAGCGGAAAGGAAGCTCAGCGTATTCTATACTTTCCTCCAACACTGCAAGCAGAAATGGACCTACAATAGACGAGAAAATCTAATAGAACTCCACTGGGAGACTATTCAGACCTGGTCTTGCTCCAGTCGCCAGAGTCAGAAATGATTGTTCGAGTCCATCCAAAGACAAACGAGTTGCAAGCTTCACCTTTTGCTCGCCGCTTAGCTTGGGCAGCTCGGATGTAAAATACTCCATTGCACAACCCGTATATCTTCAGTGGCAAAATGGCTTGGCAAAGTGTTCAAAGATAACCGCCTTATATACACTCATACCGACACCTGGCTGTCTCAAGATGCCACATCTGCTTTTGTGGTGCTGGTTCCTTTTCCGGACAATAAAAAAAACTTTGAAAGATGATGCATCTAATTTGTATATTTGATCCATTCTGAGCTGAATCAAAGAACGCATCCGGCATTATAATTACAATATTGTTATGTGGAAAGGGTGGGAACGGGGATCCTTCGCTAGACTGTGGTAAGTGTAGTATGGTCCATGTGCTTCGAGTAGGTTAGATTGCCATGTAACAGGGACCTGTCAGAGTAAGTCGTATGTTACACATGACGCTGAGGAGGCAGCGTATGTAAATTATAGACAGGTTAGACGTTAATTTTGTGGGAGTGAACACCATGTTTGTATGCGGGACAAGATGAAGATTTCCCATGAGAGAGGCACATGTGTCACATGTGCAAAAGGCGATTACGATCTGTCTGGCCAGTGTGTGTCAGGCATGGTGGTGCAGTGTACTCTGGGACCGGAAGTGCCAAAGTCCATTTATTTTTTATTGGGGCCGCCCTATGGGCAGGACTGCCAGGAGAGAACTCGACTCAGGAGAAAGAAGAAGAGAACTAGAGAGATCTCGCTTGGAGGATGAAGGAAGAGAACGAGAGACTTGGAGATGAGGAGGAAGAGGAGGGCTTGTGTGTCTTTGGAGAGATCAAAAAGCATCTTATAAAAGGAGCATAAACAAGTGTTTCTCTTTGGAGTTTTAGGATTGAGCCAAGCTGGGATCACCCTGTGTTTTTGGGGGGCCCTGGAGGAAGATGACAGAGGTCAGACCAAGAGGCCTCACTTGGAGGATAAAAAGTGGCCACGAGGCCTGGTGGAGGCTGATCATCAGTGGCCTTCCTCTTGATTTATCTTCATCATGCTCTGTTTGGTTTTACCTCATATTGGGGGGGCTACTAGTCACTGGCTCTCGTCTCGCATCTGGTTTCCAAAATGGATTGCGTTGAGTCCAGCGTCCACCCTGTGCATCAAAGAAAAGGGAAGTCTCGCCTGCATTATTGTCTTGTTACACAAGTGTGATCTGTGGCACCTTGTGGCTTAGGATTTGCTCTTTATTTCTCATCAGTTGTCATGTGCTTTGTAACATCTGCCATGTTGGACTTCCTGTTCATCGCTTTTTGTGAGTGCACATGCAAGAGTTATAGGAGTGTTGCACGCGTATACTGATCTCCCTAAAATAGAAAGCTTCCAGCAACTGAATGCTTGGGGGAAAGAAAGATAAACAAAGCATTGCTGGTCGCTGGAGCACTGTGCCAGAAACAGGACACACTTTTCATCACTGACAAGATAAATGAGTGCAGCGCATTTCTCTGGATGCTATAAATTTATGTTGTTGAGAATTTAATGCACCAGCTCAGATTAGCATGACAGTGCCATGACCACCCTGTTTCCGTCAGTTCATTTTCATCATTCTAACAGATCATTGGTGACCAATAAGTAAATAATGAAACTTCATGACAGTTTAAGAAAGTTAATTTTACTTTCATGAGTTTATGTTTTGTCTCCTTCAAGGAGAGATAATGGTGACGTCAGCAGATTGGATGAGGATGAGTGGATGTGGTCTTCATCTTTATTTATAGTAAAATAAGGTACAGCAAGATTACACCCCCCGCTCCCCCCCATCCCCATCCCAACCCTCACCCTCACCCTGTACAATCTCCTTTGTCCTTGTTTCATCTTCAGTATCCTGTACATCCACACCAGAGGGATATCTGTCTGATGGCATAGTGGGCAATATAAAATGAAAAATGTTCAGGACTGAACAAAAGGACATAAGAGAATGTATATGCAAAGGTGAGGTGCGACGCCATCTTGCTCCACCTTTCTTGGCCAGCAATCTTGATCCTACCTTACTCTACCTTTATTGCTGCCTCTGCTGCACACAATCGTTCACATCCAAGTGCTGCATCTGCTTTTGCTCATAAACCTCATGACAATTTTGTGCCCAAGCAGGTTGAATTTCATGATGTGCAGTTACGCTCGTACTGTCAGTGATGATGGTCACGTTAATGCATTTGCTAGACCAACCGTCAGAAATACTGAGCCTTTATTATGGCGACGCGGAAGGTGGAAGGAGGTGGAATGAGGACAACGAAGGTCTGGTCCTAGGGAGCAGTGTTTAAAGCAGAGTTTTAGTCCTGGACACATGCTTATATCTTAATTGTCTCATCATAAAGACAAAAATGAGCTTTACAATGCAAGGTTTTTGGGTATGCCTATATAATGCCTGAATATGGTGTCAGCCCTCTGACCCACCCTACCTCGACCAGGACGCACACATTTTCCATTAAGGCCAACCTCGTTAAATTCGCAAAATCCAGACGTATAATCCAACTCGACTCTTTTTCAACTTTGTGGATTCTGTTTGTGGAGACTTCCAGGATGTTCTGAAATCACAATCTTCACTCCGGGGGATTCAAGCAGACGGTGCCATCTTCCATCTTTATCCATGATATTTCCTACCCCCATTCATCCTACCTAATTCAACCCTCTTACTTGCAGGTTAGTGTCTTTCCTCCTTCCTCTCCTAAATATGTTCCCTTACAAGGAATCTCAATGCAGGAGGAGGTCATCGTGTGCATTAAGCCCGCAAAATGGTTGCCAACAAGTGGTTGTTTATCCGTGTCCTATCCTTTTTAAATGTCGAGCATCAAGCAAGGAAGCAGCACATGCCATTTTGAAAGTCTTTGGTATGACTCAACCTGGGGTCAAACCGCAGGGAGCAAACACTCTAACCGTTCTTCCTGCACAGGGTCTTTCCTCTTTTCCTCTCCATCCTTTCCCTTGCTTGCTTTGTCCAACTGTGGCTCCACTGCCCCATTGTCATATTCACTCTTCCATGAACCTGGATCGTATAAATAAAATCCCACCATAGCTTATTCAATATAAACATCTCCAGAGGGGAAGTGTGCATCCCTGAATTTAAACATTAGTCTTGGACACGTGTTTCAGACTTAAGGACTCAGCAGCAGGCCAAATCAGCTTTAAATACAGACATTGCCCCAGACAGAATTGTTATCTATTTACCAGTTGTCTGTGAAACAGATCTGCTCACAGTCATTAGCCAGACTTCATCTCAGCGTGAGCTTTGACATAGCTCTAGAGCCAGCAACTGTCTTCAATTGAAAGTCCATGTAATTCACACACACACATTGATGCCCTGCGGTAACTTGAAATCACATCACGAAAGGTCATCATTTGTACAAATGGGGTTAAACAGGTGAACTCTTGCCTTCACTCGCAGCATAAACTTTCATCACAAAGCCTCCAATCAAGGGGAAAACATGATGCTAATGACAAAAACCATGCACAAACCACGCAACATTCAGATCCCAGCAACAAACACAATCGCGGTAAAACTTGTAGGACGATCATGTGGCCAGGAAAAACGAACAGGAAAAAGGAAAAACAAGTACAGATACATTCAAAGTATACCGCCCCCATGTCAAATAAATAAATATCCTCCAACGCGACATTGCTGGGGCGCCTTTGGCAATGCAGCAATGTGCAGCCATGCAGCTCATAAAAACTGTATTGGACTGAGAGGTGTACAATAATTGATTGATTACTCCCATAATTAAAATCAATAAATAATTTTCATAAAATTTTTTCTTAATCAATTGGCTAATAGCATACCTAAACCACCAGTGCTTCATCCGACGCTGTAACTTTTTGGAAATTAATTAAATAAGCCATTAATCGAATTTTTTATTTATTGATTAATCAATAAATAATTAATCAATAAATCAAAAATAGCCTTTACAGCCAAATCACTTAGTCACTGTAGTGTTCAAATATCAGCTTCCTTGCTCAAAAGGTGCCTGAGATATTACCCAAATGAGAAAGAAAATAAATAAATGATTAATAATGAAAATAAATAAATAATAATCGTAAAATAATTAAATAATCAATCAATTGGCTAATAAAATACCTAAACAACCACCGTTTCATCCGAATCTGTAACTTAAAAAAAAAAAATTTTTTTAGTCCTTTATCGAATAATTAAATAATTAATCGATTAATTGATTAATCAATAAATCAAAAATAGCCTTTACAGCCAAATCACTTGGTCATTGGCATGTCCAAATATCAGCTTCCTCGGTCAAAAGGTGCCCCAGATATTTCCCAGAAGAGAAAGGAAATATATAAGTACTTAATTAATCGATAATAATTAAGTAACTAGTCAATTAATTGATGAATCAAAAAACAAAAAATAAATTTTTGACAAAGTACTTGCTCACTATTGTGCCAAAATTTCAGCTTTCCAGCTCAAATGATGGCTGAGATATCGTCCGGACAAACAAGAAAGAAAACAAGAAAGCAAACAAGAAAACAAACAACCAGAGTAAAACCCGAGTACTCCCTTTCAGCGTGCGTCATTTCCGAGCCCCCTTCGGTGCCCGGCAATGACGTGATGCAGCACCTGGAAATGCCATAGGAAAGGAGCTGTGTACAATAAACAAAACCACGAGGATCAAAATAGGTAAGACAATCAAGAGGAATATATAAGTAGGGAGTGGGTGTGGGTGTGTCAATCCCCTCCACCAGAAAAAGATGCAAAGATCAATGATTTACATGTACAGGTGGCGATGCTTCTTTGTTCCCATGTGGGATCACCGCAAGGACAACCCTTTGCCAAGGAAACAGACCAAACACCTGGTCCAGCTGGAAGCAGGAATGATACACACTCCTTCGCAACACTGCACCCCCCACCCCCCTGCCTTTCCAACCCGAACCAACGAGCCCACGGTCCTGGGCTTGGTAGATCTAGAGATGAAAAGTCTCCAGATTGCTGGATGCAGTGATAAACATGCAGGATACACACATCTTTCCCACGCTGTCGAGCTTTTTTCAGGCACACTGAGCTCTGCTGCTGTGAGCTCTCTGTGGGAAATCAGGACATTGGCAGGCGTATTGCCCAGACAAACCTCCACCGTAGTGTTCTGAAGAAAGCGCGCAGCATGTACAGATGCAATGTTCAGCCATGAGCCTGTGAAATGCTCGGCAATGCAGCTGGGCAGATGCTACGTAGCTTGTTCCTGGTAGGGTGTCCACTTTTTGTTGTTCACTTGAAGACAGCCCAAGATATATTAAAGAATGTCTCATTGCTTAAAAGAAGGAAATACATGAAACTTTAACACAAGAGGAGATAACTGGGCATTTCGGGCTTGTGCCTGAGCCATACCCATCACTCACAACTACTTTGGGTAGTGATAATTATATAGCTAATCCCAAAGAAGGATTTAGGTACATTATATGTACATAATGGCCTACAGTTGGAGAATCAAAGTGGAATCCTTCAGCTACCTAAATAATATTAAGATGGGATAGCCAATGGCAATGCACATCCAAAGTAATGGATGCTCCACAATGCAGCACACTTTGCTAGCACTGCATCATAATGGATTTTTGGGTTAAACCTGTACACCCTCTCCCACAGGGAGCGACAGGAAGGATCATGTTACTCTCCCCTCTGAGGTATATAGATGACAGTAGATCTAGGCTCAGGTCCGTTATTCTGTGGGGGATGTGATAACTATATAATGCCTCCATAACATCGGGTTTCCTCCCTCTCAGTTTAGTGTTAAACAGCAGTAGCGACTGATTAAAAAAGGTAATCATACGTGTTTGTGGTTTATCACATATTTTGGTACAGATTGGATAAGTAACAACCGAATGTATCGCAGTCCAAAATACACACAGACAGACGGACAGACACCAAATTGTGTATTTTAGTTTGATTAAACAAAAAACATTCCCCTCTTTAAAGAGCCCTGGCAGAGCCATGCAAATGAAAAAATAGCCTAAAATGTCACATGGCATCAATATTTGATCTTAAAGTGCTGGTAGTGAAGCCAGCATATCACTCAGGTGTAGTCCCTTTGTCCAACTGGAAGGTGATGAGGTAACGCACTGATCTTTGAGCTGTCTGCTATGGGTTCGATTTCCGACCTGTCTATGGAAGGGTGTTTTACAGGCAGGGCATTACATCGCTTATGGTGCCATCCCTAGGATGGGCGTTAAATTGGGCATTCTGTCTGCCGGCATTAGTTGTTATCTTCTGTCTTACTATATAAAGCACTTCCAACAGGACCGTTTTTGAGGTTGGAAAAAAAAAGTGAGAAAAAATAAATTCTCCAACCAACACCAACCCATCACTTGGGAATCAATCTATGAAGAGTGCCTTCAGAAAGTATTCACACCCCTTGACTTTTTCTCATTACCTCCGCCACCAAAGGTGGATGGAGGTTATGTTTTCACCCCTGTCTGTCTGTCCGTTTGTTTGTGAACAAAATATCTCAAAAAGTTGTGGACGTATTCGGACGAAATTTCGCAGAGATGTAGTGTGTGTAACGAGGACAAATAGATTCGATTTTGGTGAAGATCCGGATCCGGATCCGGATAGTATAATTTTATAAGTGATTCTTCACCATTGGGAGATAGGGCCAAACATGATACATAGCAGGATATCTCAAAACGTTATGGACATATTTGGACGAAACTTGGTGGACAGGTTGGGTGTCTTACAAGGACAAATAGATTCGATTTTGGTGAAGATCCGGATCCGGATCCGGATAGTATAATTTTATAAGTGATTCTTCACCATTGGGAGATAGGGCCAAAAATGATACATAGCAGGATATCTCAAAAAGTTGTGGACGGTTGATTTTGATTAAATGTGATTCTGTATTGTGATGTTCTGGTCTACTCTAGGATACAAAACGTAAACTGTCCACCTGGCGGAGGTATGCTCTCTACTGAGTGCCATTCTAGTTACCCTTGCCAGAGGAGATGGTATTGCATTTGAGTCTGTTTGTTACTTGCTGGAAAAGATTCCGGCTTCTGTAAAGAACTCTCCATGGGGAATAAAATATGTTAATGATGACGTCATCGGTCACGTGGTTCGGCCGCCATATTTGTCCTAAATGGCCGATAAAAAAGTAAATTCCAGCAAGTCCTCGGTCTCTAACCAATTTTCATTTGTCTGTTTGTCTGTTTGTTTGTCTGCACAGAATAAATATGATTTTCTCTGCAACCGTTGGTCCGATTGACAGAAAATTTTCAAAGGTGCACCTCTACCTGTAGCATTTTTAGTCATTGGTCACGTGGTATGGGCACCATCTTGGAAAAACCAAAAACTTTGCACCTCTATATCTCCGAAAGTGCTTCATAGAAAAAATTGATACATTGCTCATTGTAAAGAACTCTCCATGGGGAATAAAATCTGTTAATTATGATGTCATAGGTGCCTCCATTATGACGTCATAATTCAACAAGTACAAAACTTCATCCGATCAAGATGAAATTTCTTGAGCGTCATCTAGGGATAAATTGGTGGAGAAAAAAAATATTCATGACGTCATCAGTCACGGGGTTCGGCCGCCATATTTGTTTTAACACTAAAGCCTTAAAAACCACTGAAAACATGTCCTGGCGAGGGTCTGCAATCTCTGATTGCTCTTTCTAGTTTTGTTATGTTACAGCCTGAATTTAAAATAGATTAAATTTAAGTTGTTTGTCACCGATATACACAAAATACCCCAAAATGTCAATGCGGAATTTTTGTTTTAGGAATATTTACAAAATAATTAAAAACGAAAAGCTGAAATGTCTTCAGTCAATAAGTATTCAACCCCTTTTCTATGACACTCCAAATTAAGCTCAGGTGCATCCAATTTCCTTTGATCATCTTTGAGATGTCTCTACAACTTGATTGGAGTCCCACAGTTGACAGTGCATGTCATAGGAGAAACTCTACCATGAAGTCCAAGGAACTGTACGTGGAACTCCAAGATAGAATTGTGAGGAGGAATAGATCTGGGGAAGGGTATACAACAATTTCTAGAGCACTGGTACGCTTCACCAGAAGACGTGGGTTCGATTCCTGGTTTGGGCATGTAATTTTCCCACATATATCAATTTAATTTCTAGTGTGTTGAAAGTTCCCAACATCAAAGTGAGCTCCACCATTAGGAAATGGAAAGAATATAGAACTACCTAGACTCCTCCTAGAGCTGGCCGTCTGACTAAACTTAGCACCCAGGCAAGAAGAACCTTGGTCAAGGAGGTGACCAAGAACCCAATGACCACTCTGGCAGAACTACAGAGTTCCTTGGCTGAGATGGGAGATCCTGCCGGAAGAACAACAGTATCTGCAGCATTTCACAAATCTAGGCTTTATGGTCTGGGCATATAATTGCCTGGAGTTTGCAAAAAGGCACGTGAAAGACTCTGAGAACATTAAGCAAAAGATAATGTGGTCTGATGAATTGTCGAAAGACAAAAATTGAACTCTTTGGCCTGTATTCTAAGCGATACGTCTGGTGGAAACCAAGCACTGCTTGTCACCCATCTGCCGTCACCCACACCCACATCATCCCTACCGTGAAGCATGGTGGTGGCAGCATCATGCTATGGGGATGTTTTTCAACGGCAGGGACTGGGAGACTTGTAAGGATAGAGGGAACAATTAATGGAGCCAAATACAGGCAAATCCTTGAGGAATACCTGCTTCAGAGTGCAAAAGACCTTAGACTGCAGTGATGATTTACATTCCAACAGGACAATGACCCTAAGCATACAGCCAAAGCAACACTGGAATGGATTCAGAACCAGATGTGAAAGTCCTTGAGTGGCCTAGCCAAAGCCCAGACTTGAATCCCATTGAGAATCTGTGGAAAGACTTCAAGATAGCTATTCACTGACACTCCCCATCAAACTTAACACAGCTTGAGAAAATCTGCAAGGAAGAAAGTGAGAAACACCCCATATCCAGATGTGCAAAGATGATACAGACATACCTAAGAAGAATGAAAGCTGCAATCCCTGCCAAAGGTGCTTCTATGAAGTATTGAATCAGGAGGTTGAATGCTTATGTAAATTTGATATTTCTAGATTAAATTTATAATTATTTTGTAAAAATTTCTAAAACAAAAATCCACTTTGACATTATGGGGTATTATGTGTAGATCAGAAACAAAAAAAATCTCAATTTAATCCATTTTAAATTCAGGCCGTAGCACAAGAGAATGTGAAAAAAGTCAAGGGGTGTGAATACTTTCTGAAGGCACTGTATGTCAGTAAAAGTTTATAATTGAAAAAGCTGAACTTACAAGTTGGTAGAGCCGGCGTATCAACGAGAATCCACTCGCCTTGTTCACGGCAGGTACTTAAGTGAAGAAGAAGCTTTAAAATTATCACGTGACTTCAATCGTTGGTAGGGTGAATTGATCTGTTGACCAATTGAGACATCCTGTGATGATAGCAGATGACTTGGGAGAGATGTAATAGCCTTGTCCCACATCTGTGACGGATTAAATCACAATAGGTCCGTTTTGCTGAGAGATGGTGATCCAACTCTTTCCCAAATCGATTCCTTTACACCACGAGCAAACCACTTTTTTCTTTGTCTAAGATGACCAATTGACTGTTATCAAAGCTGTGACCATGCAGGTTCAAGTGCATATATACAGCAGGGTTCAAAGCCTCTTCATGAGCTGGACGACGATGTTCGTTCATACGGGCCTTAAGAGTTTACGAGTTTCTCCTATATAGGTCTCGGTGCATGATAGGTTTCCACAGTAAGTTGCGCTTCCTATCCTTCCAGACCTTCTCCTTAACATGAACCAACTGGCTGGGCAGAATTTTGTGTGGTTTATATGATGTAACAATGCCAAACTTGGAGAAGGATCTTCTCACTTTCTCAGACAGCCCAGCCACATACGGAATGGTCACATGTTTTCTTGATCCGTGTCCTGTTGTTATTCAACGGGAATGATGTTTATCTTCCTGCTTTTCACTTTCAAAAAATACCAACCAGGGTAACCACACTTACTGAGAGTGCTCCTGATGTTCTCCTTCTCACAAAATTCCCCTTCGTGTGTGGCTGGAAGAGTGTCTGCCCAACCAAAAAGAATGTGTATGACCGATAATTTATGGATCAATGGTTGGTAGGTGTGGGTTTCCTGTAAACCTCAAAATCCACCTGGCTGTCACCATTCATGTGAACCTTCCAATCAAGAAAGGCTAACTGATCATTGTTATATGGTTGTTGTGTGAACTGGATGTTCTCATCCACACTGCTCAGATAAAATTAAAGAAGCCTTGCTGTTC
The DNA here is from genome assembly GCF_964187855.1 of Myxine glutinosa. Taxonomy (NCBI): domain Eukaryota; kingdom Metazoa; phylum Chordata; class Myxini; order Myxiniformes; family Myxinidae; genus Myxine; species Myxine glutinosa. Next base: position 130,217,069 of record NC_136268.1, read on the forward strand.
ACACTTCTTTGTGAGTCATTTGTCATTTACATACCTCAACCACAACTTAGGTTTGGAACCACTGTAATTCTCCAGCACAACACTTTCAAACTTTTCCATGTACAAATTAGAAACAAATGGTGAGATGGGGAAACCCATAGCACAACCATGTAGTTGTCTGAAAAACTGGTCCCTGTACGTAAAATAGGTTGAGTTCAACCATAAGGACACCATATCCACAATCTGATCCACATTGAGTCAAAAGTTGGGAAGTGGGTCCAAGAAACCACTCATGACCTGGTTGGCAAACTCGTAATAATATGTATAAATGTGTGAGTATGTATATATTGTTGTGGTTTTAAGAAACCACTAAAAAGTAATGGCAACCACCATACAGGTCCCTTAGAATAGTTATTTCATAGCAGACCATTATCTTAGTCCCTTTCCCTTATTTCGGGTTATTATGTCGCTATGCGTTGGGGAAAGGAAAGATAGGTCCTCCACTCATAAGGGATAATTTACCAGGCAATGCACCAGGCTCAAAGGCACACCATGGTGTCCAGGCTCAGAAACCCACCAATCAGGGCCTGAGTCACTTCGGGGGAGCTTGTGGGGCAGAGTAACTGGCTCCACCAATAGGGAGCCAAGACACCTCCAAGATCTCGCCCATCCTCGACGAGGGTCAACAAAGGGAGATTGAACAGGTTATTGCAGACGCTGGGCCTGTCTCTCTCTGCTGGGTTCACTGAACTCGTTTTTGACTCTCTTGGGCCTGGGACATTGCGATATTGCCACTGAGCACGTGTGCTCCACTATTCGGCCTGGATTGTTCACCTAGCACGTGCCTTCATTATTGACTCTCTTGGTTTTTGGACATTGTGGACCTAACACGTGCCTGTATTGTCTCTCTCTCTGCCAGGTTCACTCACCCTTTGCACGTGTGCATCCGCTCTAGGCCACACTCTCTCACAGGCCTCTACACGTGTGATTCGACCCTCTTGGTTGCTGGACTTTGTTCCCTCTGCATATGTGCATGTTTTTCACACACTTCGGCCTGGGACATGGTTGACCTTGCCACTGAGCACGTGTGCTCCACTCTTGGGCCTGGATTGTTGATGTAGCACATGCCTGCATGACTCTCTGTCACACTGGACCTTGTGGCTGAACACATTTTATTGGCACTCCTCTTCGCTTTGGACTTTGTTCATTCAGCACGTGTTCATTGTTCTCTGCTGGCTACCGGACTCCTTCTTGGTGCACGTGTGCATGACCTCGCCTGCCCTTGTTCATGCTGGGACTACCTGCTCGTGTTCATGCTGGGATCACCATTACCTGCTCGTGCTACTCGGTGGTGGCCTTTGTGCTAACAGTAACAGCTTTCCAACGTTTGTTCGTCCCCCTCCCCTCCCCTGTGAAAGTGTGCTGGGCCCATGTGGTGTTCATTTGTAGTGATCGTAATAAGGCGTAGAATAAGCTAAGTTCCTGCTTGTGCCCGTTTTTCTTTCCTATTGAAATAATTACATTGCAAATATTTGTAAAAAAAATCAAATCGCTAAACGTTTCCTTTCTATCTGTCCGTGAATGTCTTTTCTTCCATTGGTCCGCCGTTGCTCGCGCCCAGGTTAATAATCAGCCGGAACTGAATTAGCATTACCGCGGCAGTTACCAATGGTTTTCACTCGGCCGTATAATTTGGTACGCTGGAGGGTACATACCGTATGTTTCCTGATTGAAACCGTCACATGGTACAGGTGAGCTATAGCGCGACGGTCCAATTTTGCGTTTGTAGTTGCTGGTTCGCAACCTGCCGAGGAAGGGAGGTTAACCCCCTCGTAGTAAACCCGAACCCCAGACCGTAACATATTCTGTGTTTAGGAGGCGGGATTCCTGTCCGAGCACCGTAACGATATATATATATATATATTAGCCGGGAATATGTTCCTGGGAAATGTCGTGAATTGTGGAATTGTAAAACCGCGAATGGCCGGCAATTGTTTCAACGGAAGGAGAGGGGATTGGTTCCTGAGTCTCGAAAACCGTGAATATCGAGGAACAAGCCGTGAATGGCGAGGCAAATCCCATGAATGTCAACGATAATCAGCGAATGTCGATGAAAATTACGCAAATGGCGAGAGAGATCCCGCCAAATGTCGACGATAATCAGCGAATGTCGATGTAAATCCGTGAATGTATTTGATGCATTTGTTTCAATGGGGAAAGGGGGACAGCCAATTGCACTAATAGATACTGTGGAGTGTTTTCATTCTGTGGAGTAACTTGCAGGGATGATGTGTTATGCAGCTGGTGGAATATCCCGTGTGAACGGCAGTGGGATATCACTTAAAGCTGTTCAGTGTGAATTGTGGAATAGCCCGCATAGTATGGCAGATAGGTGCAGGAATTGTGCCTTTGATGATACAAGCATGGCATTTGGCACAGAGTCAGAGTATGTCCTAAGAAAGATATTGGGCTATAGGGCCATCACAGATTTGTCCTTTTTTGAAAAATGGCCGCCATTGTTGTCACAGGACAAATCTACGATGGCCCTATAGCCAAATATCTTCCTTAGGGCATATTCTAACTGTGTGCCAATTCTCGTGCTTGTATCATCAAAGGCATAATTCTCCCAAATATTTCACCTATCTGCCATACTAGCAAAACAATGTTTACCTGTGAACGGCGGCGGAATATCACATAAAGCTGTTTACAGTGTGAATGGCGGGACATCCCGCAAAGGTCAAGAAAACTTGAAGCACAGCGCCGCTAATGTAGGATGCAAGTATGTATATATATATATATATATATATATATATATATATATATATATATATATATATATATATATATATATATATATATGTCAGTTGATGGAGTACCAGGCCTCGATAATCTTGTGCGGTTCACCCTTAACTACTTGAAGTGAATGAAGCTGCCTGGGACACCCTCTCATTGCGTTGAGTTGGGTATTCTAAGGGCTCGCTTTAAGTAGTTAATGACCCTGTGCCAAGGATAGTGGTCTGATTTCATGAGAACGTGCATTGGTGTGTGTGCAAGTATATATATCCACTACATTGCCAAAAGTATGCAGACACCCCTTATAATTAGTGGATTCGGCTGTTTCAGCCACACCCATTGCTGACAGGTATATATAATCAAGCACACAGCCATGCAATCTCCATAGACAAACATTGGCAGTAGAATGGGCCATACTGGAGAGCTCAGTGATTTTCAACGTGGCACCATCATAGGATGCCACCTTTCCAACAAGTCAGTTCATCAAATTTCTGCCCTGCCAGAGCTGCCCCTGTCAACTGTATGTGCTGTTATTGTGAAGTGGAAACGTCTAGGACCAACAACAGCTCGGCCGCAAAGTAGTAGGCCACACAAGCTCACAGAACGGGAATGGCCGAGTGCTGAAGCACGTAGCACGTAAAAATCGTCTGTACTCGGTTGCAACACTCACTACGGAGTTCCAAACTGCCTCTGGAAGCAACATCAACACAACAAATATTCATCGGGAGCTTCATGAAATGGGTTTATATGGCCGAGCAGCCGCACACAAACCTAAGATCATGTTGCGCAATGCCAAGCGTCGGCTGGAGTGGTGTAAAGCTCACCACCATTGAACTCTGGAGCAGTGGAATTGCATTCTCTGGAGTGATGAATCACGCTTCACCATCTGATAGTCCAACAGACGAATCTGGGTTTGGCGGATGCCAGGAGAACGTTACATGCCCTAATGCATAGTGCCAACTGCAAAGTTTGATGGAGGAGAAATAATGGTCTGGGGATGTTTTTCAAGGTTCAGGCTAGGCCCCTTAGTTCCAGTGAAGGGAAATCTTAACGCTTCAGCATAAAATGACATTCTAGACGATTGTGTGCTTCCAACTTTGTGGCAACAGTTTGGGGAAGGCCCTTTCCTGTTTCAGCACGACAATGCCCCCATGCACAAAGTGATGTCCATACAGAAATGGTTTGTCGAGATCGATATGGACGAACTTGACTGGCCTGGACAAAGCCCTGACCTCAACCCCATCGAACACCTTTGGGATGAATTGGAATGCCGACTGCGAGCCAGGCCTAATCATCAAACATCACTGCCCGACTTCAATAATGCTATTGTGGCTGAATGGAAGCATAATCCCCGCAGCAATGTTCCAACATCTTGTGGAAAGCCTTCCCAGAAGAGTGGAGACTGTTATAGCAGCAAAGGGGGGGGGGGGGGGGGGGGACCAACTCCATATTAATGCCCATGATTTTGGAATGAGATGTTCGATGAGCACATACGGGTGTGATGTTCGGGTGTCCACATACTTTTGGCCATATAGTGTATATATATATCAAAAAGATTGATACAACTTTGACTTCCTGCCATTTCTTTGTTTTTTGACCTTTACCGTTTTCCTTTTCAGGATTTGGTGGTGTTATCATGGTATGTGTTCCCTGGGATTTCTAGCTCCGAAGCTCAACTATGCCTTTGACAGTGGAACAGAAGACAAAAGTGGTGGCTCTGTGGTATGAGACTAAATCATATGTAGACACCCGCCGGAGGTTCTACCGGATATGCAACCTCAGAACACATGATGGACCCACAAATGATACCATTCAACGTATTGTGAAACATTTTGAGCACAAGGGTACAGTGCACCTCCAGAGCAAGGGCAACTGTGGCAGGCCAGCATCAGTAACCAAGAGCCAAGCCAATATCGATGCCATGTGGGATTCTCCAGTGCACAGTCCCAAGAAGTCCCACCGCTGGCACTCCCAGGAGCTGGGCATCAAACCAACATCAGTCTGGCGTATCCTCACGAAGGAACTGAAGCTTTTCCCATACATAATCTCTATTAGGCATAAACTGAGTCATGATGACATGAGAATGAGACTTGATATGTGCAATTGGCTCAGTGACAGGATGGAGCGGTACCCAAACTGGATCAACCTGATGTGGTTCGGTGATGAAGCCCATTTCCACTTGAACGGTGCCATCAACAACCACAACAACATTTTCTGGGGCAGAACCACCAGAGACCTACAGGAAAGTTGGACAGAACTTTGGAGTCAGGATCAATGCCTGTCTGAACACATCACACACAATGAGCAATGCACATGAGCACAATGAGGGGCACACATCGAGAACGTAAATTACAAGGATTTTGCATAAATGCCAATTTCAGACCTTGGCCTCTCACTAACTCAAGCAGTGACTTACTGTAATAGCAATCAGTGATAGAAAATACCATATCAAAAGCTTTCAAGAAATGTTTGGTTCACATTCCTGAGGTTTATGTTTCTTTGTAAATAAACGTTTGAAGTTGTATCAATCTTTTTGAAACACCCTGAAAAGATATATATAAATAAAGTGTGTATACTGTATATATATATATATAATATAATATAATATATATATATATATATATATAGTATAACGACAACAGCACACTGACCCTAGATGTGACATGACACTAAAACCCTCACGTTATGCACATGAATTATGCCGACACATCACCTCCAGATTAGATGGCGTCTGTGTGGCACTCAGGTCTTTTCAGCCTGCTCATGTATGAGGGGGAGCCAAAAGGTGTTTCACCTAAATCCTGGTTTCAGAGCCAAAAACATGATTTCTACTAGACTGGCATGCAGGGAAACATCAACATATCAACCACAGGGAAAAATGCATGACACTATCTGGAAACTAGATGAATATCCTACGTCAACCTTTACGTGATGTCAATTCCTTTATAAAGAGACCAAAGACAGTTGCGGACATTTAAATTATTTGATGTACACCAAGCTTAAATCCACACACAGTTTTCTGGATATAAGGAAGAAAGCATGCACATTATTCCAAAGCAATGGCATGCACAAAGTAATGAAGTCTTCTCTGATTGCATCTGCAGTGATCTACAGTTAACCTGAGTCAACCCACTGTGTAGATTCTTAACTCAAAATTTTACACTTGTTTGTTTGCTGGCAGGACTCAAAGGAATTTTGCTCACCATTCACATCGACTTGTGGGTAAAAAAGACTGGGGTGTAAGAGCATTTACTAACCAATCGCATAGCCATTGGGACAGTCAAAGTCCAGGATGAGTTGTGGTGTTGGAGCAGAGCAAGCCCCTTTGATACTGGGGCACATCTTGAGCCTCCCACTCCACCGTCCATTTTTCTTGCATACGATCGTTCTGTGCTTCTGCAAAGTACAAGGACTCTCAGCTGGTGTTTTATCATCAGTGTTAAAGACCACACAAAATTATTTTACTTGTTGCTTTATTGCAGGTTTTAGATCCATATTACATTGTTCACATATTTGCAATCAGGACACACATGCATTTATTTATTTACTTACCAATGTATTTACTTACATATTTTCAATCTATAATAATAAACGGCAATGTGTGTCAGTGTATCAGTCAGTGTGTCTTCTCCATAACTCCAAAACCACGAAACCTATCAGCACCAAACTTTGCATGTATACTTGGGGAAACTCCAAAGGAGTGTATGAATGAACATCAGGTGTTTGTGTAAATTAAAACACCCTTTTGAAGATAATTAAAGGCTTACCTTCATGAAAGGCTTTAACCTTGGTCAGCCCAAATTCACGTCACGTCACAGGGGTCTTTTGATTAAGCCTTGCCATGGAAACACTATCTACTCTCACGGAATAATTAAAGTATATAATCGAAATGTTATTGAGGATTTGAGGATCGGATCTCGTGTACTAAATAAGTGTCAAATCTGGAGTGAATTCTGACAATTTTAAGGAATTACCGATTCTTATAACAAAGTTTATTTATTCAAGAAAAGCATTAAACTTAACTTTTTAGATTGTTCGGACAATTATATTGAGAGAAGAAAAGATTAAGGAATGTGCAGAAAGTGTAACTTCATTGATTGCAATGAAAATAATTAACCAGTGGAATCGCTGAGCTCTCCAAGTTGCTTTTGCAAGCCATGGTGATACAGTCGACAGTGGTCCTTTTTCAGAAATTATGTACGCAGTCTCTTTTTTTCTTTTGTGTGATTTGCTTTCATCATATATGCCGATAAAATATTAATATAAATACATTATTATTTACCTAAGTGTTGTCTACTGTTCGCGATAAAGGCTCCTTCGTTCACTGCTTTTATTTCTGAGTGTGTGGTGTATATGGAGCCTTGCATCTCTGAAAACGCCATAACACTTAAAAAGAAGAAGACGATTAAGAAGATCCTTCCTTCTCCATATTCAGTGAAGCGATGGATGGAATTTGCGAATGATAGGTGGTATTTTGAGAGAGACTTGCGATGCGGACCCATAATGTTCACACATGTCGGATTAACAATAGTGCCTGAGGAGCACAGGCTGGGGGCCCTTCATCTTAGGAAAGTTAACTTCGGAAAGTTAACTCCTACACCCATCCTCCTGGGGTATGTTCCATTACCAATCAGCTTGGTATTGCTTGGCAAGCCAGCCTTCATTATCAACTTTTTTGTTGGAGTGCTAACTTGACTGCTTAAACCACTTGGTGAGCGCTCTTCAAGCTTATCGGTAAGGAACTGAAGTTACTGGGCGTTGCCTGGATGGGGGAGGGGGGGGGTGGTGGGAGCTGGTCGGGTAGAGAGGGAGGGGAGGATGAGGGGAAGGGGGGGAAGGGGGAAAGGAAGGGAAGAGGGAAATGGGAGGGAGGGGGAGCGGAAGGGATTAAGGGAGGTGAAGGAGGGAAAGAGGAGGGAGGACAAATTTATCCATGCGAAGAGTGATTTAACTTTACCGTTGCCTAGGTAAAAAAGGAAATTGTAATACCCATTGCCAACAGCACAAGGTGGTGGGTGCTACACTCCACACATCGACCCCCTCCTCCCCCCCCCCCCCCCCCACCCCCGCATGAAGCCGTTGGAAGACTCGTAGTGCCTATGCTTTCGATATTTGATCGTCATTTTAACAATTGGTTTGTTTGTGTCTCACCCTGAATGAAAAACGTAAAGGTAGAGCATGGCAATTGTGATATATGACAGGTTCGATGATATGTTCGGCCTGAACAGCATATAAATCAAAATGGCGGTGGGTGGGGTCAGCTGTATGCTGTAATGACATCACAGACGTAATCACATCACATCACCCCTGTCATGTGACCAGATCCTCAGTTCTGATTGGTCTACGTTTGTGAGGGACTTTCACACATATGTATGGACAGACCTTTCATACATACATACGGACAGACAAACACTGTTCTAGACGGCTTTTCCCTATGGGCAAAATATAAATATATTATTTTTTGTAACTGTAATTGCCAAGCAATACCAAGCAATACCAAGCTGAGTATAATTTTCAAATTCCACCTATCGCTTCGCTGAATACGGAGAAGGAAGGATCTTCTTCATCTTCTTCTTCTTTTTAAGTGTAATGGCGTTTTCAGAGGTGCGAGGCTCCATATAAGCCACACACTTAGACATAACAGCAGTGAACGAAGGAGCCATTATCGCGAACAGTAGGAGACACTTAGGTAAAGGAAATTGTAATACCCTCTATATTTTAATACCCATAAATACAAATTGTGACAATTGTAAAAAAAAAGCAACTGGAGAATGTTTTCAAAAAGTTGTAAAATCAGATTGAACGATGCATTATGAAGTATGGTGGTTGTGTTGAAGCCTAAAAGTATGAACTGTATGGGGTAAATACTTGATGAATTGTGCTTTTATACACTATTAACAGTTTGCTTCTATCATGTGTTACACAAAAGCTATAAAAGTTCAAGGCTGCACAAGGACTTTATGGACACCATGTATTGCTCTTATTAGCAACTTGTAAAATCTTCAATGCACAAATCTTAAATGTCTGTCATCATAATTAGTTACACTTACTTGGATTATCCATTCTAAATCCCAAATATACCAGCACATCGGCTGACCAAAGCATCATCATAAGTTCAGTTGTCTGGAGTAGAGTTCAACTTCATTAGGTCGACTGGTAGAGGCATGGACGATGCATCTCTGTACGTCCATATTGGGCTTCAACATGCGGATATTTTTGATGTGCATGGGGAATTCTGTATTTTATCAACAGACTGTCATTGCCTATGAGAGAGACATAGTTGCTTTCAGTCATTTGTGCAAATTGTGACAATGCGAAATTTGGAGGTCAACTAACCATTGAGCATTGACATGTTTATCAGTAGAAAAAAAAAAAAACCACCTTTGGAGGCCATTTTTCCCCACAGAGCAGGGGTTGGCCTTTTTCGAGCACCGTGGTACCCTTTTTTGAAGCAATGTTTTATGGCCGGATGCCCTTCCTGCCGCCAACCCTGTTAGTCGCCTTTTGCGACACACAGGGAATTACCAGTGAACTGGTACTCAATTTGCCGACCTCAGAAGGATGACAGGCTGAGTCAACCACCCTGGCATTAATTCAGCGATCGACCGGGATTCAAACCCAGGATCCTCGGATCCCAATCCGGCACCCTAACCGCTAAGCCACCACCGACATATTTATCAATATACACCGAAAATCTCCCAAACGTTGACGCAGTTGCAAGGTTTGTTGCCAGCTTACTCACGTGACTAGGACAGTCCACGTAGCAGCGCGAGCCAAACTTGAAGTCACGCGTGCAGGTATACGACCCATGCAGCACGGCGGGTAAAGGGGGGCATCGGACGGGCTCGCAGCCACCGGCCTCCCACATCCCGTCCTCCATGCACTTTATCTTAAACACCCTGTGGATAGAAAAGGTGAGCAACTAAATACATATCTTCCTTCAATTGATTACCAATTAAATATTGAGTCTTTGATTTTTAAAAAAAATCAGGAAGAAACAACAATTTTTCATTCTTTTCCTGCATTTTGTTGCTTTTTCCAACCTTTTCTCAGTGGGGTTTCTCAATGTGAGCACAATCTATTACATCAACTGGAAAACTCAAGGTGAAGTGTTCGCTTTAGTCAAAAGCTATGGCATCACTTCATCGTTTTGTGATAAAAGCACATGGGTCTGAATTTTTACCCCTGCCAGAGGAGAGGGTATTGCATTTAGGTACGTTTCTCTGTTTGTCTGTTTGTTTGTCTGTCTGTCTGTTTGTATGATGTCATCGGTCATGTGGTACAGGCGCCATCTTGGAAAAACCGAAAAACTTTGCACCTCTATATCTCTGAAACCGCTCCATGGAAAAATATTAAACATGGCTCATTGCCAAGTACTCCCCATGGGGACCAACACAAAATCATGATGATGTCATCGGTGCCTTCATTATGACATCATAAGATGTAGAACGCCTGATCCGATCAGTTTGAAATTTCTTGAGCATGATCTACACAAAAATTGTACAGGAGAATTAAATTGATGACGCCATCGGTCACGTGGTTCGGTAGCCAAATTGCATGGAAGATAAATCTACGTCGTCAATAAACCACACAAACACAGCAGGTAATAAACACCACACAAACATGTCCTGACAAGGATCTGCAATCTCTGATTGCTCTTTCTTGTCTCTTTAGACTTTAGAGGGAGTTCTGAGGCTGCTCTGCTGCCATGTCCAAGGTCCTTGGCGGCCATTTATATGTGATGTCCCTTCTCTCTACCTCTTGGTTCAGATTACAGCGAGATACTTCATGTGGAATCTTTTTTTTTTACAAACCACGGCATTGCGTTGCCACGCTAAATGCAGTCCATGTTTACACTGTTTGGTTAGTCATTCATCATGTTCATCATGGATGCTCTACTGAGTTTTATACTCAATAGACGAATATGGTTTTTCCCAATCTATTTGGCTGCTTCCTCTGTGCCCCTAAATTAATGCATGGAGCAGATTCATGCATCTGCACAATTCACAATTATTATTCCCATCAGTGTCTTGCATCCGAACTGAAGTTTCGGGAACTGAGTGGCGTGCTGACGAGGAGGGGAGTGTCGTAGAAGCTGAAGGGAAAGGTGTATGCTGCATGTGTGAGAAGTGTTATGATTTATGGGAGCGAGACATGAGTAATGAATGTTGAGCAGCAACAAAGGCTGGAAAGGGTGGAAATGCGAATGGTTCGGTGGAGAGAGAGGAAGACAAATGATGAATTGCGAAAGATGATGGGAATAGAGCCTGTGATGGATGCTGTGAAGAGAAACAGGTTGAGATGGTTTGGTCATGTGTTGAGGAAGGATGAAAGTGACTGGTTGAGAAGAGTGATGGAAATGAATGTAGAAGGAAGTAGAGGACGGGGAAGACCGAGAAAGACTTGGCTAAAGGTGGTGGAAGAAGAAATGCGGGCAAGGGGATTAACAAGGGGAGATGCAGAAAATATGGCAAAATGGAGAAGATTGTCATGGGGACCGCAAGGCTAACCCCCGCTCTTGCAGGGAAAATGGCCTTAAAATGCATGTTGTTGTTGTTGTTGTTGTTGTTGTTGTTGTTGTTGTTGTTGTTGTTGTTGTTGTAGTGTCTTGCATCCGATCTTGACTCAATTATTTCAATTTCAATTTGGATATATCTGCCCTATTCTCCTTCGTCGAAGCCAGATGTGTAATTTTTTTTTTTTTGCATTATTTCCCAGCTCACTATTCTCTCATTCACCAATTCTTGCAATGCTTTCATAGTTTTGCTTTAGCTTCCTTGGCATGGAATTTGCCTTTTGGAAATGAACTGTATTATAAATCTTAATTGCACTGCTTTCCTGCCACTAATCCATTTCACGAGTGTGTGTATGAGTGTGCGTGCGTGCAAGTTGCTGTTGTTGGCTGCTATCTCCACACGTAGGTGGTTTTCAGGGGGTGGACCAGAGACATACCAAGTCTCCAAGTATCCATCCCCCTCCATTAGTGTGTGTGTGTATGTGTGTGTGTGTGTGTGTGTGTGTGTGTGTGTGTGTGTGTGTGTGTGTGTGTGTGTGTGTCTGAGGCATTATCCTTCCATAAGCATAAGGCTCATGCCAAAGAAACAGTGTCATGAGCCCCCCCCCCCTCCCCCAACCTTTCTTTTATTACTTGACAAAAATGTTTTTTAACAAGTATGATGATCACTCCAGTGTGTGTGTGTGTGTGTGTGTGTGTGTGTGTGTGTGTGTGTGTTTGAATTTGTGGTTGTACACTCACTTATACTTGCCTACAGGTCACAATTTTAAACTGATCTTCACAAAACTTCACCAAATGGGAGGGTTGGTGGTCCGACAGAATCCTATTTATTTTTGAGGTCAAAAGGTCAACATAGGCCAAAGGTCAACCACTTCTTTCAAATTTCTAAAATCCTTAATTTTCATCCGATTGATTGAAATTTGAATAGGATTTATACATCAGCAAACTGAATTCAAACACCAACTATTTTCGAGATCAACATAGGCCACACCATAGGTGTAGGTGGCCAGTCTAGTTAGTACTAAGATTGTTTTGTAATAACATTAATATTATGCTATTATCATGAGTGTTGTTATTACTTTTGTTATTAGATGCGGCCTTGGAAAAACATCACAATTAGTTATCTTAATACGGATATACACCTTAACACGGATTTTGGGGCAAACTGGGCAAATTCAGCTGCTACAAATTACACCGTGTGACCCTTAGTCCTCCTGTCAAGGTTGGTAGAGATTGGTTAAATAGCGACTGATTGTCTATCTGTGTGTATTTTTTGACTGCGATGCAGACACCAAATTGCATATTTTAGTGTGATTAAACAATAAGCATTGCCTTCTTTAAGGAGTCGTGGCAGGGCCATGCAAAAGGCCTAAGATGCCTAAAAACAGCCTAAGATGTAATATAGAACCACCTTTAGAGGCCATTTTCCCCTGCAGAGCAGGAGTTGGTCTTTTTTCGGGCACCGTGGTCCCCTTTTTGAAGCAATGTTTTATGGCTGGATGCCCTTCCTGCCACCAAACCTATTAGTCGCCTCTTGCGACACACAGGGAATTATGAGTGAGAACTGGTACTCAATTTGCCGACCTCAGAAGGCATGATAGGTTGAGTCAACCCCCCTGGTAGTTAATTCAGCGATCAAGCGGGATTCGAACCCAGGATCCTAAGATCCTAATCCGGCACCCTAACCGCTAAGCCAACACCAGGCATCCTAAGATGTCAAATGGCATCAATATTTGATCGTAAGTACTGGTAGTGAAGACAGCCTACCCCATAGGTGTAGTCCTTTTGTCTAAGTGGAAGGCAAAGAGGTAGCACACCGAGTTATCGCCGGCACCATAAAGAAACTCCCAAATCCTGGCCTAGCCAGTGCTGGGATAGCAAAGGCAAACCACACAGTGTAATCCTTGCCATGAGACTGCTTTGCCAGCACAGAAACTTCCTTCGGGCAGAGAATCAGTGAAACTATTCCTTTTTGAAACACCTCACGATGTCAAATGCTTCCTACCAATCAAAGTTGTGTGCCTAAGATGAACTGCTTCTTCGCATGGCTTTGAGGGCCCCAAACCTACCCACTTTTTGCACCAAATAAGCATCTGGAACGTGTAACCCCTTCTTCCAGTAACCATGGCCATTTGGCCCCGTTGTTCTCTCTGTTCGGCTTTACATTCACCATTACATCCATATTACCGTCTCACCGGCCATTCACACAACGGTCTGGCACTGTGTTATAGGGGCAGCTGGATCACCTTTAATGGCCTGTTTTTTGAAAGCTTGAGCGATTTTCCCAGGTGTGGTGATGGCCAGGCCACCACTGATGTGCCACAAACTCGAACCTTATGGCATTCCCTTCCCGTGATTAAGCACTTTTGCTATTATTCTTAGGTAAAAAAGAAGAAGTCTGCACTCACTTATCCAATATCATATCCATGTTTGCACAAAAGAACAGTGTTCTCCAACTTGCGACAAATATAATTTGCGTTCCAAATGAAGAAATCAATCTCGCTACAGGCTCATTAAGACTGAGGCAACATGGAGGAAATTGTGTGAGGGATAACTGGAGGTTATGATTAAGGAAGGTGATGGAAATGTCAGCTTGCGTTAAGTAATGACCCACTTGCGCCTCGTCGTTGGCACGTAGTATCCAGGAAGGCAGCGGTATTTGCACGCTGCACCGACCCGTTGGCCGTCGTTGTGGCACCGTTGTGTACGTACGATGGCATGGGGTATATCCGGGGGCGCAGGGCAGGACAGGTGGCAAAATGCTTCTGGCAAGGACCACAGCCCGTCAGCCTTGCACACAATCTCGGTGTTGGCTCCTGCGGGTCACAGGAAAGCTCAACCCAAACAACGACTGAGGTGATCACTTTGGGTCAATAACTTGAAATAGGTAGGTAGGTAAAGGTAAGTGAATGGTTTTATTCAACCAAACATAGAAGAAGACAGAAAGGGCAGAAAAATAGTACGTTGCAATAGAGTTAAATTGCGTACCAGTTAACATGCCCAAAGTGAACGTTATAACAAAAGACAAAGTCACAAACAGATTTGATAACTTCAGGTCAAAGAGGCTGAACCATCCACATTATACATACTAGCAACAGTACCCACCCTATGGGCAGGGCTTCAATTGGGAGGCCCAAATGAAAAGGCAAAATATCAGAAATTGAAGGTTTTTATTTTATTTTAAACGATTCATACAAACATCCGTTGAATCATATCACACGCAAATCATCAAAATCTAAACAGTACATGGCGCCAATTTTGAAAAAAAGATTGAATTCTGCAAAACGGAAGTGGCCGCTACACGTCATTCTCAGTCGCACGTTTATGTGTGAAGAGTACGCGCCGAATCTGTAACACGGAAGTGGCCGCTACAACTGTTTCTCAGTCGCTTTGCACAGGCTGCCGTGTTATTTCGGTGCCGCACGTTTATATAGGAAGCGTTCGTCAGGAGTCGATCGACTCTCTCCAGGTACGTAGAATTTCAACAAAAGCCACATCACTGTTCATATCGGTAAATATTATTCCATCGTGTTTGGAAAAACTGGAACATTGGAAAACTTGGAAAAATTGGAAAAACAATATAGCCTATTTTACTCCAGGGGGTCCTAGGATTACCCAGTACCCACCCAAAATATCGTTGCGATTGGTTCAGCCGTTTTTGCGGTACCTGGGAACGGACAGACAGACAGATGGACGGACGGACATTTGGTGAATTATAGTAAGATGAACAGTGTAAACAATTTTAAAAGGAAAAAGCATTGAACATTTGGTCGTCTAACATACTGAGGAATAACAAGGAATACAAACAAATTTCATTATAAAATAACATGACATAAGGCAGGATAACTTAAAGGAGGGTAAATACAGCAAAAAGCAGGGGAAGGATTAAAGAAGAAGTGCATCAACATCAGCAAAATATATTAAAAAGATATACATGTAATTATTTTGTACTTAAAATATGTTAAAAGAGGAAGTCGTCAAAAAAATTAAATAAAAAGGGAGTGCAATGTTTATTATTCATTCAGAATTTTAACAAAGTATGGTATAGAATTTTTTTTTTGTTTGCCTTTGGGTTTTGCATGTGATTTGTGAGAGTTTAGATGAATTTCTGAGAGTGTATGGTGTCCTATCCTGTCTGAGGTCTGGAAGCCAATGTCTAAACTCATTGGACGTCAGCAATTGTCCTGCGAATCGGAGACAAATTTCAAACCTGCGTTGGTTCAAGGTTGAGACTTTACAAAACTGAAGGCCCTGATCATATTGCATGTATGATTGTCCTAGAATGATTCGGAGAGTCCTTTTCTGAACCTGTTCCGGGTCGTTACTTTGGCGGATTGTGAGACCGGCATTCCAAACTGGAACAGCGCCCTCTAAAGTGATCTAACATAGTCTTTGTAGATGGTGAGCAAATCTTCCACATCTAAGTTAAACTTTTTCAGCATCTTCAACGTAAACAACTTTCCATTTGTCCTGGTGACAATATTGCGAATGTGAAGATTCCATTTCAGATCAGATGAGATGATTTCACCGAGTATTTTTGTATGATCAACCTTCTGCAGAACAGTTGCTTGGATAGTAAATTGAGGCTTTGGCGGAGGTTGCTTCATGAAACAAACTTCCATAAGGGCACATTTATCAGTGTTCAACTTCCTGCCCCTTGAATTCTCAATCAGTGTCATGTCATAAACATAGATATGAGCACAGTCATCAAGCTGAGTCATTGCATCATAGATTTGAGCCAAAAAAACAAAGAGGGTCAAATTTGGTACCCTGTGGTACTCCTGCACGGAGGGTTCGATTTACAGACAAGGTACCCTTGTATCTAACGCATTGAGCTCTTTTATCTTACTATAATTCACCAAATGTTTGTCTGTCCGTTTGAAGGTACCGCAAAAACGGCTCAACCGATCGCAACGATATTTTGGGTGGATATTCCTGGGACCCTTGGGACCCCGGCTATATTGTTTTTCCAATTTTTACAATTTTCCAATTTTCCAGTTTTTCCAAACACGATGGAATAATATTTACCGATATGAACAGTGATGTGGCTTTTGTTGAAATTCTACAAATACTGTTTAGATTTTGATGACAATTATGAACCTGCCACGAATGCGGAAGTGGACAGATGATGGCAATGCGCGGGTTTGATAATATCCAAATACAACCGTCATTCAATCATAATGTTAAATCGTTAAACGTTAATCGTGTTAATCGTTTTGTTAAAGTATCAATTGATGATTGAAATTGAGTGAATACAATTACGATTTTGAATTCGTAATTGTATTCACCCAGCCGTACGGAACTTCACATCAGGATTTAAATATTTGTTTATGTCATGAATGTTGTTAAAAGTTTATTTTTTATATTAATGTTATTTAATTTGTGATTGGAGTTATGCTGTTTGGAATGAAAAAAGGTGTCGAGTTCAAGTGAATGACAAATTTCCATGACGGTTTCTACTTTCTAAACGTGAATTCGCAGATCGCCATATGCAGATTCGCCATTGACTGGGTATGGAACAAACGTACCCGTTTGTTTGCCAACGAGTACGTTTTTCATGGAAGTCCTTCACGAACTTGCTGTCCATGTCTGACGTGCGACTGAAGGTGTTACAGGAATGTGGAATTTATTGGTTTCATGCTTTAGCATTCGCCGTTTCTGCATTGTCTGTTTGCTTTTGGCCTCCCACCCGTGCGTAGCACGGGCACCTCACTAGTCCAAGAAACCACATGTCCAAGGAATTAAGACACCAAATAATATTCATTAGTTTTCAGAGAAGATCTCTAAACGATCAACAGATTACTTAGCCAGTTTCTTAAACCAGCTTAGAGACTGGATTATGTCCTCAGTTGGTTTGAAATGACAACCCCTTGACCCAAACAAGGAATGTGGGGGAGAAAGAAAAGACCATAACCAGATAAGTTGAAAATATTAATTCATTGAAAAAAACATTATGGGATTGGATTTCAAATCGTTGTGAATTACTTGCGATTGCGGAACATTGTTGAAATGCTAATTGCGTGAAAGTTGTATGAAAGCGATGCAAATTCCTGTAATCCAATAAACTTGCAACAAGAAAAGGGGAAAAAAACACTTTGGGAATAAATGGACATACTGAATAAGCAACACAGCAAATTACACAGCAAGAACCTGAGCGGCCTCCTACATCCATGGATATTTATCTCTCTTACTCTTTGTTTTCCCGTTTCCCTCTATCCCGCCCCACTACTCCCTTATTGCAATTTATTTCCTTCTCCTACTTTCTTTTCTCCATTTTTCTCTGTGCTCTCGGTATTTTTCTCATTTTTTTGTTTCTAATTAAACTCCCAAATCCTCTTCTCCAGCATATATCCCCTTCCAAACACCTCCTCCTCCCGTCGCCTCTCCTCCTGCTCCAGTTTCGAGTGGAAGGCTGGAAGGCCCTGCTTGTAGCTGCAAGGCTCGCTTGGGAAAAGCCTCCACAATAAATACCTTTCTGAAATTTTCTGAGCAGCTGAATCCAGCCATTACTTACCTTTCTTTCACAGGAACTCGACACCACGGTGACTACGTGTCGGACCATTGTTCACAGGCCGCCTGTGAACGTACGGAGAGAATCGGACCTATAGTCCGTGGTATACTTTTTCATTTCATGCTTTGATTTTACTGTCTATTCATGGAACACCTAACCGCACCGACGCTTACTAAACAAAATACCCTGAGTACGTTCCAACAGGTACATATGCAGTAGTGTAGAGAATTCAAGTGCAAAGAAAGTTTCAGTACGCACCAAAACAATCAACCAAAGGGGAAGTGGACCATTTTGAAACACCATCTTATCAATTTTCAACCTCAGGTTCTGCGTACACCTTCTATAGTTTGTCTCTCTGTCTTGGCTTACAGAGCCACCGCCTTTTATGCATTATTCATGCTTTTGATGTGATTATTGTACAGTGGCTCTTTGTTACTCGGGCCCAGTGCATCCTTGTATGATATGGTATACTGATGAAAGAAAAGGCATTTTTACTCACAAAGCATGTTGCTTTTGTTTGCAGGACTGTGGACTCTTTGTGAGCTTGCATTAAATATTGGGCCACTCTGAGGCTATTTCTACTTTGAGTGTGGAAGGTAAAGCATTTTTCAGCCACACACATCCACCAAGCATGCGGGGAGGCCTAGGTAATGTAAAGCAGATGAAGTGTGGCTGCATTTCAGCCTTGACTCAAACATGGCCAAATCACTTCTTTTCTTTTTTTAAACTTTGCCACATCTGTGTACTAGAAAATCAGAAAAATTATGGAATATATACCAGTTATATAGAATATATACCAGTACGTTCAGAAGTATGTAGTTTGGCATGTCACACCGATGTTGCATACTCGTATTTTCTGAATTGATCTATGGATTTACTTCAAAAAAAATTTCAAACACATCTAGAAGATTCTGGTGGGGTCTAGAAGGTAGTAGATAAGCCTGGTGTTGGCTTAGCGGTTAGGGTGCCAGCTTGGGATCCTAGGATCCTGGGTTTGAACCCCGCTCGATCGCTGAATTAACGCCAGGGGGGTTGAATCAGCCTGTCATCCTTCTGAGGTCGGCAAATTGAGTACCAGTTCACTGGTAATTCCTGTGTGTCGCAAGGGGCGACTAACAGGGTTGGCGGCAGGAAGAGCATCTGGCCATAAAACATTGCTTCTAAAAGGGGACCATGGTGCCCGAAAAATACCAACCCCAGCTCTGCGAGGAAAAATGGTCTCTAAAGGTGGTTCTTTTAAAGGTGGTTCTAGAAGGTAGTAGATCATTCAGGTCGACATGACTGCAGAGCAATTAGCTAATTTATGCATTGAGAGTATGCTGGTTGCATCGTCGCTGTGGGGCACGGCTACACAGCTGAGAAAGTGCCCTCACAGATAAAGGCAATAATTTAGAATTTGGCCAGGACACCGGTATGCAATGCCATAGTCTTTTTGAAATAAACATCACGCAATATTTATGGTCCACAAGAGAGTGCCAGAAGATGGGCAGTCGGCTTATTGTCCCCTCCGAATTGTTGGCATACTCTCTGATGCAATGTCCCACCTGCGAAGCATCAGTTCCACGTGATTATAGATAGCAAAAAAAGTTCAATGTCCTCTAAAAGAGACTGTGATTCAGCACTCTGGCTGAATTCATGAAGTCTTCAGCAGGAACCTGAAAAACTTGCATCAAGCACAACATGATTGTACAATGCTTGCCGCATGGCTGAAGCGTACTGAGCGAGACATCAGGACATAATGCTTACCTTGCTGCTGAGCTGGTGACAAACAGTGGAAAGTGCACTTTTGCCCAAAGGTAGTGCCGTTGGTGCAGGTGAACTCGGCATAGTAGACGAGGAATGACGCTGGGGTCCCACAATCAATAGGCACACATGCCACCGTATGCTCCCAGTTTCCATTGAGGCACGCCACGCGCACGTATCTCTGCCATGTGGAAATACACACATGACTCAAATTATGAAAACGTACTCTTGTTTTACGATAAGGACGGCCTTATTTGGCCGACCAGGATGAAGCTACAAAATCGTTCTGTTTTGCCACTAATGCAGAGCCCTATAAATAGGGGCAATATATTAGAACTTGGCCAGGGTTCCGGCCTACTGGACACGCGATGATCGTTTTTCAGCGTCTTCACAATAATCAAGGACGTTTTGCAGTTCGAAGCAAAAAAGTGAAAATATAAAACCAAAGCCATTGCCTTCTCTTCTCAAACAGCCCCCTTCAAAAGCAAGGCAAGCAAAACAATATTTGCAGGGTGTTGAAGGTGACTGATGGCAAACAGGCAGTTAAGAAAGCATTTATTTCAGAAAGCTTTTTGGCTCATGAGCAAAGAAGTGAAAGGCTATTCATTAATTCCTGCCATTGACGTCACAAAGGCCTCAAGAGGATTCTTATAAGCAACTCCACCAGGTATCAGTGAAGGCTGCAGAAGGCCAAATGCAAAACTGCCAATAGATTCCTGAACCTGAATCCAGCATTGTTCATTGCTTAGCCAATGCTTGAGTCATTATTTGGAAAGCAAAGGCCCTGGAAGATCTGAATATGTTGTGTTGAAGGAGAAATGAGAAAAAATGATTCATCCGCTGGTTAAGCCACTATAATAAGACGTACGACATCCCGCAAGCACTAAACCCTTCCCTAGTGCCGCGGAATGTTCCACCGCTACCCCGTAAAGCGCTCTCTGGGTCACGGCAAACGTGCTTGCATCACATCTGCTTGTCAGTGTCTTGGTAACTCTCTTCATACCATGGAGCACGTTGGAGCAGTGAGTGGCATCAGCCTCGCTTTTGAGGCTGCTTTTGCTTCTTCATTGCAAGTCATTTCCATGTTTTAGGAGGAGCAATTGCAAAGGTATCTGAAAGCAGGACCAATTCGATGGAGCTTTACAGCTCTTGAAACTACGGACTTCCAGTCCCTCTTTTGGGAGTCCATTTTATGGAGTGATTTTGAATGGGAGTTCATTGTTAGTCATTCAAGTTAGTTTTATAGTGGAGAGTAAAACCCTTTGGCGAACCTAGGGGTCAACGCTTAGGAACAGACAATACGGAGGTGCGAACTTCCTCGTGGCAAAATTACCTTGCAATTGGTTGCTTCCTGATGCAATTAAACTGCAACAAGCACATTCGCAATGCAACTGCGGGGTGCGGGTAATCAAGGTGATTTGCAAACCAAGGGCAGACAAACTTACCTGTGCGTTTCTCTCCTGCCCATCCAGGCTTATGATGTGACCGACTGTGCAGCGCACTTCGCACTGCGTCCTGTCCACTTTCTCCGCCGCGCCAAGATAGCTGACCACCCCAGAGGGCACAACCAACGTCGGACAAACCTGTTGTTGGCAAGCCTCGCACACACACCTGGAGGGGAATGGCCAAAAAACGAGCAAGCAGTGCCAGTCTTAGCAAATATTTCATGGTTGTATGCATTGCCACAATCTTCCCCAACAAATAACTTTAACAAATGGCTGCAGTTACAGTGATGCTTCAGAATCATCAGTACACCTGCTTGCTTCTAACTTTTGTTGTTACCTAAATGGTACTATACATGCTACCTGTACTGCATCACGTCCAGACAAGCTATAACTAGTTATTTCATCACTTCCTGTAAATGCTTAACCTCTCACAACTTGTCTTCCCTAATTTTTTAATTTACTGACCACCCCATTTCAGATTCCTACATATGTAATAATTATTTAAATGCTCCCTAATATCTACTACTAAATGTTGATTCCATTCGCCAAAGCTCGTGCAATATGTGATGCATTTAGCAACTCATCTAGGCCCCCAACATTCCACCCAAACGACGTGTTGCGTGTTCCTTACTGCAACAATGCTTCATTTTGTGTAGGATTAAAATAAACAATACATTTTCTTTGAACGTTTCCCAGTTTGGCCTTGGGTTTGTGCTCAATGTTTTCCGCAGTCACATTTTTTTTAACAACCTCATGGCAACCGCTCTGTTTTTCTCTCATGCTTTCGCAATTCCTCGTGTTAAAATCATTTCTTTGAATTCAAGCCGGCTGAAAACTATCAGCTGGAGAAAAGATTTGATATCTCAACGTATATTTTACGTCATCTCATCTTGATTGTCGAAGAGATGAACTTATAAAATGGGTCGTGATGTCCTGATGTCTGTCCATCCATCTGGTCGTCTGTTCGTCTGTTAAAGTTTTGCTATTTTTGCTGTTTATCCCTTATCACCTGGCTGATTGTTCTGAAACTTGACACATGAATACAAGGGAGTAGCCCCCATAATCCCTTGTGCTTCGATTTTTGGATTTCAGATCATAGGTACTCCCACGAGGAGGGGTGGGGAGGTGAACCCCCCTCCTCCCACCCCCCCCCCCCCCCCCCCCAGACATTGGATCCCTAATCATTGGATCCTTATTTACCAACCGATTGATTTGAAACCCGATGCATTCCTTCTACTCGATGGACCGCAGGATTGCTCAGTCTTACATTCTTCAATTTAGTATACCGGGGCCTCCCGGGGGATCAGGGGGCCCCTAAAAATCGGCAGAGGCCTTAACTACATACAACCTCAAGAGCTGATTGTCAGCCCATTTGAGGCTATTTATTCAACATTGATACAAGGCCCATAGAGGAGACAATACATAGATGTAACATGCAGGACAAGGACGTCATGATACATTGAATTTATTAGGACATTATGAGACGACGGACAAGCACAGTACATATGGGATTTCTACCTGGGGTCTCAAAATTATGTGGTAGGTGTTAGATGGTAACAAACAGAACTAGAACGGAACTCGGTAGAGCGCATACATCTACCAGGCTGAACCGTTTACGTTTTGTATCCAACTGATAGGCCTATTCTGGATTTGGACCTTCACCAAAATCTAATCGGCATGTTCTTCTAACCTACCCAACTCATCCACCAAGTTTTGTCATAATCCGTCCATAACTCTTTGAAATATCATGCTATTTATCGCTTTTCGCCCGATCTCTCAATGGTGAAGAATCACTTAAAAATTAAATAACTCTCGTATCCGAATCCATATTCAGATATTCACCAAAATCAAATCGATTTGGTCTTGTCATACACCCAACCTGTCCACCAAGTTTCGTCCAAATCCGTCCATAACTTTTTGAGATATCCTGCTCACAGACAGACAGATATGAAAACATAACCTCCATCCATCTTCCGTGGCAAAGGTCATAATTTATTTTCTCAGTGCATGCAGCACGCACACACATACATACAACCATTTGAATAGGTACACGTGATGTTCAAAATGTTATATAACTGAAATACTCACAATTACAGTCCGAGGCACACCATTGGAGGAGCCAACAAGGCATGTAAAGGTATGTAATTAATTTTTTATTTATATATTTTATTACATGCCTGGTGTTGGCTTAATGGTTACGGTGGCTGGCTTAAGATATTAGTGTCTTGAGTTTGAGCTACTTTGCCGTTAAAATAACGTCACGTGAGTTGACTCAGGCTATCATCCTTCCGAGGTGGGCAAAATGAGTACCGGCTTACTGGGCCATTTGAGTATCCTGCGTCAGAGTGGCGACCCATCCAGGATTGTCACTCTTAGCCAATGAAACTGCCGCGGCAGCTCCTATGCACCTCACGGCGTGAAAGAAATGTTATATATTTTATTACTAACTGGTAAAAAGCCCATCAAAATGAAATGGAACAGTTTATTCGATGGTGCAGTCTTGTGAGCATACCAAAGTCTGAAGCCTCGGCCTGGTGTCAGCCGTGTGCTTATATCTTTATTTATTAGACATCATACGGACGTATATGAACACTCGTGTTACTCTGCACACATTGCAAATCACATGCAGCGAATTTCACCTCACAGCGCCTTAAATTTATTGTTATAAAAAAAAAAATTGCTTCTGTAAACCGCCCTTGAGGCTCGGTTTCCAAGCCACCGTCTACAATTCCAATAGGAAAGACCTAATTACTCTTTTATGGAAAATGTTTTTCGAGTTTGTTTTAGCCTATAAGAGTTTTAGATTGACCTATAAAACCTACCTTTACTGTATGACGAGCGGCAGACATCTGTACAAACACACAAGCAAGTTGACATTGTGTTTTGTATGGTAGATTATATATTTACAAGTTCAGAAATAAATAAATATGTTGGCATGTTTCAGCATATTGTAAGAATCTTGTTTATGAATAGGATTACACACTTATAATGACTATCTACATCTACTACTACTACCACTACTACTACTACTACTACTACTACTACTACTACTACTACTACTACTACAACACAATTATTCCTATATTGTGGTGTTCACCGGGAAGGTTTTTTGGCTCAAGTCTATCACAAATCGGCTGGCTCGGCCTGGCATTCCAGTGAAGGTGGCAATATAATTTGGCCAGGTTGTCAGTGTTACATTTACTAGGGCATGCCCGTACTATATATATGCCCGTACTATATATCTATCTAAAATTATATCCCCCCCCCCTCTATTTACATGAAATGGTTTGGTCCATTCGCAACGCCAAAGCGAACGGCGAACGGCTTGCGAGTACAGTGACAATCCCCCCCCTCTATTTACATGAAATGGTTTCGTCCATTCGCAACGACCACAGAACCCCCCCCCTCTATTTACATGGAATGGTTTGGTCCATTCGCAACGCCGGCACACGCGATCGTTCGCTGCTCTCTGATTGGTTGAATCGTTTTTTGGACATAGCTCGGTAAGTAATTGTCCGATTAATATGAAACCTTGAAAAGGCACATCCTCGGGTCCCCAGCAATATACCTGGCAAGTTAAAAGTATATCGGACCCGTGGTTGTCGAGAAACAGCGGTCACAGACAAACAAACGTACAGACAGAGATTACTGGAATTATAGATAGATAATGACTATGTGCTGAACATATTTACCAAAACATGGTATCGCTTGGTTAAAACAAGGAATTCAGTGACGTCATCGGTTTTGAGATGACTAGTTTTTAACCCATTCGCACAGTTTCTTTTTCAACATAAGCAAGTAACTTTGTTGCCAAAACACGTCGGCTCAACCGAATGGAATTGACACTGGAAAGAAACTGGCGAAGAAAGCATTTCAATAGATTTTCTGGCTTCCATTAAGTTCTTTCAATCTGAAGACCACTGAGTTTCCCGTAAATCCTCATCACATATCGCTTAATCGTAATTGCGTTGAAATGTATTCGGCAAGCACGCGATGTTATTTCTTCCTAAAAGGAGCAGTTTTATACAATATTATGTTTGCAAAAATGTTGGAATTTTAACAATATATAGCCCCGCCCCCTTTACCCACCCACTCCCCCACCCACTCCTGTTCTTACACTTCAAGCTGTTTGATGTATGACAAAAATTGTCTGAAAATCTTTCAATCTATCCTTTACGGCCACAGTCGTGAGAAGGTTGAAAAATGGAATCTTACCGCCTGGTTTAAAGACTAAATCTATGGAAAATCTATGGAAAAGACGCAAAATCTATGGAAAATCCACCATGCATAATCCTCAACAGCAGGCCCCTGTGGGACTTGGAGAGAAACATCATATTTTAATTTCTCTTTCGGCAATGTGTTCTCAACAAGCTATCTTTCATAATCGCATACTATTTTTCAAATGTATTGGGGCATATAATCTGATACAACATGAAAAGCACGATTACTAAAGCAAAGAATGCATGTCGTCAGCAATTACACTTCAAACACTGAATATTCTCATATTTACCGGTTTCCCAAGGCTGCAAATTGGCTATCGATTCATTTCGACCATCAACATAATGCAAACCTTCGACCCAGGTTGTGTGACGTGTTGTTGACATAGGAACAAAAAAAAAATCTCCAAACTTGAAATTAACTGCACATTGCATTCAACGCCGCATTCAATTTGATAGGAATTCCACTTTGTCTTTCAGGAACATCAAAATGAAAGCTCCTGCTTGCCGAAATGGAAATGGCTTTAAGTTGGCACTTTAGTTTCAGTTTTACTTATTTTCCTTTGTTTTTTTATCTTTCCTTTATGAAATTTGATAACACACACATTTACAAGTTTGTTCATAGTGCATATACTGAAAAATCTAGATTGAAGCTTTACATTAAATGATATGTGCCTACATTTTAAAGTGGTGTTTCAAAATGTACTCATAAACGACTCTCAATACTCTGAGAAACGTCAACCTTTTAAAAACAATATTTTTACCTTCTGCCCCCAAAGGTGGACAGAGGTTTTGTGTTCACCTCTGTTTGTCTCTTTTTATGTTTGTGCACAGGATATCTCAAAACGTTATGGACAGATTCCATCGAAACCTGGTCCACAAGTTGGGTGTGTGACAAGTTTGGAATTTTTGGAATTTTTGGAAAAAAAAAATTTTTTTGCGCTTGGAGATTGGAGATTGGAGCTTGGAGATTTGCGCTTGGAGAGAAAGAAAAAAAATTTCCAAAACTTTTGGAAAAAAAAAAAAAAAACTCGACAAGAATTGATTTGATTTTGGTGAAGATCCTGATCCGATAATTTTTTTAAGTGATTCTTCACAATTGAGAGATGGGGCAAAAAACGATATGTGGCACGATATCGCAAAAACTTATGGATGAATTATGACGAAACTTTGTGGATAAGTTGGTTAGGTGACGAGAATAAGCCGATTCGATTTCGGTTCAGGTCCGAATGCAGATCCGACCTATCAACGGGATACAAAACATAACCTGTTCAGCCTGGTGGAGGTATGTGCTCTACCGGATGCTGTTCTAGTTAAATATATTGTCTTCTGCTTCTTTAACAGCCAACAAAGGTGACAGAAGTTTCCAATTCAGCAAGGATGTCGGCCATAGCTCGCTTTCTCAGGAAAGTCGCAAAAGACACCATACATTTTTTATATTTCCATCAGCTAATGCTAGCAGACAGGACACCCGGTTTAACGTCTATCCAAGAGACGGCGCACACATTGTTGCCTCGCCCTGCCTGCAAACCACCAGTATGAGAGTGTATAGCTGGTCAAGGATTCTAACCCAGGCTAGAGAGCTTAGAAATCATTGTACATAGATCTAAACTCGAATCAATCTTGCTGGCCCATTTTACAATCTATAACTACTAGCAAGTTGCCCGTGCCCGCACAGGATTCTAAACGGGGTTGGGAGGGAGG
Organism: Myxine glutinosa; assembly: GCF_964187855.1. Taxonomy (NCBI): domain Eukaryota; kingdom Metazoa; phylum Chordata; class Myxini; order Myxiniformes; family Myxinidae; genus Myxine; species Myxine glutinosa. The sequence goes on from NC_136268.1 coordinate 130,243,976, forward strand.
GGGTAAAAATGCAAATGACATCTTCTGTCATCGAGCCTGTAAGCTGAGAGCAACAATTCACATTTTTTGCCACATCTGATGCAATTTAAATGCTCTAATGGTGGCGAGGTGCTCCGTTTGAAACTTCGTTGCTCGAGGTGCTCATTTGAAACGTCTTTTCGACACAACTAGCTATTTTAATGAGATATAATAAACATAATCCATACGAGAGACGTTTGAGTTTCTTCAGTGAGTGCCAGGGAGGTAATATTAAATGATCCCCGACCCATTCCTTATTGGATGCAATAAGAGTTTTAAGTCCCAATATGTAAAAAAATTATAAAATTTCTCTATATTTATTAAAATAACAATTTTATAAAATTACATTCCTCTATATTTAAATTTAATACAGATTTTTTTTTAAATTTCTGTTTATTTCATTCAAATATAGAAATTTTGTACAATTTCTCTATACTTTAGTGAAATATAGAATTTTTTAAAATAAAATTTCTGTATATTTTAAATTAAATATAGAATTTTATAATAAAATTTCTGTACATTTTAATTAAATATAGAATTTTAAATAACATTTCTGTATATTTTATTTAAATACAGAATAATTTATAAAAATTTTGTATATTTTAATTAAATATAGAAAATTTAAATAAAAATTCTCTGTATTTTAATTAAATATAGAAATTTTGTAAAATTTCTCTATATTTTAGTTAAATATAGAAATTTTAAATAAAATTTCGGTATATTTTAATTAAATATAGAATAATTTTATAAAATTTTTGTATATTTTAATTAAATATAGAAATATTTTGTAAAAGTTCTCTACATTGATTAAAATATAGTCATATTTTATTAAATTTCTATACATTTATTAAAATATAGAAATATTTTATTAAATTTTTATGTATTTATTAAAATATAGAAATATTTAATTAAATTTCTATGTATTTATTAAAATATAGAGTTGTTTTATTAAATTTTTATGTATCTTACTATAATTCACCAAATGTCTGTCTGTCTGTTCGAAGGTGCCGTAAAAACTGCTGAACCGATCGCAAAGATATTTTGGGTGGGTAATCCTGGGATCCCCAGGAGTAAAATAGGCTATTTCGTTTTCCCAATTTCAGCTTTAGTCTCCAGTATTCTCAGGTTTGGACGCCCACATAACATTCGCGTTTGCATGACGTTCATTGTGACGTCTTCTTACGTCGAGCAACGGTACCCACCCTATGGGCGGGGCTTCAATTGGGAGGCCCAAATGAAAAGGCTAAATATCGGAAATTGAAGCCTTTTTTTCTTTTAAACGATTTTTATAAACATCCGTCATGCGGAAACGTCAGCGGGAGAAAGTATCAGCAGGATGTGGCAGTGTGGGAGTCCACGTTTGCACCGATCGCTGCACCGTGTGCCGCACAAACGGCTGCACTGATCGCTGCACCGTGTGCCACACAAACGACTGCACCGATCGCTGCACCATGTGCCGCACAAACGGCTTCACCGATCGCTGCACCGTGTGCCGCACAAACGGCTGCACCGATCGCTGCACCATGTGCCGCACAAACGGCTTCACCGATCGCTGCACCGTGTGCCGCACAAACGACTGCACCGATCGCTGCACCGTGTGCCGCACAAACGGCTGCACTGATCGCTGCACGGCTGCATCGATCGGATGTGGCATGAAGGAGGATCTGCACTTCGGCATGAAGGAGGATCAGATCTAACAGATCGCTGTCTCCATCGATCTTGCCAAGGCCGTAACACCTATCGGCTCAAAATCCTTTTAACTGTTGATTTGGTACAGTTACATGTATCGGGAATTTGGTACACCTATCGGGAGTACATACGACATAGCGATTGTGAACACGATTATCGATCACGATTCACGATCATCATGATCATAGTGTATTGATCACGATTTGAAACACGATGGAATAATATTTACCGATATGAACAGTGATGTGGCTTTTGTTGAAATTCTAAAGATACTGTTTAGATTTTGATGATTTGCTTGTGATATGATTCAACGGATGTTTATATGAATCGTTTCAAATAAAAAAGCCTTCAATTTCTGATATTTTGCCATCGCCATATGCAGATTCGCCACGGTCCCACGATCGATGTTTATATATGTGAACGTACCCGTTTGTTTGCGAACAGGTACGTTTTTCATGGAAGTCCTTCACGAACTTGCTGTCCATGTCTGACGTGCGACTGAAGGTGCTACAGGAATGTGGAATTTATTGGTTTCATGCTTTAGCATTCACCGTATCTGCATTGCCTGTTTGCTTCTGGCCTCCCACCCGTGCCTAGCACGGGTATTTCTCTAGTTTATTAAAATATAGATATTTTATTTTAATTTTTTTTTTTTTTTTTTGTACACAAGATCGAGGCTCGTGAAAGAGCTAACATTAATCACACAAAAAGTCAAACCGAAACGCAAAACAAAAAATAAAGGGAGCGGCAGACAAGATGGGGAGAGAGGGAGAGAGGAGAGAGGGGAGAAAGGAGAGGGGGAAGGACACAAACACAACATTTGAGAGCAGAGACAACGGGAGAAATGTGGGAGGGGAAGGGCTTTGGGGGAGGTGGGAGAGGTATAAAACATATGAACACTGCAAGGACTTCCAGGAAAGAAGTTGGAATTTCCCCAAAAAAAAAAAAAAAGAGTGTATCTGGGGTGAATTAGCGGGGGTAGAAAAGATCAAGGTTTTGGATGGGGGAAGATAAGAGATGGTGGTGAACAGCTGTTTTAAAGACCTGGAGGGAGGAGTGGGATTGAAGGGAGTGGGGGAGTTAGTTCCAGAGGTGGGAACAAAGGGGAATGAAAGAGTGAAGGTGAGCAGAGAGCCTAGATTTTGGCAGTTTCACCAGAAGAGGGTTGCTGGCAGATCTTGTGAGTCCTGCAGGAATATTTGGGGGGCAGAGCACAGACAAAGCAGGGGGAGCAAGGGCGGAGAGGAGTCGGTAGAAGACAGAAAGACCACCTACCTGCCTGCGGTGAGTGAGTGAAAGGCCCTCGGAGTTAACTTCATCGCAGGAGATTCCAATGATTCTGAAAGCTTTGGTTTCAACAGCGTGAAGCCGAGCTAGGTGTGAGGCAGGAGCACCAGCCCAGAGGGGGGAACAGTATTCTATTGAGCTGCGGATGAAAGCCTTGTATGTGGTGAGGAGCTCAGGTGTGCCAAGGAAGGACTTCGCACGACGGAGGATGCCCAGTCGGCGACTGGCTTTGGAGGCCAGCTTGGAAATGTGGTTTTCCCAAGAAAGATCATGGCAGATGGTGAGACCCAAAAGCTTGAGCGACAGAACTTCTTGGAGAGGATTGTTGAGAAAGTAGATGGGAGGGTTTTCCAGTCGGTCCTTTCGGAGAGACATTGTAAGAGTGTGTGATTTGTCAGGATTGAAAAACATGTTCCACTTGTTTGACCAGTCTGTGACTTTTTCCAGGTCTGCAGAGAGTGAGGAGGCTGCAGACTGCCGATCTGAGGGATGAGGAATGGAGCGGCAGATAGTGGAGTCATCAGCAAAGAGATAGAGAGGATTTTCCAGAGAGTCGGAGAGATCATTGATGAAGACCAGAAATAGCACAGGGCCCAGAACACTACCTTGGGGAACTCCAGCCAGAACAGGAAGGGAAGATGAGAGAAATCCATTCAGGGCTACACGTTGCCTTCGACCAGAGAGGAAGTCCGCAAGCCATGAGTGGAGATTTCCACGGATACCATAGGAGGAGAGTTTGGTGAGCAGAGCTGGGTGCCAGACCGTATCGAAGGCATGTGATATGTCAAGTAAGACAGCTCTGATTTCCTGTTTGGCATTGAGGACCTCCATCCATTGTTGAGACAGCAGAAGCAACATGTCCAGAGTAGAATGACCTGGTCTGAATCCAAATTGATGATCAGAGATCAAGCCATTGGAGAAGAGGAAGGATTTGATATCCGAAGCAATGATGGATTCCATGACTTTGCTGATAATTGGAAGCAGGCTGATTGGTCTGTAGTTGCAAGGATCTGTATTTGCACCTTTTTTGTGTAAAGCGGTAATTTTTGCTGATTTCCAAGATGCTGGCAGATGACCTTGAGCAAAAGAGAGGGTGAAAAGAACAGAGAGAGGGTGAGATAGAGCAGCATAGCAGGATTTTAGGACCCGTGGGCTGATGCCGTCTGGTCCAGTTGCAGAATCAGAGTCGAGGTTTGACAGAAACTTCTCCACATTGTCAGGAGAGAAGGACACAGAGTCCAGGAGCAGTTGGGTTCGACTGGGAAAGGTGGGAACAGAGAGAGATGGGTTTGGGACACAGGATTTTGAGGCAAATACAGAGTTGAGGCATTCGGCTTTGTCACGTGCGGTGTCAACTGTGTAGCCATTTGAGGTAAGGGAGGGGATGGAGGGGGAACAAACACCAGAAACGGATTTGACCAGTCGCCACCAGGATTTGGAGGAAGGAGACAGGTTTGAGAGTTCAATCTTGTTTTTGAAATCTTGGTTTGAAAATTTCTATGTATTTATTAAAATATAGAAATATTTTATAAAATTTCTATGTATTTATTAAAATATAGAAATATTTTATTAAATTTCTATGTATTTATTAAAATATAGAAATATTTTATAAAATTTCTCTATATTTATTATAATGTAGAATTTTTAAAGTAAAACTTCTCTATATTTATCAAAATATAGAAAATAATTATAAAATTGTCTATTTTTATAAAAAATGTAAAACAACGAAATTGGATTTCTTCAATATACCAACAGGATTCCATCAGCACCGGGCAACGTCAGGTATCCCTGTTAGTTGTTGATAAATGTTCATGGTATTATGTTCAATGTCCACTTCGGCATCACATATATCAAGTGACGAGATACGTGAAATCCGCAAGCAAAGAAATACTTCCTGCACCATCCGGTCAAGCTAAAAAATAAAGTAATGCCAAGCGACCAAGCCAGTGAGAAGAACTAAGTAGAGTAAATCACACTCCGTACATTTCGTGTTTTGCTTCGTCGCGCCAGTGAAAGAATGGAATAAATCGCGCTGTGCACACTAACATTAAGGAAAAAGCATGAACGTGTTTTGGCTCTGGCAATGGAAGCAGATGGCTAGAGCTTCTCATGTGATTTGATCGTGTTTTGCTTCATACTAGACAGTGATCTCAGATATGAGTTTAAATAATGGATAAAAGAGTGCGCGAGTGTGCCATCGCATATGTTTATCTCATGATGTGAATTAGGTAAGGACCTCATTGATGACATAAAATTGGCGCAGTGTGTGCTGGTAATATCTCGCCGACTCTTCATCAAATACACCGTAGGCTCGTTATTGTCCCACTAAGTAATACTTGTAGATGGGACACCCAGCTTTAAATCCATCTGAGGGATGGCACACTTTTATGCAACACTTAGCCAGTGAAGCACAGGTCGGACAGCTTATAGTTATCACCTGCAAATGTATATTTTATGACATGAGGTGCAGTCATGCTCTAATAGTCAGATAATGGAGTGTCTTTACGTCTTTCGATGAAATTATATGACGCTGTGTTTTTAAATGGTTCCGGAACTCCCAATTACAAAACCCCACCTTGCAATCCGATGATGTTCACAATATACAGTACTTTTACCTGATTTCACTTATTATTCTTATTCTCCTTCATCGGTATGGCTGAAGTTAGCATAACTTGCTGGGGGAACATGTGTGCCATTGCAGTTAAGATGCAGTTATTTGGAATTTGGCCAGGGTGCCGGCTATAGCTCACTTCCCTCCGTGGAGGATCAGATCTCCTGATAAACCATAGCAAACTAGAATAGTACTCGGTAGAGAGAATACCTCTGCCAAAGACTGAACAGTTTACGTTTTGCATCCCACTGATAGGCCGGATCTGCATTCGGACCTGAACCAAAATCGAATCGGCTTGTTCTCGTCACCGAACCAACTCATCCACCAAGTTTTGTCAAAATCCGTCTGCAACTTTTTGAAATAACATGCTATATATATATTGTTTGGCCCGATCACACATTGATGAAAAATCACTTAAAATTTTTCTTTATTTTAAATTCTCGTATCTGGATTCAAATGTTCACCATGATTGAATTGATTAGTCCTCTAATCACACACCCAACCCGTAAACCAAGTTCTGTCTGAATCTATCTACAAGTTTTTGATATATCCTTCGAAATATAGTTATTGGCCCTATCTCTCAATAGTAAAGAATCACTTAAAAAATTTCTTTTATTTAAATTCTCGTATCCGGATCCGGATCCAGATCTTAACGTCACCACCAAATTTCGGCCAAATCCGTCCGCAACCTTTTGGGATATACTGTTCACAAAGAGACAGACACAGAAACAGATGGGTGAAAACATTATAACACCCATCCACCGTATACAGGCCTGAACATAGAGATTGTGGTACAGGCAATCATGGATATGCTAAAGAACAAAATACATTATCAGACATGAAAAGAAAGTGTTTACAGTGGAAATGTTACCATTTCTGTTGGGAAATGCTCACAATATTTACCTCCACCACCAAAGGTGGACGGAGGTTAGGTTTTCACCCCTGCATCTGTGAGCAGAATATCTCAAAAAATTATGGATGGATTCAAACGAAATGTGGTGGAGAAGTTGAATGAGTTGCAAGGACGAAGTAATTCGATTTTGGTGAAGATCTGGATCCGGATACTGGAATGTTTTAGTGATTCTTCACCAATGAGAGCGAATGAAGCCCGAGCCTTCTGTTAATCGTATTCAAGCAATGCTGACACCGACCTTGCAGTACAGTGTGTTTTTCTTACCTGACACTGTAACTTCATAAACGCTGTGTTTTCATTTGGTAAACAACATTCGAGGGTGCTGATATTTTTCACGGTACATATTGTGATTGTGAGGGCACTACAATGGCATGTACACAACAACCTACAACAGGAGGATGCGAAACGGTATATGGACTGCATCCTTTAAGTTGAAACACTGATGTGTTTTCATCTCTTACTCTAATTTGAGATTTGATTCTTATTTAATTTAATTCTTACCCTGAAACTTACTGAAAAAACTGAAACTTAATTTAATCTTAGCGGTTAGGGCGCTGGCTTGGGATCCTAGGATCCTGGGTTCGAATCCCGGTCGATCGCTGAATTAACACCAGGGGGGTTGACTCAGCCTGTCATCCTTCTGAGGTCGGCAAATTGAGGACCAGTTCACTGGTTATTCTCTGTGTCACAAGAGGCGACTAACAGGATTGGTGGCAGGAAGGGCATCCGGCCATAAAACATTGCTTCAAAAAGGGGACCAATGTGCCCGAAAAAGGCCAACCCCTGCTCTGCAGGGAAAATGGCCTCTAAAGGTGGTTACTGAAACTAAATTTGAGGGTTTTCTTTAAGACTAATATTACACCCAGCGCAAAAAAGACCTAAATCCTCAGAAGTTTAACGATAGGAGACAGACACCATATTTATGCAAATTTAGCTTGACATTGATGATAATAGCAATGGCGGAACACTGAGGGTGAATGTTTCCTGGATGGTCAACCTGTGTTTGAATTTTCCAATTTATTCCCCTGAATTCCCCCATTTTTTTCCTTCTTATTTTTGTATACCAAGTCAAGGCTCGTGTAAGAGCTAAAATCCCCTTGCAAGTGGAATCCACTGTCGCATCTAATATTGAATGTAAATTCAACAGAATATTGATTCCCACCTCTTTGATCGTGGATCGTATGTTTTCCCAGCACCACAGCTATCTTTTGCAGGAAGATAGGGCGGCCGAGCGGGAGGCCTCAGCGTGGTGTCTACACGAGTACGGAGTGCTGCAGCAATGATGGAAATATCGGGTGAGTCAAAGCTTAGCACAGCTGCCTTGGCATAGAAGGTATCAGCCTGCTTGTCTTCTTTCTGCTCTTCTTCGTTCTGCTTGTCTTCCTTCTGCTTGTCTTCCTTCTGCTTGTCTACCTTGTATGCCCGCACAGCGGCTACCAGCGGATTGTGCTGACAGCTGACCTCAAACTCACCTGTTGAAAAAGGAAACAAGAAAAAGAGCAATCAGAGATTTCAAACCATCGCCAGGATGTATTTTCAGTGGTTTTTAAGGCTTTTGTGTTAAAACAAATATGGCGGCAGAACCACGTGACCAATGACGTCATCATTGTTTTTTTCTCCACTAATTTATTCCTAGATTAAGCTCAAGAAATTTCATCTTGATCGGATGACGTTTTGTACTTGTCAAATTATGATATCATAATAGAAGCACCCATGACATAATCATTCACAGATGCTATTCCACATGAAGAGTTCTTTACAATGAGCCATGTCTCAATTTTTTCTATTCAGCGCTTTCGGAGATATAGAGGTGCAAATTTTTTAGGTTTTTCCAATATGGCGGCCGAACCACGTGACCTATGACGTCATAATTATCATTAAAAAATTATACAGCTGGAGTTACACCTATGGTGAGTTGCACCATATATATAACTGTGAGAAATAGTAGAAACTCCACAGTACGAGCAGGGCGTCTCATTTGCATTAAATAAATAATCAGGAGATTAAATCAGCCGCGGACGTAGCTTCAGGACGTCGATCTTTAATATATATATATATATACTGAAACGCAAAAGAAACTTACCACCTTTGAAACCTTTAAATATCAACAATAACACTGCGTGTAGTAAATGTGTGAACTTATTTGTGGACAATAGTGTCCTCACTGTCAGACAAAACGGTCACGGATGGTCACTTGAACCTTCAATGGTCACTTCATAGCACAGCTGTTGAACAGCCGTTTTGACTGTCAGTGATTAGCCAAGGGGTATGGGATGATTTTAATGAGCTGCACGTGATGTCTTGATATTGGCTTTAAAAAGGCCAGTGCAAAATGGGCATTTCAATCAACATGCCACGATTGTCAAGGGATCAACGGCAGCGTGCCCTGGGCATGCTGCAAGGCGGACTGAGCTACCGTGAGGTGGCACGTCACCTTGGCTGTTCACACCAGACGATATCGGCCCTGGTGGACAGAGACACCCTCCACAACTCTGCAGATGACAGACCTCGATCAGGGAGGCCAAGAGTCACCACTGCAAGGCAGGACAGGCAGATGGTCTGAAGTCACCTGCGGGATCGATTCCATCCAGAATCCCGCACTGCGGCAGAAACTCCGGGGCGTGCAAACCCACGGATCTCCAATGATACTGCACGAAGACGACTGCATGACTATGGTCTGACTGCCAGAAGACCATACAGAGGCCCCGTGATGACGGCTGCCCATCGCCGCAACCGACAGAGATGGTGCCAGCAGCATCAGCAGTGGACCTTGGTGCAGTGGAACGAGGTCGCTTTCAGCGATGAGTCAAGGTTCTGTGTGGACAGTCCTGATGGGCGTGAGCGTGTCTGGAGAAGAACTGGCGAGCGATATGCCGATTGTTGCGTGCGTCAGGCCAACAGGTGGGGTGGCCCAAGTGTGATGGTGTGGGCCGCCATATCAGGCCGGTACAGGACGCCACTGGTGGTTGTGGATGGGAATCTTAACGCCCAGCGGCGGTATGTGGATAACATCCTGCGACCTCATCTGCTGCCATTCCTGCTAGACCACCCAGAACTGAGAACCTTTCAGCATGACAATGCTCGTCCCCATGCTGCTCGCTTTACCACTGCATTTCTCCAAGGCGAGAACATCAACACCATGCAGTGGCCTGCGCTCTCCCCTGACCTGAATCCCATAGAGCACCTGTGGGATGAGCTTGGGAGACGCGTAGTTGGCAGGGCCAGGACACGGGCAGAGCTGCTTCAGACATTGAGGACTGAGTGGGACAGAATCCAGCAGCAATCCATCCAAAGACTGGTAGGCAGTATACGCCGACGATGCACTGCCTGTATCCTAAACAATGGTGGCCACACACGCTATTGAAAGGGGACTGACATTGCACCCTGTGCTGTTCTGTACTGTAGAACAAACTGATGAGATGGTGTATCTTGGTCAAAAACTTGACATGTCATCAATAAAATGCTAATGTTTGAATTAGCAATTGTTGGTTTGTTTTATTTTGAACTGTTACAATTTTATTACATTTCAAACAAGTGGTAAGTTTCTTTTGCGTTTCAGTATATATTTGTATATACACATACATACATACATACATATGAGTAATGATACACAATCATGTCTCTCATCCGTAATTGGAGGGAATAACCAAAATCAGCTCTAACCAAATCAATTACCCCAGGTGGCTAGGATTACATATAAATTAACTCCCATGCTCTTCCAGCCAAAGAAAGTTGCATAAAGCATAATTTATTCAGAAAGATTAACAGAATAATTAAAGAACTGATAAATTAACATCGTATGAAATTTCATGTTTGTAACAATTTGTAAAGCTATAGATTGCGATGCATTTTTAATTATTTCAACAGCGTACTAAACTATTACTATATATTGCATACCCCAGAAGCAGCACATAGTCCCTCCACGCATAAGGATGAATCGCGTGTGTTTTGGTCAAAGAAGTAACCCATGACAGGTTGCCATTTTGCCACAAGGCCCTGTTGTTTTGCCACATGTTACTGACACACAATTGTCCACACATTTCAAAAGGCACATTAGATTTATTAAACAAGCTGCACATAGGCTTAACTTAATGAAACACAGTAATAAGAGGAAGGGTAAGTGGGGATGAAACAGAAAAGGACCAAATCAACTGACAACTAACAAACAAAATGAGCTGAGGGATAGGGGGGAAAAATAACAATAACCTGGAAAAGGGAAGTGCTTGGGATTGGGGTCATGTGGGGTAGAAAAGATCAAGCGTATGGATGGGGAATGACCAGAGGTAGTAGTAAATAGCTGTCTTGAAGCCCTGGGGGTGAAAACATTTAAAGTAATGTGGTAATCATAGAAGAACAACTAGCCCTTTACAGCCCTATCACCAAAACTCCCTAGACTTGGCTCAACAGACTGTTCCTACTTCCCAACCCATGTCAAAAGCATATAGTTTCATGGAAGCCAGTTAAGATTCGATAGAGAGCTGATTAATGCACTAATAGTACATTCAATTCTTACAAAGGCTTTTAGAGTACATTCGAGAAGTAAATAGTTGTCTGGCAGAAGAATAATAACCTCGTTGCCGCAACCATAAAGATCTTGTCTAGATAGTGCACAATTATAGTTATAAAACTCTCGGAGCCTGCGCTTTTCTGCAGACAGCATGGACTTAAAAGAATTCAATGGTGATGCATGTCCTAATGAGACTCAGCCAACGATTAATAGATCTGACCCACTCTGAAACTCCTATACATGCAGAAAAGTTAGTGCGGGGCGGTAATGAAATAAACGGAGGCCACATTGTTCAGACAAACAAAATCGTTGTCGATAAATCACCACGAAACTGTGCTCTAGGATTTGATGCAGCCAGGATAGCAAGTATCCTGAGAGGACCAGCAGGATGTTTATTCGACTCCTGGAGCCAAAAATAGGATTTCAAGTGTTTCCTTTGAAGGTGATTCTGAATCTGCAAGACTTCGGGGAAATCTCTGATCCATGGATTGTGACTCATTTTAACAATGAAAGAGGGGATGCTATGTTCGGAAAATTAACAAGCTGGCTAATAATACAAGTTTTTCACAAACATGCCAACAATGGCCAAAAACAACGGAGATTTGGATTCTCCTGCTGTCCCATATATCGTATGCATCCTGCATTTGTACTTGTATCTTGTCCTACTCTCCTTACCCTTTCCTCAACCTCCTCTAAAAAATAATATGAGTTCTTTTCTAAGGAACTTCAATGCAGGAGGAGGTCATTCGGACCAAAGCTTGCACGCTCGTAGCCAAAATATGGTCGTTTTTCTATGCACTACTCTTTTTGAATGTTTAGCGTCAAGCAAGTAAGCAGCACGTACCATTTTAAAAGTCTTTGATATGATTTGGGAGGGTTCGAACCATCGACCTCCAGGAATCAGTGCAGACGGTCGAACCATTAGTGAGTCAGGTTGTTTATAACTCCATCCCTTACTTTCCCATCTTTATCTTTCCCACATTCTCTTCAATTTAGCTTTTCCCAATTCTCATGCCCTTCAAATTGTGCATATGATAAGTAGATAGGATAATCGTCATCAAAATATCTTTCTCTTTGCAGAACATCGGAACTGCTGAAGGAATCTCTTGGTCATCACTTTGACGCTGAAATCTCGACTGAGAGTGAAGGAATTTGAAATTTGGTGAGAGTGCCGGTGACTAATAACCTCCTTTTTGTGAAGGACGCCACAGGGTATTTGATGTTCACCACAAACATTGCTGACAGTTGGAACATCCTGCTTAACGTCTATCCACACACACCGATGCATCATCCTCCATGTGAAACGCCAGGATGACGGTTTATAGCTGGGATGGGATTCAAACCCAGGCTAGAAAGTTCACAGGTGTGTGAACCTGCCATCCCAATAAGTCGATAACCCCTTATAACATTTGCACAATAGTTCTTCGATAAATACACAATAGATCCGCGGATCATGATCTTCACCAAATTTGAATCATTTCAACCTTGTCGCACACCCAACCTGTCCGCCAGGTATTGTCCGAATCCTTCCATAACTTTTTGAGATATCCTGCTGACAGACAGACTGACAAAACAAACAGACAGACAGGGGCAAAACCATACCTTCCGTCCACCTTATAACCATCACGTCACGGCAGGGTACGGTAAAGTAGGTGTAATCCTGTGATCACCCTGGTCTACACCTCTATGTTGTACACAACTTAACAACTGCACATGCGCAACCCGAACAAATAGAGATTATGCAGAAGAGGAAAATTTTACCCGTGGATGTGGAAGAGCAAAAATTCATCCAGGGGACTGAGACCATGTATACGCAATTGTTGTTTTTCATTTTATTACTTTCTTTTGCAAAAAAAAGGTAGTGGATTGGCCATTATTACCTCCGCCACCAAAGGTGGATGGAAGTTATATTTTCACCCCAGTCTGTCTGCTTGTTTGTCTGTTTGTGAACAAGATATCTCAAAAGGTTGTGGACGGATTTGGACGAAATTTGGCGGACAGGTAGTGTATGTGACAAGGACGAAATAATTAGATTTTGGTGAAGATCCTGATTCGGATCCGGCTACTAGGATTTTAAAATGATTCTTCACCATTGGGAGATCAGGCCAAAAACGATACATAGCAGGGTATCTCAAAAGGTTATGAACGGATTTGGACGAAACTTTGTGGACCGGTTGGGTGTCCGACAAGGACGATTCGATTAGATTTTGGTGAAAATCTGAATATGGATTCGGATATAAGAATTATTTAATTTTTGAAGTGATTCTTCACCATTGGGAGATTGGGCCAAAAACGATACATAGCAGGCTAACTCAAAAAGTTGTTGACGGATTTGGACGAAACATGGACAGGTTGGGTGTGTGACAAGGACTAAAGGTTTCGATTTTCGTGAAGATCCGAATGTGGATTCGGATCCGAGAGTTATTTAATTTTTTAAGCGATTCTTCACCATTGAGAGATTTGGTGAAAAGCGATATACAACATATTTGAAAAAGTTGTGTCCGGATTATGACAAAACTTGGTGGACGACTTGGTTAGGTGACAAGAACAAGCCGATTTGATTTTGGTTCAGGTCCGAATCCAGATTCGGCCTATCAGTGGGATAGAAACCATAAACCTTTCAGTCTGGTGGAGGTATGCTCTCTCTCCTGAGTGCCCTTCTACTTAAGTGTAGGATAGGTTAGATGAATGATTCGGTGGTTGAGCAAGTAAAACCCTGTTGTATTGCCCTTATTAGTTTAATTGCCATTGTCGCTCAGGGCAGAAATTTCCGTACCTTGCAAGAGAGTAATGACCTGTCCAGGTTTGGTTCTCAACCCACGGAGATCGTCACGACTTGTCGTGAACACCGCAATGATCTGTCGCGATTAAGGTCATGCGTAGTTGTTTTTCTTAGATAATGGCAACGAAAGTTTGGCAATAGTAACCAAATCACAAGCAAAAAGCTAACGCTCTCGGCACAGGTTTCTCAGCTATTTGAACTCGTGAATAGCTCCTCATTATGGAAGAGACAATCCTATGATTCCTGGCAGATGGTACATCGAAGTAGATTAGGAAGAACACAACTGCGCTCAAGGTTTACATCATGCAGGCATTTGCTTTACGTAATGCAGATGGCCTTTCCCAAAAGGAAAGTTTTTTTTGTAATGACCATTGTAACTACAATATTGTATTGTGATAACAGCTGCAGAAACAATCTTGGTAGATGTAATCCTTCTGTACAACTGTTATCTGTATAACACAAAATAGGTTTGAAGAACTCTGTCGTTTTCTATTTTAGCACAACACTACTTTACAATTGTGCTACTACCAGGGCCAATTTACAATTGTGCTACTACTACTACTACGCTACCATTAGGCCAACTAGGCAGCCGCCTAGGGCGCAGACATCAGAGGGGCGCATTACTGAACTTGTAGCAATAGCTCGAAGACTTCCAAAGTCTATGCTGCCACAAGAAGTACTTCTCTTCATACTACAACAAAAACTCCTGGATAATGTGCCTAATGTTTCCGTTGCTTCAAGGATCCTTCTCACACTTCCAGTATCAGTGGCAAGTGGTGAACGTAGTTTCTCAAAGCTCAAAGTTATAAAAACTTACATACGCTCCACAATGTTGGAAAAGAGACGAGTTGGATTGGCAACTATATCAATTGAACATGCCCAGGCCTAAGCACTTGATCTGGTTGAATTTGTGACAAAATTTGCAAAGGAAAAGGCACGCAAAGTGAGATGTTGATGTGTCTGAAATTGAAACTTTTATGAGACATTTTTAACTCTGTCTGTTTTTTTGTTTGTTTCTCTGTCTGACTGTAAGCGAAATATTGTGGTGACATGACGGGTTGGTTACACCAAGTATCCTTAAATGGTATATATACTTAAAGGTGTGTGAAGTAAAAGGTTTGAATGTTGTGTTGCCAATGGCTGATGTATGCATTATACCGAGTGCCCTTTAGTTCAAAATGATTTGTGTGCCAAAATATTTTATTTTGTGTTTGCGAAAGATAATCAAAGATTGATTATT
Organism: Myxine glutinosa; assembly: GCF_964187855.1. Lineage (NCBI taxonomy): Eukaryota > Metazoa > Chordata > Myxini > Myxiniformes > Myxinidae > Myxine > Myxine glutinosa. The sequence goes on from NC_136268.1 coordinate 130,259,023, forward strand.
TAAAATTTTGATTTTGCATGTCTAAAACTTATTGCTCAAACCAAAAACTGTTTTGTTTATCTGTAATTTCCATTCACACTCATAAAAGGCCCACTTTCATTATTTTGCATTGCAAACCACATGTAGTGTCATTTTTTTTAAAGTGAAAGCCAATTTGCCCCAAAGCGTGGGGTAACAGGGCCACTGCCATATTAATGGATATTGCGCCTTTAATATTGGTGCTGTTGGCATCTTACGGTACTTATTCTTGCAATTTAAAATAAATTTAGCAGTTTCAAGTTTTCTGCTTTTTATTTTTTCGACAAAACATCTTTTTAATAATCAAAGTTGGCAAAAAAAAAAAAATTGGGGGATGGGGGGGAGGGGATGCAAGTAACTGGCCTTGCCTAGGGCGCAAAATAGTCTGGCGCCGGCCCTGGCTATTACTACCGCTACTACTTTAATGGCCCTAAATATTGCCACCATCTTGTTGACTGGGCCAAGGAAAGTGTTTAGCCAAAGTCTTCCAAGAGCTGGTTCGTCAGGCTTGATATTCAAGTGAAAGTATAGTCGGAGTTTGTAATTTGTTCAGAGTTCTGGTAATACCTCGCCTACTCTTCATGAAATACACCGTAGGCTTGTTATTGCCCCACTAAGTAATACTAGTAGATGAGACACCCAGCTTTAAATCCATCTGAGGGATGGCACACTTTTATGCAACACGTAGCCAGTGAAGCACAGGTTGGACAGCTTATAGTTCTGTTGGGAATTGAAGCCATACTAAACAGGTCAAAGGTTAATGTACGACCTCTACACCATCCTGTTGGGCTCGTTTTAGCACCAAAGCCACTCAAATTTCATTGAGGTGTTTGTGTCATCATGTGGGTGTTCAAAAAAAAAGTCTGGGGGGAGATGGGGGTGTTCATGAACCAATAATTCGCAATACCAGTATTCCAGTACTGTGAAACAACAAACTGGCCACAATCAAAAATCAATAAACTGCATATCAAAACAAGAAAAAGAGCAATCAGAGATTGCAAACACTCGCTAGGATGTATTTTCAGTGGTTTTCAAGGCTTTTATGTGAAAAAAATATGGCGGCCGAACCACATGACCAATGACGTCATCATTATTTATTTTTTCTCCAACAGTTTATGCCGACATGGCGCTCAAGAAATTTCATCTTGATCGGATGAAGTTTTGTACTTGTCAAATTATGACGTCATAATGGAGGCACCTATGACATCATCATTAACATATTTTATTCCCCATGTTGAGCTCTTTACAATGAGCCATGTCTCAATTTTTTCTATTCAGCGCTTTCGGAGATATAGAGGTGCAAAGTTTTTCGGTTTTTCCAAGATGGCGGCCGAACCACGTGACCTATGACGTCATAATTATCATTAAAAAATTATACAGGTGGAGTTGCAGCTATAGTGAAAATTTCATGTCGATCAGACTAACGGTTGCAGAGAAAAATCATATTTATTCTGTGCGGACAAACACAAACAAACAAACAAACAAACGGACTCAAATGCAATACCCTCTCCTCTGGCGAGGGTAACAAGGAAACTCCTTACCATCCACAAAATGTTTTACAAAAATCAATGCATCCTGAGAATGTACCTGCCGAGACGAGGAGGTAGCTGCATGATTGAGCTCAACCAAGTGCACAGAATGCCACTGCAGGATTAGCCGAATACATAAAAAGTGCAATAGATTACCGAATCCAATTTGTAAGCAAACACAAAGGCAACAGACCAGAGAAGTTATCGCTATCCCACTTAGAATTTTTTTTCCCCAAAGACAGGTGCAAATGGAAGATGTCACACAAGAAACTGAAACGATGAGTGCAGCCCCAACAATTGCAAAAAAGACGAAAGAAAAATATAAAACAAAATATCAACAGATATACACCGACAACTGGGAAAACATTAAAAAGTGCAGAAAGCTATAAAAAAAAAAAGAGTTGGACAGATTGGAAGTAGACAAAGAAGGTTTTGTGGAATGGCTAATGAGAGGACAGCTCAACTTGGATGGAGAACGAATCATTATATATGCCCATGACCAAGGACTAAATAATTCCCAAGACCTACAGTGTAGGTCATACATCAATGACTTTAAGAAAATGGTGTGACTGAATCAATTGGACAAGTGTAGGTTCTAAAAGGTATAAACATAAAGTACAAGTCACCTCCTATCAGGATGTAAAAAACTCATGTCAGAACAGTTGTACACCCAAATGCACAACAAAGTATGTCGAGTAATCCACTGGCACATCTGCAAAAGTCTCAATATCCCAGTTCCAGAAAACTCATGGAAATATGAACCAAAAGCAATCACTGAAAACAAGGAAGTAATGCTTATGTACGACCTTATGCTCCCATCAAGTGTGAACATAGAAAACAAAGAATATAGTGCCAAGGTAAAAAAAAGAAAAAAAGAAGGTATTGCTAATTGAGATGTCAGTCACCAACGATTTAGCCTAAACAATGCAGAAATCAAGAAAATGTCCAAACACCAAGATCTCAAAAATGAAGTGAAAAGATCCTGAAAGTTGAAGAGCACCGAAATTGTACCAGTGATTTATTGGAGCAACAGGAATGATAAAGAAAGAACCGTACATAGATCTTAAAAACCATCCCTGGGAATATTACGACAAACGACCTGCAATTGGAAACTGTCTGAGGCTCGGGTGCGATCCTCAAAAGAGCCCTCAGAACAAAAGTTTGAGAATAAGAGAACTTCACAAACTGTTCCATGAATCATGATCCCTTCCAGAAACGGAGGTGGATACTTCAAGACGTGGGAGGACTCTGTTTCACTTTCTGAAACCCACATATGAAGATTAACAACCAACGACACACACACACACACACACACACACACACACACACACACACACACACACACACACACACACACACACACACACACACACACACACACACACACACACACACACGTTAGTAAAACTCCATGTTCTGCTACGCGGAGTGCTTTTTTAAAAAAGTTTGAATATATCTTAAAAGTATATTCAAACTTTTAAAAACCTTGAAGATAATAAAACTTGGGAATATTTATTACGACCAGTGTATGTAATATGAACGCTTAACATTTGATTTAAAAATATGAAAAATTGGAAGAAACTACTGTGATTTCATATTTCGTCAAAACATTGGCAAATTGTTTCACTCATGCTACATAGATGTATTGTAGTCAGAAAGACAAGTTTCCATATTACATCCTGGAATTTATCCTACAACAGACTCATTTCTCTTCTTCGAAAGTTCACCTCATCCCGCATTCAATTTTTCTGTCCATCATTTCGACGCTGGTACACTGGTGCTTATAATGAGAACGTTTCAGAATGTTCCCTAAAGCATGTGTACTTCTCCCTTGCCATAATAAAAGATTTTTATTGCCTAGCTCGACACCACTTCCACAACCAGAACTGGTGGTATAAATTCTCTAATCGTCAGTAACTGTGCTTCAGTCATATCATGTCCCCTCTCCGCTCTCTTTCTTGCATGGGTAACTTCCTCCACATTGGAAAGTTGTAAACATCACACCTACCCATAGGAAGTTCCCAAAACAAATCTCCTAAACCAAACCTATAAGCTTTCTTCAAATGATTATCAAAATAATGTAGTTCATTATCTCTTCACTAACTATCTTGTTCGAACAAGCACTGCCTCTTATCTAACTTGCTAACCTCTGACGATCCATTTGGCTTCTCCACCTAGCCATCCCTACCTTGGAGACGTTACTCCTTCTGACACAGCAGTGAATGGATGCCCATCAAGATGCCACAGACAAGAGTCAAGTGCCATCTCCATGGATATCCCTCAAGGCTTTGATACTGTCTGACATTCAACCCTGATAAATAAGTTGTCTTCCTTTAGTATTCAGATGCCCCTGCTCACGTGGTGGTCTTATTTCATCATGAGCAGAAACAGTAGGTGGGACCTTGATGGTGTCCTTTCCCATCTTTCCCTTCAGTCTGGGGATTCACAAGACAGCATATTAGGACCTGCAGTCTTCTTGATCCAAAAATATACCATTAATCTATCTAATAATCTTGAAAACCAACTTTTCAATTTGGCCGATGACTTCACTTCACCCTGTTAATAAAAATAAGTGACTCTTGTGAAAGGATCACTGGTGACCTACTTAGAATATCACCTCCAATGCTGGAAAATCACATGCCCTCACAGTTTTTCAACAAGGATCAGCAATCAAACGATCCAATCCAATACGCCGGACATCCTCCAAAGGTGCAGTCCCTGGAACTCCTTGGCCTCATTATCGGCCATAGCGTTTCATGGGAGGATCATATCACCAAACGAGCATCATTGGCTAATCATCTGGGTATTCTCTGTAGAGCTAAGGCATTTCTAAGCTGCACCAAACTGCATATCACATTGTACAAGGCTTTCATACACAGCCCTATAAAGTATGGTGGTCCCTCACTCTGGCCTGGTGCGTTTCCCACCTTTCTCCTCTTTCGATGGATTCCCAAGGACTGTCACTTTCCCATAAATGGAAAATCCTGGGCTCTTTATTTTATACATGCTCGCATCAGGCCTTTCGCCTCCTGGCTCCTACTGCTGCCCTCCTCAAACCGCCCAATGTTGCACATTTTTCTCAAAAAACCCTCATTTGCTCACCCTCCCAAGGTCCAGACTGGTTGCTCACATGCATTCCTCCATCTCCTTATTCTCCCAATGGTGGAATTGTCTCTCCCTGCATCCGTTGCCTTGTAATCCTCACTTCACACTTTCACATACACTGCCCATCACTACCTCATATGCTATCCCATGCAGATGCACGATATATTTACCACACACTGATTCTTCCGCATTGTGTTCGTCTCTAGGCCATTTTACTCGTTTTTGTAATTTTCTGCAAGTGCATACCTTCCCCACACCCCCATATTTGCCACCTTTTTTTCTCAAATTCAATTCTTCCCTTCCCATTTGATTTTAACAAACAAAAACTACCATTGGTTTTGCGTTCAGTGGTAGTTGACTGTCTCCTTATTACCCTCGCCAGAGGATAGGGTGTTGCATTTGAGGCCATTTGTTACTTGGCAAAAAAAAAATTTGGGATAAGTATGTTGATCTCCCCGGTTTGTGTGTTTGTTTGTCTGTCCGCTCACTTATAGTTGCCTACAGGTCACAATTTTAAACCGATCTTCATGAAACTTCACCAAATGGTAGAGTTCGTGGTCTGACAAAATCCCATATATGTTTGAGGTCAAAAGGTCAACATAGGCCAAAGGTCAACCAGTTTCTTCAAATTTCTAAAATCCTCAATTTTCATCCGATTGACTTGAAATTTGAATAGGATTGGCATACCAGCTAACTGAATTCAACCACCAACTATTTTTGAGATCAACATAGGTCACAAGGTCAACATAGGCCAAAGGTTAACCACTTTTTTTCGAATTTCTAAAATGCTAAATTTTCATCCGATTAACATGAAATTTGAATAGGATTTACATATCAGCTTATGCTATAATATCAGATTTACATATCAGCAGGATTTACATATCATATATTTACATATCATATGAAATTTATTCAGCGTCATCTAGGGATAAATTGGTGGAGAAAAAAATAATAATTATGACGTCATCGGTCACGTGGTTTGACCGTCATATTTGTTTGAACATAAAAGCCTTTAAAAACCACTAAAAACATGTCCTGACAAGGGTCTGCAATCTTTGATTGCTCTTTTTTATTCTCTCTGTAGCTAACTGTAACATTACTGGACTTTAATTTTGGAGGAGATGTAAATGTACTTCAGTGCAAGTGATAACGAGAACGCCACTCAGTAGAGCGCATACTCCCGCCGTGGGTCAAGTTGGAATAGTACGATTTCACAAAAGTTTGAGGGAGTAGTTCAGTGACAACACAAGACAAGACAACACAAGACAGACACTGCACAGATATATATTTAGAATATATAGAAGATAATGTTAAAAAAAACAAGGCAATTTCACTTACATTTTCGGATTCAGCGTTCAATTCTATATAAGTGAGTGTATTTTGAGGCATGTGTGACTTCAAATAAAATTGTAAGCCAGGAAAACGTTCGTTTCATTCCTTAGGGATACAACATGTAAAACTGGCCCAAACGTCAAAACAAAACTCGCTCATTTTAAGTCGCACAAGCTAATGCGACCACTCATTCTTCTGGGAAGAATCCCGTGCACATGCTTGTCACACTTATAAGTCACCTAAGTCTTTATAAGTTCATCAAATACTGACACCGCGATTGACATTCGCTGAGGTAAATGATGATATCTCTTCTGAGAGAAAAATATATATATATAATAATAACAGTTTTAAAGCATTATACGTATCAAACGATACATTTTATGAAACGGGGAAACCGCATACACACATTGGTGGTTTAAAAATGACAGAATATGTCTTTATTAGAAAAAAAAAGAACCTTGAAGACGACGTTGCTAACAAAAATACACCGCTCTAACGCATAACCACGAGTTTAAAGTACATTTACAACAAATATGAAAACTATTTTCATATCACAATGTTAAATATAGAATATATAGAAGATAATGTTTAAAAAAATGAGCCCTATCTTCCAATGGTAAAAAATCCTTCAAAAAATTCCTGGATCCGGAATAATATCCTGAGCTTCACCAAAAACTAATCACTTCTTCCTTATCCCAAGGGCAATCATCCCACCAACTTTCATCCAAATCCGTTCACAACTTTTCCAGATATCTTGTTCACAAAACACACGCACACACACACACACACACACACGGACACGATCGAATGCATTACTCCCTGGGGGGAGTAATTAAAGTGAAAATAAAATGGACAAAATGTTATTTTAGTGTTTACATTTCCTTGTTTATCCTTATATTCGAAAGTCCAGCCAAGGAAGGACATTGTATTTTTAGGACGTGCCTCGAGGTGGTGGATTAAATGTGAAAGTATTGCCAGGATACGAAAAAGGAGATGTCTTTTACACCCTGCACTTGGAAAGTGCAAGCAGATGAAAAAACACCAACAAACAACCAAGCAAAAGAGGATTAATCAAAATTTTAAAATAATAAACATTATCAGCAACTCCGCCAGAATACTCAGCTCGTTATCCACATACCCCTGGCCAGAGGATATACATAGTACATGGGGTCAAATATATTGATGTACTGGGATTCAGCTTCCAATGTTTATGCTGCAATAACCAAAAATATAACTGAACTGTCTCGTGTGAACTCTAATTCTCCCAGCTCGTGTGGTTGCCAACTTGCCCTGTGCGATTAATCTCTCATGATGGAATGAAAAGATGCATTGTTGGATCAGCATTTATTTTTGAGTTATGGAGTCCAGGACGCAATTTTCTGAGAGTATGAGTGTGACCTTTCTTCTATGTCATACCCTCTTCTGAGCTTCACTCTTACCCTATAATCCTGGCATCAAAGGCACTATGCTGCGTGGCCTACTTGAAGAGGAGTAGTTGCAGCATGTGGTCAGGTCTGCCACCCATTTAGCTCGCTCAGCCCCGCCAAACCCAATGTTCACCAGTGCTACTGTTTCACAACATGATTCCATTATGATAAATTCACGGATTACCATAGACCTTCTCACTTTATCACTCAAATACTCATTGTGTGTGTGGGTGTGTGATTAGAAGTTTCCAAAATAGTTTCTTTTGCAAGCAATTTGCTAGTTGCTGTGTCATTGCCTTCCCTGAGGAAGTGCGGGCAGGAATTTGGATTTTTCACGTTTTCCCCGGGTATCGGCACATAACAGTATATTCTTTTCAAAAGGTGCCTTGGTATATGTAATGTCCTTATGTGAGTGCCCATAGGACAGTCAACGTAGTGCGCAAAGGATGCTGGTGAAACATTAATATACCAGTTCGGATTTAAATCCGAACATTAACCCAGGTTAGACAACTGAGTTTTGTATGAGAGAGAGAAACCACCTTTAGAGGTCATGTTTCCCCGCGAAGCAGGGGTTGGCCTTTTTTGGGCACCGTGGTCCCCTTTTTGAAGCGATGTTTTATGGCCGGATGCCCTTCCTGCCGCCAACCCTGTTAGTCGCCTCTTGCGACACACAGGGAATAACCAGTGAACTGGTACTAAATTGACCCAAGTGAACTGGTACTGGACTCAATTTGATTGAAGGATGACAGGCTGAGTCAACCCCCCTGGCGTTAATTCAGCGATTGACCGTGATTCGAACTCAGGATCCCAAGCCATCACCCTAACCGCTAAGCCAACACCGGGCTTGTATACCAGGCCAAATCAAATTCTGCCTATTGATAAAAAATATATAAAAACCTCTGTTTCCACACTCTCAAAGAATCAAGGTATCATTTTCGACCAACCATGGACATATGTTCCACAAAAGGCCACAATCCAATTGCATTACATAGAAAACTTCTCTCAAGATGTACATTCAACCGATTTTAGCCACGTTCATTCTAAAGAGCCTTACTCCGAGCATTACCTGTTTTATAATACATACAGTAGGTTAATCAAAAGGCTTCGGCCTAACATCAATGGATTCATAGCCGGCGAAGCCGGTGTTGTGAATGAACGCGTACGTATTATGTTGAAAAGCCAGATTTTGCTGGATCCCTTGAGAATTTCGAAGCTTTGACGCACCAAATCGCTCAATGGAGGCCGCCATCTTGCGGATGCGGAAGTATGCATAACAAATTGAAAAAAAGTTCAATAGGAGTTTGTTTCACCCGTCTGTTTTTGATTCACAATCTTATGCACCTCTAATTTGTAATTAAAATACTTTAAGACCAACCTCGGCCCGCACGGGCCTGGTTATCTTCAACGAAAATCGTCACCAAACACCGGAACCAATCAGATTCGAGCATTTGAAAAAATATTTCAAAAACCAAATCACTCAATGGAGGCCGCCATCTTCCGGATGCGGAAGTATGCATAAAATAATTGCGAAAAAGTTCAATAGGAGTTTGTTTCACCCGTCTTTGTTTGATTCACAATCTTATGCACCTCTAATTTGTAATTAAAATACTTTAAGACCAACCTCGTTCCCCGGGCCCGCACGGGCCCTGGTTATCTTCAACGAAAATCGTCACCAATTACCGGAACCAATGAGATTCGAGCATTTGAAAAACTGTTTCAAAAAAGCTTATTACCGTTTCGGAGGCTGAAAACCGCGTCAAATATTCTAAAATGGACGAAGAATTATTTTTTTGAAATCTCGCGGCCGTAGCGGATAGTTTTTCACGGCCTGTAATATCCGAAGTTGAGACGGAATTCACCGAATTAATCAAGAAGGAAATTCTATAAATTTTAATCTCATCCAGAATGCAAATGGTGTCATTTTGAACTAGGTACGGTACCTACTACACCTACCTACTACCAACTACCTAACCTACTGATGCCATAGTGATGGGTAAAATAGTGGCAAGAGGCTTTGGTTTCGCCGGCTCATTGCGGCTTTGCAGTCGGGTACTCGTAAAATAGTTGTGATAATTCAGTAAATAATATAGAGTTAATGTAAAAGGACTACAGATGATTACAGAATGCCTTGATTGCAGAGACACGTGATCATAGTTCATGAGTGTTCTTCACTCATAAAGCATTACCAGACTTGGTATGCATTTTTTTTTTGTATACAAGATCGAGGCTCGTGTAAGAGCTAACATTAATCACAAAAAAAAAACATTTTTAAAAACAATGATTCATTTCATACTTCCTCTATGCAACAAGTCTCATAAGATTATAGATGTGTGACTCAACAACATCAAATTTTCATATCAGATTTCTTCATATAATACATCACCCTGTACTGTATTGAGAAACAAGGGCACGTGCGGAGTCTACGAGAGGCAAGTTTGATTGGTTGTTATGATGGAAATTGCCACAATATGTTGTCCAGGTACTGCTAAACGGAAGGGTTTTCAAAGTGTTAAAAAGGCGATTTATGTTCTACAGTGTTCAAATATATAATTCAATTTAAATAAAATAAACATTTTAAAGGTTGTAGAAAATAAATTTCCAAGATGTTTACCGCCGTTGATGCATCACCTTTTACACCACCTTATTTAACACATTACATTAGTTATTCATGTCTGTTGTTTGTGTCCTTTATGACATCCTTAAAAACAGGAAATTTCCTGTTTGGAATGGTTTTCAATTTTGTTTGACAGACATCAAAAATTTTTTTCCAGGGTATCACAGGACAGACAGATTAAAAAAAAAAAAAAAACTCACTCCACTTTGTGCTTTCGTGATCGGGACGAACTCAGAGCTACAGTTAAACTACAGGTTTGTTTTCCGATTCAACTTCCGATTCCGAAATTCCAACCCATACCTGTCAGCTCTTCCTAACACTCGGTGAGTACAATTGGGTTATGAAAGACCGACGATGTAGTGAGTGCAAGGTTTGTGTAAACATCAAAAGGTCCCCAACAATTCGTGAGAACAGTTTAAGCACACGTGGCTTACCAGTGAAGGCCACGACAAGGAATGATTCATAAATAAAGCCACTGTGCATGATAATCATGGAGGAGGTTCTAGAAATGATGTCATCCGCATGAATCCCAGGGAGCACAGCAAAACTCCAATTCAAAAAACTCCAATTCTTAACTTAAAATGTTGTTATTGTTTTCAAAGAATGAAATGTTTAATTCAATGTTAAGTTTTTTTTTTGAACTAGCGGATACGGTACAGCATATATGTAACAGGCCATGGGGAAAATGACTGTATTCTATATAAACAGAGTTGTCAGTGTATCTGAATGTAAATATGACTATTAGAGCCCAGCCAGGCTAGATGCACGTGGTTGTAACCTCCCAAGTTGAGTGCCTGGAGGCAAAAAGTGGAACCTCCCAGGGCCCAATGTAACTTATTTTCAATTGCCTTTTGCTTATAAAACTATAGTTCAAAGTCCTGTTCCTGGAGTTACCTTCAGATGTTTTGTTGATTTTTTTTTCACATTCCCTCCTGCTCCAAGAGCTTCTTTTCCAGATGTTCAGCTTTTAACTTATTTCATATGTTTGAATACCGGTTTGCACTAATTACAACATATATCACGGTATACCTGTTGGAATGTGACTTCCTTACATTTAAAACTATTTACAAGAAAAGTTGCAGACGCAGCAGAAAGTCTTGATGCTATCACGTGATCTGCATTGATTAAAGGAACACTCTATAGGCTCCAATTTTTTTCCAAATCTCCTTTCAACCTCCTGCTGCACTGATGCAATGCAAAGAAACCGTTGTGATGACGTTAGCTCTTTTTAGTGATTTGTATTGGAGAATGAGGTGGAATGGAGTCCGCTCATATACAAGTCTTTCATTTTCTCCGTTCTCACTGCCAAGTTGGAATGCACTCTCATGCCTGACCTTCTCGCCTTTCCTTCCAAATGGAATTTTATGGACACTTGGAAGTCTCTCATTGCAAAATGTTGCCAAGTGGACAGCATCCATGCCAATATCTTGATAAAGACTCGCTGTGAAGGCTTGTGCTTTATTTAAAACAACAAATTAATTTAATGCATATTTAATTATGATTATTATTATCGATTTACATGTTTAAGAGAAGGTTCTATTACACATATATATGAGAACGTTTGTATGGAAATTACAGTTTAGTTAATACTTGTGTATATTTTTTAACACGTGAGGGACATTCAGTAAGTGAGGTATCACCAGCACTCTGAGCAAATTCCAACTTCCTGCTTTAACCTACAGGGGGCACTGCATCAGCACCCTCGGGGAGTGAAGCTGCCGGAAACTATGTGCTGCATTTGAAAGAAGGAGAAGAAAAGAAGAAAAGCATGTTAAAGGAAGAAGAAGAAGAATAATAAAATAATATTAAAGGAAGAAGAAGAAGAAGAATAAAATAATTTTAAAGGAAGAAGAAGAAGAAGAAGTAAAAGAATAAGAGGTTCATTAAGAAAGTGATGTAAATTTAATACTTGGCATCGTCCAAGAAGCTTCAACTCCATCATTTCTCAATATATAATCTAGATATAATTATGGGTGACGGAATAGTAAAAGAGAGATGCGTACACACATTTGAGTTGTTAGGTCTGGATTCGAATCTCTACTCAGCTATAATCTGTCATTCTGTGTGTGCCGTCCATCATGAAGGACGTCAGGCCGAAGGACCCATCTGCCAACACTGGTTGTTGGTGGGAGTCGAAGGCCACATTGTGTCTTTTTTTTGAAGAGTCGTGAAGTTAACGCTGGCAACCTGTCTCAGTTGAAAATTTCCTATCTCTAAGGTGGGAAGTGAGTGCTCTTCTGCAAGTGGTCTGATCTTCTTGGAGGTTTCTTGACACTAAAGCGCGGCGTTACGCGCGCTGCTTGTGAGCAAGGAGGAAGCGGACAAGCGGTAACATATAAACGTCTTTATTGTAAGACTACACTGTAACACTGAACTCTTCCGGGCTGGTCGCCCGGTGTATATCCTGAGGCCACGCCTACCCCTCGGGCGTGGCCACCGCCCACTTGGTGCGTGGAATGATGTCACCACGCCAGTGGGCTTTTGTGTCCGCCACACGCGCCCCTCCAGAATTCCCGCGCACCTGGAGGGCCAGTTTGCGGGGCAGACGAATGACCCGGCCGAAGCGCCCCCTGGCGATCGGCGGCGTCTGGGGTGCAGGGATACCAGGTGGGATGCCCCTGGCTGCCCCTGGGATGGGTGCAGGACCGGGGGGCGCCGTGGCGGCGGGGCTGGGCGGTGCCGGGGGTCCGCCCGCAGGAGGGCGGCCCCGACGCGGGGGTCGGGCCACTGGCGGTGGATGGTCCACATCGAGGTGGGCCGGCTTGAGGCGGTCTACCGAAACGCGGTCAGGAGTACCGCCGATGTCCAGGGTGAAGTGCTTCGCCCCGGTCTCCAGCACGCGGAAAGGCCCGTCGTACGGGGGCCGCAGTGGTGTCCGATGGGCATCGTGGCGGACGAAGACGTACTCCGCCGTGCGAAGCTCCGGGGCGACGTGCGTCGGTGGGTGCCCGTGGCATGCCGTTGGCACCGGGGCGAACCTCTGGGCGGTCTCTTGCAGAGCGGAGCGCTGCTGTGCCGCGGACCATGGTGCCATGGAGTCGGGGAGGAACTCGCCCGGCACCCGCAGCGGTTGCCCGAAGACCAACTCCGCCGCGGATGCGCGCAGGTCCTCCTTGGGCGCCGTCCGGAGGCCCAGCAGGACCCAGGGGAGCCTGTCGACCCAGCCGCCGTCGCGGAGGGTGGCCCGGAGCGCGGCCTTCAATGAGCGGTGAAATCGCTCACACAGGCCGTTAGCCTGGGGGTGGTAGGCCGTGGTTCGGTGCAGCCGGACCCCGAGCCCCTGCGCAACCGCCCCCCAGAGCTCCGAGGTGAACTGGGGGCCGCGGTCGGATGAGATGTCTGAGGGGGCGCCGAACCGGGCGACCCAGGTGGCGATGAAAGCCTGCGCGACATCGGCCGCCGTTGTCGACGCCAAGGGCACGGCCTCCGGCCACCGGGTGGTGCGGTCCACCATGGTGAGGACGTGGGTGAAACCCCGCGAGGGGGGCAGAGGTCCCACCAGGTCCACGTGGACGTGGTCAAACCGGCGTTCCGGCACCGTGAACGGGGCCAACGGGGCCTGGGTGTGCCGGTGCACCTTGGCGCGCTGGCACGCGAGGCATGTCCTGGCCCAGCCACGGACGGCCTTCCGGAGGCCATGCCAGACGAACTTGTCGGCGATCAGCCTTTGGGAGGCCCTCGCGCCCGGGTGGGACAGGCCGTGGATGGCGTCAAACACCTGGCGCTGCCAGCCCGCGGGCACAATGGGGCGAGGACGCCCGAGGGAGACGTCGCACAAGAGGGCCGCGCCCGCGCCGTCGAACGGCACCTCGGTGACGCGGAGGCCCGTGACGGCGGTCCGCAAGGCCTGGACGTCGGGGTCAGCGGCCTGGTCCGCTGCCATCCGGGCATAGTCGATGCCGAGGTGGACTGCGTGGGCGACGGCCCGGGAAAGGCAATCCGCCACCGGGTTGTCCTTCCCCGCGACGTGCTGGATGTCCGTCGTGTACTCGGACACGGCCGAGAGGTGACGCTGCTGCCGGGCCGACCACGGCTCGGTGACCTTGCCCATCGCGAAGATCAGCGGCTTGTGGTCGACGAAGGCAGTGAACGCCCGGCCCTCGAGCAGATGGCGGAAGTGCCTGACCGCCAAGTGAAGTCCGAGCAACTCGCGGTCGAAGGTACTGTAACGGCGTTCGGGCGGGCGAAGCTGCCGGCTAAAGAACGCCAGCGGTTGCCAAGCTCCACGCACCCATTGCTCGTGCACCGCGCCCACCGCGTAGTCCGAGGCATCGGTGGTGAGGGCGATCGGTGCATCGGGCGCCGGGTGCGCGAGCATGGTGGCGTTAGCCAAGGCGAGCTTCACGCCCGTGAATGCCGTGTCCATCTGCTCGGTCCAGGTAACGTCGCCTTTGCCCGGCTTACCTCGGAGAGCTTCGTGCAGGGGGCGCAGGAGCTGGGCGATACGGGGCAGGAACCGATGGTAAAAGTTCACCATGCCCAGGAACTCCTGCAGCCCTCTGATCGTGCGGGGGCGCGGAAACCCCTTCACCGCCTCCACCTTGGCCGGCAGGGGGACGGCTCCGTGCCTGGTGACACGGTGCCCCAGAAAATCGATTGTGGCGGCGCCGAACCGGCACTTTGCGGGGTTCACAATCAGGCCATGCTGGCCCAGGCGTTCGAAGAGCGTGCGGAGGTGGCGTAGGTGCTCTTCGCGGGACGCGCTGGCGACGAGGATATCGTCCAGGTAGACGTAGACAAAATCCAAGTCGCGCAGGACGCTGTCCATCAGTCGCTGGAACGCCTGAGCCGCATTCTTCAGACCGAAGGGCATGCGCAGGAACTCGAAGAGTCCGAATGGCGTGATGACCGCCGTCTTCGGGACGTCCTCCGGCCTGACGGGGACCTGATGGTAGCCGCGTATGAGGTCCACCTTCGAGAAGAAGGACCTGCCCGCCAAACGGGCGGAAAATGTCCTTCCCTGCACATCGTGGCGTCATTGAGACGGCGATAGTCCCCGCACGGTCGCCATCCCCCGCCGGGCTTCGGCACGATGTGCAGCGGCGACGCCCAAGCGCTCTCTGAGCGCCGAACGATGCCGAGTCGCTCCAGGGTAGCGAACTCCGCTTTTGCCACCGCCAGCTTCGTCGGCTCGAGGCGGCGTGCCCGGGCGTAGACCGGTGGCCCGACGGTGGGGATGTGATGGGCCACCCCGTGCTTGACGGCCCCCGCCGAGAAGGTGGGCCGCGTGAGGGCCGGGAAGCCGGCGAGGAGGCGGGTGAATGCGTCCGCTGCCGGAAGCGTACAGACCAACGTGGCCGGAACCGAATCGTTCGGCAAGCCGCTTGGCAAGCCGCTCGTTGAGCTGGGCAACGCACATGCGAGCGAGCTGAACGTCTCGGCCTGGACAAGCCGTCTGCGCTTGACGTCGACCAGGAGCCCATTAGCGCACAGGAAGTCCGCGCCAAGCAGTGCCATGGGCACGTCAGCGGTGACGAACGTCCATCGGAAAACCTGCCCTCCAAACCGCAGAGAGAGGCAGCGTTTTCCGTACGTACGGATGGGCGTCCCGTTCGCGGCAAGCAGCGCGGGGCCCCCACCCGCGGCGTGCTTGTCTGACGTGCCGGCGGGAATGACACTCACCTGTGCTCCCGTGTCGCACAGGTAACGGCGCCCGGAGAAGGTGTCCGTTATGAACAGCAGGCTGCTCGAACGGCCGGCGCTCATCGCCACAATTGAGCGCCGGCCCGGGCGTTTCCCGACCCGTTGAAGGAGCACGGCGGATGACACCGCCGAGCTTCGTGGCCGAACTTGGCGTGGAACCAGCACCAGGTGGTGGAGCTGGAGGAGCGCGGCTGGCTCCGCCAGGCCGGTGGAGTCGACGGGTTTCCCCGCGGTGGCGGTTTTCGCCGCGGCGGTGGGCGGGGCGTGGCGGCGTTCACGAGGTGCGTATCAGCATGCTGCTGAAACTCAGCGTGCTGTAGAAGATGATGCTGTGGAACAGCAGCGTCGAAGGCCGTGACGGCCACGCCAACGCTCGCCCGCGTGTCCGAAGCGGCGAAGTACTTGTCCGCCTCGGCCGCCAATGCTCGGGGTTCCGTTAGCCCGGTCCCGGCCAACGCGAGGCGAACCTGCGCTGGAAGTTGGCGACGGAAAAGCGCCCGGAATAGCGAACCGGGGGCTTCGTCGCCCAACAGTGACAGCATATGGTCCATTCGGACCGACGGGCACGTCTCACCGAGCTCGGGGAGATCCAGGAGGCGGTCGGCCCGTGCGTCGTCCGTGAGGCTGAACGTGGCTAGGAGTAGCCGCTTGAGTGCCTCGTACTTGTGGCCGTCCGGTGGGTGGCGAAGGACGGACACAACTCGAGCGGCCGTGCCGGGCCCGAGGGAGGCGACGACATGGCAGTAGCGCAGGTCGTCGTTGGTGAGGCGCCGAAGCTGAAATTGGGCTTCGGCTTGAACGAACCAGACCTCGGCCTGGGCCTCCCAAAATTCGGGAAGTTTAATCGCCATTGACTTGTCGTTGGCCATTGCAATGGCGTCGTGTTCGGAAGGATCGCTACGGCAGATCCAACGTCGAGGGTCACCAGTAAAGCGCGGCGTTACGCGCGCTGCTTGTGAGCAAGGAGGAAGCGGACAAGCGGTAGCATATGAACGTCTTTATTGTAAGACTACACTGTAACACTGAACTCTTCCGGGCTGGTCGCCCGGTGTATATCCTGAGGCCACGCCTACCCCTCGGGCGTGGCCACCGCCCACTTGGTGCGTGGAATGATGTCACCACGCCAGTGGGCTTTTGTGTCCGCCACAACACCATGCTTCACTGCTTGCTACCGTCGAGCGGTTGCTGTCTGAGCAGCGGCTTATGCACGATGACCAAATTGACCAGTTTGTTTGCCTGTTTCATGTAAACAACCATCTTCGACTATGAAGGGCAACCAGTATATCTATATAATTCGGAAGGATTTAAAAATAGTAATACCTAGCAAAAAATTTAAACATTGTGTCTTCTTATACTCTTGTGAGCATCTCTATTGGATAATGTTTTGAATGACCCTCATACAATCATGGTGTCTCAATGAAATATTGTTACATGGAAGGGGAGAGGGGGATCCAGAGTTAGAATGCAATGTGCTAGGAATAGCTTGGTCCATGTGCTCGAACAGGTTAGATGTACGCTTGTAACAGGGATCTGTCAGAGGTAAGTTGTATTGTAATACATGCACTGAGGAAGGCGGTGATTCCAAATCACAGTGAAGTTTAGGGCGAGGTTGTTTGTGTTAGACCTTCTCTACAGGCGAAGCCCGGCGAGGATTCGATGGCACAATGGCACGAGGAAAGCACGACACACTTATCATGGAATGATGAACATTGGGCTGCTTGGCTAAGGCCTACAGGCCAGAGGGCAAAGAGTTAGCGACGGGACAACCAATCGCGGCACCAGCTGCGTGCTGGTAGGCAGAACCAGAGGGCTTAAAATCCACATACATGCATGTGTGCTGGCTTCTTCCAGATCGAAAGACTCTTACAGACATATCTCTCTCTACTTCATCACGATTCAGCTACGACCGTTTGAGAGACCGTGGAGGCCATCTCCCAGCCATCACTCCTCTGAACCCCAGCCGAGTGATGCACCAGTCTGCACAGTGCTATTGTGATACCCCCAAGATCAGCTAATGCTGACACAAGTCCTCACCCGTTTTCCTCTTCCTTGAGTGAGTCTGATTTTTTTTTGGAAGAAACGTCTTCCTGTCTTCTGCCTTCATACACGTTCTGACCAACCATCTGGCCCTTTGGGGAACATTGAATTCAAACAAGTTTGCTGCGATCAGAGAATGGATAGCTGCACAATAGCTGTTCGCTCGCAGTGTCACGTACAAAGACTGTTTGACCTTCAGCAGAGTTCTTGGACTTCCGGCACACGTACATATATATATACACACACACACACACACACACACACACACACACACACACACACACACACACACACACACACACACACACACACACACACACACACACACACACACATATATATAAATATATATATATATATATATATATATATATGTATATACATGCATATATACATACATATATACATACATACATGTATACATACATATATACATACATACATACATACATATATACATAAATATATACATACATATATACATACATGTATACATACATACATACATGTATACATACATACATATATACATACATACATATAAACATACATATATACATACATATATACATACATACATGTATACATACATACATATATACATACATACATATATACATACATATATACATACATATATACATACATATATACAAACATATATACATACATATATACATACATATATACATACATACATACATATATACATACATATATACATACATATATACATACATATATACATACATATATACATACATATATACATACATATATACATACATACATACATATACATACATATACACATACATATACACATACATATACACATACATATACATATACACATACATATACATACATACATATACATACATATACATACATACATATACATACATACATATACATACATACATATACTGTACATACATATACATACATATACATACATATACATACATATACATACATACATATACATACATACATATACATACATACATATACATACATACATATTGTTACAGACGTGGTGGTGGATGTTAGTTTACCGAGCGGTTTGGTATGACCACGTCTGCACAGTTTACCCGATTATGCTCGAACGTTGACTAGTCGCGCTACGCTAGATCAATGAAGGAAAAGGACACAACGGCTGGATTCAAATGACACGACACCAAGGGTTCAGTTCTCAAGACCTCCGGAGGAGGTTATATTCGTTCGGAAGGTTAGATTACAACTACAAGAGGGACAGCATAGAAAGACAAGCACTTAGACACACTCTTATATTAACCCCAACAGACGACAGATAAACGGGACAAAACTGACTCACACGGGGATTGATGGCAAGGAAAGGCAGGATCGATGGCTCCAGGTGCACCTGGGCTCAGGGCAGAATCGACCCGGTTCGGTCCGGTCCAAAGATGCGGGGAGGTATCGTCGCGCTGGGGGTGGCGGTGGCTTCCTCTGCTCTCCGTAGTTCAGGCGCATCTGACGTCACATCCGGTAAGTCGCCGCATATATCCGGCGGGGGGTGACACGCCCTCGGCTCGTTAGCTCCGCCCCAGATGGAATCGGCACGTTGCTTCTCATTGGGTGCGTGCGGGGGGGGGGTTACCGGCTCCGCCCTTGACGAGGGGCTGACAAGGAGCCCCTTCGTGGTAACCCCGTCGGAGCGCATGGTGGCGGCTAACCGAGCCGGTGTGAGGACGCACACTCCCCCGCGCAGCGCCGTTGTTGTAGTTGTTGTTGTTTGGGGAAGAAGATGGGAGGAGGCATGGGAAGGTCCTAAACTCACTACTGGTGCCATATAATCACATTCTGGTGCAACGAAGAGTCAGAATTAATGGAAACGAGTCCTTAACTGACATAGACTAAGAATAACTAGCAAGATGTCCGAAAGTTGTCTACGTGAGATGCGGTGGACCTGGGCACGACATTTAATGGGGGAAAAAGGGGAAGGTCGGTTCTACAGAGTGTTGTTTACAGACAATGGGACTAGGGAATGGGGGATTGGGGATAGTTGGGGGGGATTGGGGATAGTTGGGGAGTATTGGGGAAATAGGGGAATATTTACAAGCGGATATGGAGGCCAATTCCATATTCGCAACATTGCACCCTTCTCTACCCTCGGGGCGTCCCGACCCGATAAATTTTTACCTATTTTAGTGTGGGACTCAGATGTAGTTCCCACTACTATTAACTCTACCCTGAGTGCGACAGTTTTACAGATATTCACAAATGAGTAAATATGTCCCCCTGCAACGTTGCACCCTTCTCCTCTCAGAAACACACCCACAGGATAACCGAATCCGGAAAGAATTCGCAAACTAAACATACAGCCGGTAGGGAGCATTATTTACAAGACTACGCTGATATTTACACTACGATCCAGGACCTGTTTTTGGAGGGACACATGCAGATGTTATGCATAGAGAGAGCACGCATGCCAGCATCGATACACCAACCCACGAGTGCTCTGTGGCCTACGGCCTTTAATAACGTGCAGAGCACCCTTTCCCAGCACGAAAAGCACCACCCCATCACACAGTCAGCACCATCCGGTGCACCAATAAAGTGTTTAATAAATCACCGGTGGTGTCGCAGCCGGCCGATGTTCTGCCGCTGGGCTTGCCTTCGTGTGGTGCACTTGGTGTTCTTGCCTCTTTCAAAAAAATAAAGAAAGGCGCCAACCGCGTCCATTTCCGTATTGTGGCCTTCAGTGGTGTCAACTATAAGTGGTTCACCTGTATGGCATAGGTGCCACGTTGACCCATAGGTCCATCCATGGGTGGTGCTTGGCCGCAAAAGAACTGCGGTCCATTGTGGGTGGCCACAAACATTGCGGTCCATATGGTGTATCGATCCAAGCAGCAAGCAGCGAAAGTGCAGGCCCACAACTGCGAAGCCAGCACCTCCCTCTCCTCTCTCTCTACCCCAAAGCCAGATCCTCGGAGGTGGGAGACAAAAGAAGAAGACAAGTGAGTAAGGTGGTAAGGGCGCAAAAGTGCACGCAATGTAAGGTAATGCACACTGGGGGCACATGGGAACCAGGTGAGACAGGTACGTTCCTACCGTACGCCCCCCCACCCCACCAGGTAACCTACATGGCCCCTCCCTTACCCCTTACTGTATCCACAAAACACAACACTACCCATAAACATCGACTTTACAAATCAACAAACATCCCTACTGTCTTCCCCGTTCCTCCCATAAACCAAATTCGTCTTCTCTCCCTCCTAACCAATCAAATTTGCCATTTTCAACTTTCATCAAAATTTGCCATCTCCAACTCAACATCATAATTTGCTATCACCAATTCATCATCAGTCCCTCCTAAGGGGGGAGAGATGGAATCACCCCAATGTCTCATCCACGTCGTGATGCGTCTCACAAATCCACACAGCAATTCTCATTTCCTGCAACAAAACAAAGAAAACACAGGTGTGGAGTCATCATCATCACCACAGGTAAGTGGCTGCGTATGGTGCGACAGGTTCATCAATCCTAACTATTTCCTAAATGACTTTAACAACTTCACACTACCCGGGGTCTTTCTCCGGCCAAACCATTGGCCCTCTTACACTATGGGTTCTAAAAAACCAATTCCCATTGGCCAAACTGTGGTGCTCTTCAATTTGGGGTCTCACTCCCCCGATTCATCTCCCGGTGCCCTCGCACAATTTCTGGGCTGTGGCGTGTACCTCTCCCAGCGGGTCTACCCACCTGCACACCTCCACCACTGCAGTTGCCTCCGAGCTTACCTGCTCCTTACCCTAACCTAACTACCTGGGGAAGGCCCTCTGGCGCTCTCCCCACTCGGTGCCCTCTCTGGCACTGGGCTACCCGATCCACACCCGGGATCCTCAGGCACCCACTCACAACTACCGGCTCCCAGAGCCCACCTGCGGCCTCACCTGGCCGACATCCTCACAGTGGTGGAGTGCCCAACCAACTACACACACTAACAGGCTACACGCCCAGCCATTTCCACAACACTAATGCACCCATTCACAACACCATTCTGCAACCGCACCACAAATGCCAATATCCAACCACAATTTACCTGTACCCTCTACCTAACACTTACACTACCCGCCCCGGGTACTCGTGAAAGGGGTCCACTCTTCCCCCATCCACACCTTCGCACCATGCACACCACTCCGTACCACTTACTCCAACTCTCTCCACACACCTGTACTTGCACACCTGTGCTCTCACACCTGGTGCCACCTGCACCCTTCTCTCCCCAAGCGCATTCGCGCTGATCCACACACTCACTACTCACACACTACTCCACACACCTGTCCAGTTGCACACCTGTGCAATCACACCTGTTCAATTCTCACACACACAGCATCATCTCAGCTAACTACTCCCTTCTGAAACTTGCGCTTCCCAGTCGTCCCTTTAAACTATTGCGCTCCCACGTCATTATCATCCACACTAATCTACCTGCGTCCCCACTACAGGTATCAGTCACTAACTAAACTTAACGTTACCTACTGTCATTCTCTTCTAGATCCCTACAATATAACCTAACCCACCCGGGCTAGTTTTCACTGCCATGCACCCCATAAGCTATTGCTCCTTTGCCCCCATAGGAAGGGTGGTAGGGATGCCACCCTTACCCACCGGGCCTATCGCTCCTCAATCCCCCAGTCCTCTGGCACTAATAAGCCCCCCTTATTCAGAGGTACTGGGTCCCGCCTCGGCATCTAAAGCCGAGGCAATCCACGGGGGCGCCTGCTCGCCGGTGTAAGGTCTTATCCGGTCGGCGTGGACGATCCGAGGGAGGGCTCGTGGCCCCATTTTGATCTTAATGACCACGTCACAGATTTGCGACAGGACGACTCCTGGGCCTTGCCAGGGGGAGGTGAGTTTTGGGCACCTTCCCTTCCGTCTCCGGGGATTAAAGAACCAAATCTTCATCCCCGGAGCGTATTGACTCCCCTGGCTCCGGTCGTCGTACCTGCGCTTCATCTTTTCCCCCGCCAGATGGAGTTGGCGGCGGGCGAAGGCATGGACTAGCTCCATGCCTTCCTCTAGGTGACGTGCGTACCCCTCCCTCGGCGGGTTAACCACTGTGTCTGGCACGGGACCGCATAGCAAGTCGGCGGGAGCCCGTAACTACCGCCCATACATAAGCAACGCTGGACTGCATGCGGTTGCCCCGTGCTGGCTGGTTCGGTAGGCCATAAGCAAATAAGGGAGATGTTCGTCCCAGTCATCCTGACGGGTGGCAGTGAACAGTGCCAGTTGTTGGATTAATGTTCTGTTGAACTGTTCCACCATCCCGTCAGATTGGGGCCGCAAGGGCGTGGTTCTTGTTTTCCGAATTGACAGGAGACTGCACACATCTTTTAGCAATTTGCTCTCAAAATTTCGTCCCTGGTCGGTGTGCAACTCCTGTGGAATCCCATGCCGGCACACAAATCCTTCCACGAAGGCCTGCGCTACCACCCCTGCTTCTTGGTTGGGGAGGGCGTAGGCCTCCGGCCACTTGGTGAAGTAGTCCATCACAACGAGGATGTACTTATTACCTAGGCGGGTGCGGGGTAGTGGGCCTAGGATATCCATGGCCACCCGCTCTAGGGGGGCCCCCACCTGGTGTAATTGAAGGGGGGCCCTCATCCTCCGTGCTGGTCCCTTTTTGGCAGTACAGGCGTCGCATCTCCGACACCAGTCCTGTATGTCGCGCCCCATATTCACCCAATAAAACCTCCGGCGTACCCGCGATATTGTCTTTGTCCTGCCCAAATGGCCGCCGGAGCGGGTACCATGCACCTGTTGCAATATGACGTTCTTGAATTTGTCAGGGACTATCACCAGCCAGGAAGTTCTATCAGAGGGAACCTCCACCCACTTGCGATACAAGATGTTGCCTTTCAATTCCAGGGTCTGCCACTGAGCCCAATATGCCTTTGTTTATGCTCCGAGGGGGGTGACCTCTTCCCCCTTTGGTCTGTGCCCCAATTTGACCCAATTGAACACTGGCCCCAGGACAGGATCCTCCTGCTGGGCCGTGCTCCATGCCAAAGTTCCGAACTCCTCATCTGCGGTTAGTGGCAAAATTGGCCCTCTCACCCGGGTTGCCCGGACAACGAGGGTCGGGTCCGAATCGCCCAATTGTTCCCTCTCCTCGTGTCTCGCACAAAATTTGCAGTTTTCCCCCAGACAAGGACGCCGAGAGAGTGCGTCCGCATTACCATGGGCCTTCCCGGCCCTATGGGCCACATCAAAATCGTACTGCTGCAACTTTTCCAACCACCTTGCAATTTGGCCCTCCGGTTCCTTGAACCGAAGGAGCCATTGCAAGGAGGAATGGTCAGTTCTAACCAAAAATTTCCGCCCGTACAAGTACGGGTGGAAATGGTTCATGGCAGCCAGCATAGCCAATAACTCTTTGCGAGTGACGCAATAATTTCTCTCGGGCCTACTTAAGGCCCGACTATAATAACCAATCACTCTCTCCACGCCCTCCTGTGTCTGAGACAAAACTGCGCCCAATCCTTCCTGGCTCGCATCCGTGTCCAGGGTAAATGCCCCGTCGCTAGTGGGGTAAGCTAGAAGGGGTGCGGATGTTAGACACCCCTTCAATTTTTGGAAGGCCTCGTGGCACTCCCGTGTCCAATTAAATCGCGTCCCCTTCTCCGTAAGCCGGTGGAGGGGACGGGCCAACTCCGCAAATTTCGCCACAAAGCGCCGGTAGTAGGAGCAGAGTCCCAAAAATCCCCGCACCTCTTTGATGGTACGTGGTGCGGGCCACTCCTCTACCGCTTTAATTTTGTCTGGGTCCGTTTTTACCCCCTCGCGGCCGATCACGTGACCTAGATAGGCCACCTCTCTTGCAAACAAAGTGCACTTACTCGGGTTCAGCTTCAACCCTGCCTGTCTGAGGCACCCGAACACCTGGTCCAAATTAGCTACTGCCTGGGGGAACGTTTGGGCATGTACCAGGACGTCATCCAGGTACACCAGGCATGACTGCCATGGCATGCCGCCTAGTACATGCTCCATCAATCTTTCAAAGGTGGCGGGGGCGTTACACAAACCAAACGGCATCACAGTAAACTGATACAGTCCCTTACCTGTGGAAAATGCCGTTTTCTCCTTCCCTGCCCTATCCATCTCCACCTGCCAATACCCACTCTTGAGGTCCAAAGTTGTGAACCAATTTGAGCCCGCAACGGCATCGAGGGTGTCATCAATCCTTGGCAGGGGATATGAGTCCTTGAGTGTCACGTTGTTTAGCTGGCGATAGTCCACGCAGAACCGCGTGGTCCCATCCTTCTTTTTGACCAGCACAACAGGTGACATCCAAGGACTTCCCGAGGGCTCGATCACACCTGCGTCGAGCATTCTTTCAACCTGCTCGTCAGCTTCCGCCCTCTTGCTCCAAGGGAGCCGTCGGGCGGCCTGACGAATAGGCCGGGCCTCACCGGTGTGGATCTGATGTTTCACCAGGCCCGTACGTCCAATATCCTCGGTGGACAGGGAGAAGAGGTCCAAATGGGACCCAACCAGTTTGTGCAAGGCCTCCCTCTGGGTACCTCCCAACTCTACGCTACTACGATTTACCATCTCGCAAATGGGATCGGGCCAATTCCTACTTGTTATTGAAGGCTCCCCCCGGGGTCGGCTCGGCTGGACGTTCTCGCCCCTCACTGTCGCGACTTCCTCAACTGGGGTGCAGCCAGCTACCCTCGTGCCCCTTACTATAGTGCGTGGTTCTGTACTCATATTTATTACTCGGACGGCCACTACCGGTCCGTCCGTTTTTACAAGGGTGCGGCCCACGATTAAACCCGGTATGGACTGCGCTGCCACCGGTTCGACCAGGCCGCAGGACTCCTGCCATGTTGGGCGAGCTGCCCACCGGGCCGGCACTATCGCCTCGGCCCTTGGGGGGATGGTCACGGCCTCGGAAGCCTCCAGCTCCGCTCTCTCGGCCGTGCTCACTCCCCCTAACGGCAGCTCTTCTACTCCCACCTGCAGGATCCCCCGGCACAAGTCGATTTTACAGCCGCTGGCAGTCAACAGGTCCAACCCTATTAAACATGGGTCGCACACCTCCGCCACCCAAACATCTATCTCCCTCCTTACCGACCCTAACTTGAGGGTCACAGAACCACGCCCTATGATCGGGGCCGTTACCCCGGTAGCAAGCTGCAAACTATAATTTTGCAGGCGCTGGATCTTATCCCAGCCACCTGCGCTCGAATCAAGGACCACAGGGCTGATGATAGTGGCGCTAGCTCCTGTGTCCACTACGGCGTCTACCCCCACGCCGGCATTTTGCATCTAATTGTCAGGCTACCGGTTCCAATTTGGCCACAATAAATGACCTGTCGCGTCAATGAGGGCTCTCCTCCATCCTCTGCTGCCGAACACCGCCCTACGTGCCCGACACCTTCTAGTTTCCCGGGGTCTGGCGGGGGGGTGTCTGGGGTCGGCTAACCCGCTCCCCCCTGGGCGGAGTTGAGGACCTCAACTGCCGGGGATCATCCCGGCGCGCGGCTCGACAGTGCCGCGCCAGGTGACCCAGACGGTTGCAGGTATAGCACCTCACCTGATAAGGTGCTTGCCTCCGGAATTCCAAATTTCCCCCCCTGTAGGTCCGAATTGGATTACCCGCTCGTGGTCCACCGCGGGCCACCTCCGGGGCCGCCTGCCATGGTCCAGGTCCCGCCAGGCGCTGGTCCACCAGCCTCCGGACCATGCCCGCCAGGTCAGGACCCACGTCGGGGGCGGGCCCCCTAAGGGGTCCGCCCTCCATCGGGGGTCCCACCTGGCGGACCGCCATTGCGAGACGCTCGCCCCCCCGGGCCAGGGGCCTCGCTGCTTCCCAACGGGCCGCAGCGTCAGCCGCCTGGCTCAGAGTCTGCGGGCGCCACATGGCGAGCTGTTGCCGGAGCTCAATATCCGGGAGGGCCTGGATAAAATGGTCCAGCGCCAGGCTTTCCCGGGAATCCGCTGCCATGCTAGCATGTGCGATTCCCACTGCGCGGCGAATGTCGTGGGCAAGTTCCCCGATGGCTTCCTGGGGCTTGCGCTTTCGCAGCGCGAGCTGAGCTTTAACAAGCTCGCTCTGCTGTTCTATGCCAAATCGATTAATTAGGGCGTCGCGGAGGGCTGGCAGGGTGAGAGCACCCGCTGGTAATGCCGTCAGCACCTCCGCCGCCGCGCCGCGCAATGCGGCCACCAGGTGTACTCCACCTTCGTCCTCACCCCAACCGTTACCCTTACACACACAGTCGAACTGCGCCAGGTACGCGCGTAGATCACTCTTGCCGTCATACGGCGCGAGTGGGACCTTGTGGGACCACCTCGTATGCGAGTCGTTGCCCGCCGGCCGGACCCCGTGCGTCGCCCCTTGCGGGGTCAGCGCGGGGCCGAACCGGCCGGGCCCCCACAGTACATTACCCCCAAGGGGCTCTCGTGCCTCCCCGGTCCCTCCAACAACTACCCCTGTTGGTGTCGATGCATGGGTCACACCTCCGCAACCCGCTACCCATTCCATACCACCACAACCTTGCTCACCCACACCTCGCACCTCTCGTTCCATACCCTCCGGACCAGCCATACACCTCACTCGTGGCCTCTCACGAACATCCGGGTCTATCTCGACCCCCAAGCTTATTAAATCACCTGGCGCATCATACGCACGACCATATTGGTCACCACTTACACCGGGTCCTCTTTCTCTTCGCTTCTCCTCCATCACCTGCGAATCCCTCATCCGGTTAATGAGCACATCATCACGATCCGAACACAGACTTTGGACCAATTCTTTTACTTCCTCCTTTATCTCTTTCTTATCCTCTCTCCGTCGCTTCTTAATTTCGCTCATCCCTTCTTCCACTTCTTCTAATTTCTGCTTCACCTCCTTCATCTCTTCGTGCGCCCCTTTAAGTTCTTCCTCTAACTCCACTTAATTTTTTTCTATGTGCTCCCGCACCTCCCGTTCTTTAACCTCCATCACCTCTACCACCTTGTCCATTTTCCTCGTCAGGTCCTCATGTACCGTCTGACACTCTTTTTTAATTACCCCTACGTCCTTTTTCATCTCCTTCTGTGTCGATTTTAAACCCTCTATTACCGCTGTGTTCTTCTTTACCTGGTCCCCCAACTCCTTTTGTCCCACTGTCAGTTGTTCTACTCCCAGCGTCAACTCCTCTATACCCCCTTGCAGTTTTACAGTCCCCTTTCTCACCTCCGTCTCCATGCGCTCCTTACAGTGCCTCACCTCCTCGCGCACTCCTCCGACCTCCTCACTCACTCCTCTGCTGATCTCCTCTCCCATCACTTGCATCTCCTGCCCAGATGCCACCCTCATCTGCTCCATTTCCTCCCTGTGAGCATCCAGTTTGGTTTCTACCCCCATTCTGACCCCCTCTATCTGCTGCCCCATTTGGTTAACTTCCCTTTCCGCTTGGTCCCTCATGTCCCTCAATTTGCCTTCCATCCTGTTTTCTAACCCCTCTAACCCATTTTTCACTCCCTCTATCTGATTCTCCTGGGCAGCCATTCTATTTTCTACCCCCTCTAACCCCTTTTTCACCTCTTTTATCCCGTTGTCTAACCCCTCAAATTTGTCGTCTAACTTCCCAAATTTCTTGTCTAAACCCTTAAAATTATTGTCTAACCCCTCTCCGGTACCCCTCGCTTCGTCCCTCATTACCCCCAATTGCTCACCCTGAGCATCCATCCGGTTCCCCATTACCCCCATTTGGTTTCCCAACCGCTCACTATCAGCCCTCATTCCCACCATTTGTTCCATAAGGGCCCTCATTTGCAGGAGGAAAAGGTTCGAATCCACCAGGGGCGCTGCCACGGTCGCGGGCGCGGTGACCAGCGAGGCGCCATTTTGCGCGTCTACTACCCTCGCTGCTTCGCTCTCCTCGCGTCCCTCAATTTGGTCCTGGACCGACCCTGCTTCACTCTCCACTACCGGACCCCAGCCGACTTGGTCTGCCATAGCGCGACTTTCAAAATTCGGGTTTTTATTTCCGTATAACAAAATCAAATTTCGCCGTTATAATTTCGCGCGGGAAACGCGCTCCGAATCGATTCTACTACAAATTTGGGCCTAATAAATTTAGTCCCGGGTTCGAATTCCACTCCTCGACACCAATTGTTACAGACGCGGTGGTGGATGTTAGTTTACCGAGCGGTTTGGTATGACCACGTCTGCACAGTTTACCCGATTATGCTCGAACGTTGACTAGTCGCGCTACGCTAGATCAATGAAGGAAAAGGACACAACGGCTGGATTCAAATGACACGACACCAAGGGTTCAGTTCTCAAGACCTCCGGAGGAGGTTATATTCGTTCGGAAGGTTAGATTACAACTACAAGAGGGACAGCATAGAAAGACAAGCACTTAGACACACTCTTATATTAACCCCAACAGACGACAGATAAACGGGACAAAACTGACTCACACGGGGATTGATGGCAAGGAAAGGCAGGATCGATGGCTCCAGGTGCACCTGGGCTCAGGGCAGAATCGACCCGGTTCGGTCCGGTCCAAAGATGCGGGGAGGTATCGTCGCGCTGGGGGTGGCGGTGGCTTCCTCTGCTCTCCGTAGTTCAGGCGCATCTGACGTCACATCCGGTAAGTCACCGCGTATATCCGGCGGGGAGTGACACGCCCTCGGCTCGTTAGCTCCGCCCCAGATGGAATCGGCACGTTGCTTCTCATTGGGTGCGTGCGGGGGGGGGGGGGGGGGGTTACCGGCTCCGCCCTTGACGAGGGGCTGACAAGGAGCCCCTTCGTGGTAACCCCGTCGGAGCGCATGGTGGCGGCTAAGCGAGCCGGTGTGAGGACGCACACTCCCCCGCGCAGCGCCGTTGTTGTAGTTGTTGTTGTTTGGGGAAGAAGATGGGAGGAGGCATGGGAAGGTCCTAAACTCACTACTGGTGCCATATAATCACATTCTGGTGCAACGAAGAGTCAGAATTAATGGAAACGAGTCCTTAACTGACATAGACTAAGAATAACTAGCAAGATGTCCGAAAGGTGTCTACGTGAGATGCGGTGGACCTGGGCACGACATTTAATGGGGGAAAAAGGGGAAGGTCGGTTCTACAGAGTGTTGTTTACAGACAATGGGACTAGGGAATGGGGGATTGGGGATAGTTGGGGAGTATTGGGGAAATAGGGGAATATTTACAAGCGGATATGGAGGCCAATTCCATATTCGCAACAATATACATACGTATACATACATATACATACATATACATACATATACATACATACATATACATACATACTGTTGTGAATATGAGAATGTGTTTTTTTTATTTTTTTTGTTGTGGTGGTAAAATGTTGCTGTAAAAGGTTGTTGTAAAATATCACCCCTCCTCCCTCCGTTGTGGTTGTATAAAGGTCAAAGGGCGTTCCCGTAGTTAGTCCATAAAAACATACATGCAGGACACGATATATCTTTTCTTTTGACAGTTATATCTTATTCTGTGTATTAGTGTAAGGCTGTGTCTTCCATTAATTGAAATACTCCATTGCACCAGTGAAAGAGATAGATTCCCTTCATTCCCATTCCCACAACCTCCATTCCCCCTCTCGTCACTGCTGAGCCCTCGATTCCCCAATCACCTCCCCTTCAATAACCGCCCTTGACCTCATACTACATCCCCTCTCGTCACTGCTGAGCCCTCGATTCCCCAATCACCTCCCCTTCAATAACCGCCCTTGACCTCATACTACATCCCCTCTCGTGATTGCCGAGCCTCGATTGCACCAATTACCTCCGATCCAATTGCCGCCATTAACCACGAGGCATTGAGTCGGAGAAGAAAGGCGTGTAATCACCTCGTCAGAGGGGAGGAGGGGCGTGCCCGCCCGTCGTCATCCAGGGCGGAGCCCGAGGGTCGCGCGACCAACCAGGGCCGAGGTGAGCACCCCGATGGGCGTGTCCAAAGCGCCGGGGGCGTGATCGCTGGGGGCGCTATAAAAGGGCGCAACCGGAAGTGAGTGGAGCTTTTTGAAGAAGGGAGAGATGCACTCTGGGTTGGTCTGAGGCGGTTGCAGAAGAAAGGAGTCGGTGGGCAGTTGGTTGCGGTGGTGAGGAGTCGGTGGTGAGGAGTGAAAAGAAGCAAGAAAGAGTTGAGGGTTTAGACCAGTGAGGCAAGTCCTGGGAAAGTGCAGGCGGCCGCAGCAGCGCCACCCAACCGCCAAAGGGGAAACGGAACGGCGGTTCGGAGCAGGGCCGAAACGGAACGGCGGCTGCTGAACGCGCTGGTTGTGCTGCGGGACCCCCTCGGACCTTCCTCTCCCTCCAGCCATCCACCTTCTGCCATTCCTGGCATCCCCCGCGTGAGTCAGCGTTCTGTTTGTTCTGTCCTGGGATATAAGTTAAGCCTGTAGATAAGCTAGTACTTCCCTGTGTCACCTGCGTCTCATGTGCTGCTTGTAAATAAACGTGACATCTGTCTTTTTGCTTGTGTGTGTAAATAATAAAACCCATTGCTCGTCTGTACGTCTTCTCGTTTTATTCCTTTTCCTCTTTACATTGCGTCGTTTCTGTCTTTTCCCTCATTGAGCAGCTACGGTGCGATACAACCAAAGTTCGGGTGGAATCGGGTGAGTTTTGTTAGGTCGCGGTTTTACACCACCGCTCGGTCTATAACATCTTAAACCGCGATCTGTAACAATTGGTGTCTGGGAGTGGAATTCGGGTCCCGAACCAAATTTTTAAAACATCTAAAAAAAAATTTTGGTCAAAATTACGAGCTGCCGAAATTTGGTTTTTTTTAAAGCAAAACCCGAATTTTGAAATCGCGCCATGGCTGTTCAAGGCGACGGGATGCCGGTGGGAGAGATAGACGGGGTAGAATCGACCCAGGACCCCAGGGAAGAAGTGGGAAAAATGGTGGAGGAGAGTAAAGAAGGTGTGGTTGAGGAGGTATCAGGTGCACAAAATGGCGCTCTCGCGCACGTGGTTACAGCGGCACCAAATTTTGCCGCGCCCTTTGTACCAACGGTGGAAGACATGCAATTATTTATGGCTGAAATGGAGGCCCTTTTGGACAGGAACAGTGAGCGATTGTTAAACCAAATGGAAGCTGACAGTGAGCGATTGTTAAACCAAATGGAAGCAATAACCAACAGAATGGATGACCGCATGCAAAAATGTGGGGAGACCATGGATCGTAT
This sequence comes from Myxine glutinosa, assembly GCF_964187855.1. Classification (NCBI taxonomy): domain Eukaryota; kingdom Metazoa; phylum Chordata; class Myxini; order Myxiniformes; family Myxinidae; genus Myxine; species Myxine glutinosa. Next base: position 130,290,917 of record NC_136268.1, read on the forward strand.
GGTGGGCGAAAGGGTCCCAGGGGTGCACGAGGAGGTAAAGCGTGTCGAAAAGCGCTGGTTGAGCGAAGCGGAGGAAAGCACGGGTACAATGACGGGGGTAGAAATCGCGACACGGGGTTTGGAAAAGCCGGCGACCGATGAAGTAGAGGGAATTTTATTAAAGCCAACGGTCGCCGAGGTTAATAAAGAAAAAGCAGTAGCGGGAATTAAAATTGAAGAGATGACGGAGGTAACCCGGGAATTGCAGGGAGAAATGGATTATGTACAAAGTCCCTGCTCACATCACGATGCTGTACTCGCTAACCCGAATGGAAGTTTGCAGGTTCGCGTGGAGAAAAGGATCCCCCAGGTGAGTCGTGCTGTATATTGTGCGGGTAGATTTTGCAGGAGGATGTTTAGCGACAAAAGAATTTTCGCGCGCTTGGGATCGAGGAAGCACCCGGGCGTTGGTGAAGGGTCCCGTGTGAGTGGAAATGGCACGCGTGTGAGGAAAAAGTGTGCGTCGGCGAGTGGGTGTGTTATAAAGCGCGAGTGTGAAACCGAGTGCGAGCGAGAATGCACGTCGGGGTGTACGGAGTGTGACACGAATAGTGAGTTGGTGATGGCGCAGGTGCGAGAGGGCACATCGGAGCGCGAGTGTGAAACCGAGTGCGAGCGAGAATGCACGTCGGGGTGTACGGAGTGTGACACGAATAGTGAGTTGGTGATGGCGCAGGTGCGAGAGGGCACATCGGAGCGCGAGTGTGAAACCGAGTGCGAGCGAGAATGCACGTCGGGGTGTACGAAGTGTGACACGGAGAGTAAGGTGGTGGTGGAACGTGTGCGAGAAAGCACACCTGAATTGGTCATGGCGCGGGTGTGGGAGAGCCCATGTGAGCGCGGTAGTGGGTGGATGCAAGAGTGCACGCCCATGGTGAGTGTTACGGAGGACGTAACGGAGGAGAGGTGTGGACCAAAGTGTGCGCGAGAGGTGTGGTGTGTAACAGGGAGAGCGTTGGTGGAATGTACGGACGGCGTTGGAACGCCAGGTTTTGTGAGGGTGAAAGGGGTAGCGTATGCTTGTAAGCATGCAAGTGAAGCGTCGACGGTGACCGGTTTAGTGGTTAGAGCGACGGATAGCCGATGCGAGCACTCGGTGCGAGCGGTGCTTGGTTGGGTGCGAGGCCCAGCGCGGATCGATGCTGCGTCGCTTCTCTTCGAAGCGTCGTTGCCGATTCGGGCTTGGCCCCGCCCCGCACGGTCGAGTCCGGGCTTTGCCGGGCGAGGCGACCGGTCCGGTTCAAGGGCGAGTGGGAGGGGGCGGAACGGTGCCCCCTCGTGGGGACGGGGTTCCGACCGGGGGAGATGGAGCCATTGGGCCCGGGACCGCAAGGTGCCGCGCCGAGATGGTGCGTGGAATCTCGGTCCAACCAAACCACCTCCCTTGAACCGAAAGCCGGACGGATTCAACCTGCAGGCAACCAAACCACCCGAATTCATTGCTCGGCTTTACGAAGCCGAGTTTAATGATGTCATGACGCACCGAGGCTAGGATATAGCGGACTGTGATGATGGTGATCGTGATAGTAATAGTGTTTTGGGCCCAAAATTAGACAAAAACAAAATTTGATGATTGGCAAAGGATTGGCAGTAATGATTGGCAGATGATGAGTAGTGATTGGCAAATTTTTCATTGGTTGGAATTTAGGTGTACAAAATTGATAGTGAGAGACCCCCGATGTGGTGGGATGGCAAATCCACCATCCCTCACAGACGTGGGGCAAAGGAGCTATAGTTTATGGGGTGTATGGCAGTGAAAACTAGCCCGGGTGGGTTAGGTTATATTGTAGGGATCTAGAAGAGATTGACATTAGGTAACGTTAAGTTTAGTTAGTGACTGATACCTGTAGTGGGGACGCAGGTAGATTAGTGTGGATTATAATGACGTGGGAGCGCAATAGTTTAAAGGGACGACTGGGAAGCGCAAGTTTCAGAGGGGAGGAGTTAGCTGAGATGATGCCGTGTGTGTGAGTGATTGAACAGGTGTGATTGCACAGGTGTGCAACTGAACAGGTGTGTGGAGCAGTGTATGAGTGATGATGATGGTGAGGTGTATTGTGATGACCAGATGGTCCAGGAAGAGGAGGAGGGTGCAGGTGGCACCAGGTATGATTGCACAGGTGTGCAATGACAGGTGAATGGAGGACAGGTGTATGTGGCTGTGTGGAATAAATGGTAATGTGGAATATATGGGGTATTGGAATGGATGGTCGTGGAGTGAGTATGGTGGAAATTGTGGAGTGGAGTGTATGGTGCGAAGGTGTGAATGGGGGAAGAGTGGACCCCCATCACGGATACCCGGGGCGGGTAGTGCAAGTGTTAGGTAGAGGGTATAGGTAAATTGTGGTTGGATATTGGCATCTGTGGTGCGAGGTGAAAGAATGGTATTTGGATGGGTGCATTAGTGTTGTGGAAATGGCTGGGCGTGTAGCCTGTTAGTGTGTGTAGTTGGTTGGGCACTCCACCACTGTGAGGATGTCGGCCAGGTGAGGCCGCAGGTGGGCTCTGGGAGCCGGTAGAGTTGTGAATGGGGCCCGAGGATCCGGAGGACGGACCCGGGTAGCCCAGTGCCAGAGAGGGCACCGAGTGGGGAGAGCGCCAGAGGGCCTTCCCCAGGTAGTTAGGTTAGGGTAAGGAGCAGGTAAGCTCGGAGGCAACTGCAGTGGTGGAGGTGTGCAGGTGGGTAGACCCGCTGGGAGAGGTACACGCCACAGCCCAGAAATTGTGCGAGGGCACCGAGAGATGAATCGGGGGAGTGAGACCCCAAATTGAAAAGCACCACAGTTGGCCAATGGGAATTGGTTGTTAGAACCCATCGTGTAAGAGGGCCAATGGTTTGGCCGGAGAAAGACCCCGGGTAGTGTAAAGTTGTTAAAGTCATTTAGGAAATAGTTAGGATTGAAGTCTCCTCGCACCATCTACATGCACTCACCTGAGATGACGTACCTCCACACCATGCCATGTTTTGTTATTTTATTGTGCAGATGTTTGGAATGTGAGACGCATCATGACGTGGGTGTGACATTGTGCTTTGATGTTCCATCTCTGCCTCCTTATGAGGATTGATGATGAAATTGATGATGGCAAATTTTTGAAGTAGAGGGATTGTGGAGACGAATTTGGTATAGGGGAAATATGGGAAAGACGTGACTAGTGACGAATTTGTAAATGTGTGGATTTTTGTACATATGGGGTAAGGGCAAGAGTAGGTGACAGGGGGGTGACGTACGGTAGGGACGAGCTTTCTCACTTCGCCCTCCGTACGCATTTCGCCTTGCATTGCCTTTTTGATGTGTACCCTTGTGACCTTACCCCTCGCTCATTGTCTTTCTTTTGTCTCCCACATGACCTGTGCGCCGTTGGGCGCCGAGGGGAGCGTGCGTGGGTTGGCCATTGTGCGCCCGGAATTCCCAGAACCAGCTGTCTGCATCGATGCACCACATTATGGACCACATGTCTGTGGCCGAGCACCACTTATGGACCCCATGGGTTGGGGCATGGCCCCTCTGCTGGAACCGGCCATGAGGGCCCGACATCTTGCTGGCGGACCTTGGCCACAGGGCACCGATGCCCCACAGGTGAACCATACACATAGTCGGCCTGGTGGGCCATAAATAAATAAAATGGACACGTTTGGGCAAGCTTTATTGCAAATAGGCCGCCAGTAAGCAAAGCAAAGAAAATGACAACATCTGGAAGAGAAATAATAATAGCCAGCAGAGGGAGCCGAAGAGCAAGAGACACCTGCAGGGTTTGGGTTTGTCGGTTTTATTTTATTCATTGAACAATGGTGCTTGTATTGGGGCGTTTTTGGGTGCTTTAATGGTGCATTGATGCAGAACAGACTGTCTCCCCCCAGAAAGAACAATTACAGGTCCTGGGTTAGTTTTGTAAATAAAATTAGCGTCAGTGTAAATAATGCTCCCCACCGTCAGTGTATAGTTTGAAGACCATTCCGCAATTCGGTTAACTGTGGGCGTAAGTCTGTTAGGCAGGGTGCAATGGAGCAGCGGGACACATTTATTTATGGTTTAAAACTGTCGCACTCAGGGTCAGGTTAAAAGTAGAGGGAACTACACCTACGTGCCACACTAAGGTAAAAGTAATAGGCCCGGGACGTGCCTAAGGGGAGGAGGGTGCAGTGTTGTGAATATGAGAATGTGTTTTTTTTATTTTTTTTGTTGTGGTGGTAAAATGTTGCTGTAAAAGGTTGTTGTAAAATATCACCCCTCCTCCCTCCGTTGTGGTTGTATAAAGGTCAAAGGGCGTTCCCGTAGTTAGTCCATAAAAACATACATGCAGGACACGATATATCTTTTCTTTTGACAGTTATATCTTATTCTGTGTATTAGTGTAAGGCTGTGTCTTCCATTAATTGAAATACTCCATTGCACCAGTGAAAGAGATAGATTCCCTTCATTCCCATTCCCACAACCTCCATTCCCCCTCTCGTCACTGCTGAGCCCTCGATTCCCCAATCACCTCCCCTTCAATAACCGCCCTTGACCTCATACTACATCCCCTCTCGTCACTGCTGAGCCCTCGATTCCCCAATCACCTCCCCTTCAATAACCGCCCTTGACCTCATACTACATCCCCTCTCGTGATTGCCGAGCCTCGATTGCACCAATTACCTCCGATCCAATTGCCGCCATTAACCACGAGGCATTGAGTCGGAGAAGAAAGGCGTGTAATCACCTCGTCAGAGGGGAGGAGGGGCGTGCCCGCCCGTCGTCATCCAGGGCGGAGCCCGAGGGTCGCGCGACCAACCAGGGCCGAGGTGAGCACCCCGATGGGCGTGTCCAAAGCGCCGGGGGCGTGATCGCTGGGGGCGCTATAAAAGGGCGCAACCGGAAGTGAGTGGAGCTTTTTGAAGAAGGGAGAGATGCACTCTGGGTTGGTCTGAGGCGGTTGCAGAAGAAAGGAGTCGGTGGGCAGTTGGTTGCGGTGGTGAGGAGTCGGTGGTGAGGAGTGAAAAGAAGCAAGAAAGAGTTGAGGGTTTAGACCAGTGAGGCAAGTCCTGGGAAAGTGCAGGCGGCCGCAGCAGCGCCACCCAACCGCCAAAGGGGAAACGGAACGGCGGTTCGGAGCAGGGCCGAAACGGAACGGCGGCTGCTGAACGCGCTGGTTGTGCTGCGGGACCCCCTCGGACCTTCCTCTCCCTCCAGCCATCCACCTTCTGCCATTCCTGGCATCCCCCGCGTGAGTCAGCGTTCTGTTTGTTCTGTCCTGGGATATAAGTTAAGCCTGTAGATAAGCTAGTACTTCCCTGTGTCACCTGCGTCTCATGTGCTGCTTGTAAATAAACGTGACATCTGTCTTTTTGCTTGTGTGTGTAAATAATAAAACCCATTGCTCGTCTGTACGTCTTCTCGTTTTATTCCTTTTCCTCTTTACATTGCGTCGTTTCTGTCTTTTCCCTCATTGAGCAGCTACGGTGCGATACAACCAAAGTTCGGGTGGAATCGGGTGAGTTTTGTTAGGTCGCGGTTTTACACCACCGCTCGGTCTATAACATCTTAAACCGCGATCTGTAACAATACATATACATACATACATATACATACATATACATACATATACATACATACATATACATACATACATATACATACATACATATACATACATATACATACATATACATACATATACATACATACATATACATACATATACATACATACATATACATATACATACATACATATACATATTTATATGTATACACACACACACACACACACAAACACACACACAGTGTCGTTCAATTAAACAATATCCATGTTTTGGAGAACCTCCACATAATTATATCTCTGAGATTTTGCGGATCTGTCTTGTTTTCTTGTGACGTCATCGGAGCACGCGCGCAGGGCACCCTGGGACACCTCGGCCATTTTGATACCCTCTCGAACAACGTCGTCAGCGGATTCACATTAAATAGTTTTTGTTCACGACCAGTCATGCCAATTTGCGGCGTATTTCGTTGTTCAAACAGGTCAGGCGTTAGGCCAGGAGTTAAGTTTTACAAAACGCCCAAACTTCTACTGAATCAGGGTGAGGAAACAAGAAATTTAAGTGAAGAGAGGCGGCGTTTGTGGAAGGCTGCCATCAATCGCAGTGACATCCAAACAGAATCACAGTGGGATCGCACACCTGTCTGCTCCGAGCATTTTGTTAACAGTAAGTAAGAACATGTTTCATGGAATGCGAAACCTGGAACATAAAAGTATTGAATTTGAAACTGTCCAATAAACTTTCTAAAGTTATGTACTCTTATCAACTCGGTCAAAATGAATCTCGATTTTATCATGTGAAGAACGTGCTCTGTATTCGTTGCTTACATGATAAATATAGGTGATGACTTATGGCCATACGCACAAAGCACACATGGCGGCACTCACTTCGCACTGTGCGTCACATGTCTACAAAGTATGCACACATGCATGCACAGCTTAAAACTGCAGTGGTTTTTGAACAAATGGAGGGCACTTAATCAATCAGGTCCATAACATTAACACAAGCAGCTTTAAAAAATACATGTTTGTTTAATATATTAATACCTTGGATCGAATCAAGTGGACGTCATTCAGTTCTTTGTGTAGGATTTGTCGCACCCATCCATCTTGGTACAACCTGTATGCCTCGAGGGATTTATACTTCTTCAACTCATCTTTGGTATAGGCCGATTTGCTGAACAACAGGTAGTTGATCACGTCGATGTGGGTCACCTGAGGCCACTTGCTCACATTCTTCTCAAATTGATCATTTGATAGACCATAAGGGTCACACCCAATGACAGAAATCTTCTCTTTGTAAGGAACAAGAACGTCCGGGGGGAGCGTCTCTTGGTAGCCAAGGTTGGCACTCGCACTGCTAGCCATACTCAAGCCTGGATCTACCGTATCCTTACGTACACTCCAAGTCTGTTCTACAGGTAGTTGGTTGCAGGTTGACCCACTGCCCAGGTGTTCACCAGTTCACTGGTCCACGGCAAACTTAAACCGAATGTTCTGTGTTTGTTGGGCAACAATACGTAATATAAACTAGATGGCACCACACTCCACATGAACGTGACAAAACAAACAAAATTACTTTATAAAACAGACTTTTTGCGATCCGCATTCACCATAAACCAACGCAACAAATCAATATCAGCGCACACGGACAGATTAGCTTGGGTATCAAAAAATTCAAAATGGCCACCGCGCAATGCGAGATGGGTAACTCTGACGTCAGTGAAAACAAAGCATTAGTATTGAAAACATGGAAATAACACTCCGCAGGCATCTGGGTTTCCCTGAAGTGTATGAGTGTAAGTTTCAAAATAACTCTTCTTCTAAAGTCTCTCATTTATCATCTGCAGCGAATGTAAACTCACTTATAAGTAAATACTCGTTCAGCAGGGGGGCCGGTGGGCCGGGGGGGGCGGGGGCGGGGGGTGGTGGCAGAGTGACGAAATAGCACAAACATGTTAGTCAATGAAAGAATGGGTACGTAAAAACAAAAAGGCAGCTCTGTCTACTGTAACGCCATGGCTTGCAAAAGCAGCCTGAATAGCATTCATCAAGTGGTGGTTAATCATTTTCAAAAATATATGCAATCTGGGTCATCTGGAGGTCATCATCTAGAGGGAATTTTAAAAACAGATCTCAGTTGCAGTGGAGTGACTACCTATTCCAAGGATGTATGAATGAAGTAAATAATTATGATGAAGTTAAATATTTAAAAAACTAACTCCAGAAGCAGAATCACAGCCTCGCTTAAATAAATGAATATATACACTTAGATATAAAATCGCTAGATATTGTAAATTTTGTCAGATTTCACTCCAGATTTGGACATTTATTTAGTCTACAACATCCAACCCTCATATCCGAATCCAGGTTTTGATGATAGCCTGCGAAGCTGGTGTTGTCAATGAACGCGTACGTATTATGTTGAAAAACCAGATTATGCTGGATCCCTTGGCTTGAGAATTTCGAAGCTTTGACGCACCAAATCGCTCAATGGAGGCCGCCATCTTGCGGATGCGGAAGTATGCATAACAAATTGAAAAACGTTCAATAGGAGTTTGTTTCACCCGTCTTTGTTTGATTCACCATCTTATGCACCTCTAATTTGTAAATAAAATACTTTAAGACCAACCTCGTTCCCCGGGCCCACACGGGCCCTGATTATCTTCAACGAAAATCGTCACCAATTATCGGAACCAATGAGATTCGAGCATTTGAAAAAATATTTCAAAAAAGCTTTTTACCACATTTCGGACGCTGAAAACGGCGTCAAATATTCTAAAATTGACGAAGAATTATTTTTTAGAAATCTCGCTGCCCTAGGGGATAGTTTTTCACGGCCGGAAATATCCGAAGTTGAGACGGAATTCACCGAATTAATCAAGAAGGAAATTTTAATCTCATCCAGAATGCAAATGGTGTCATTTTGAACTAGGTCCGGTACCTACTACACCTACCTACTACCAACTACCTAACCTACTGATGCCATAGTGATGGGTAAAATAGTGGCAAGAGGCTTTGGCTTTGCCGGCTCATTGCGGCTTTGCAGTCGGGTACTAGTATGCTTCAATTATGTAATGATAATGAATCGATCGTGTTTCCAAGGCAAGGCATGTTTGAGTCGCCAAAACAAAATGGCGGCTTAAGAACCCAGCAAGGTGCAGTGGGCTGACTAAGATGGCGGTCCGCCATATTGGTAAGCCTTTTTGGGGTTTTCACCCCTCAGCCCAAATTGGGCTCAGGGGTATTGTCGTCATGGGCGTTGTCCGGGCGTCCGTCAACGTTTGGTTTCCGTCAATTTCAAGGAGAACGGCTTGTCCAATTAAATCCATTTTTGCAGTGTGTGTTGTGGTTGAGTAGAGGAAGGCTCCTTTAGAAAATGGGCGCGCTGCGATTTTCAATATGGCCGCCACGGCAGCCATCCTGGCGTCTGTCAACTTTTGGTTTCCGTCAATTTCGAGCAGAACGGCTTGTCCGATTAAATCCATTTTTGCAGTGTGTGTTGTGGTTGAGTAGAGGAAGGCTCCTTTAGAAAATGGGCGCTCTGCGATTTTCAATATGGCCGCCACGGCAGCCATCTTGAAATTGGTTTCCGTCAATTTCGAGCAGAATAGCTTGTCCGATTAAATTCATTTTTGCAATGTGTGTTGGGGTTGGCTAGAGGAAGGTTCCTTTCGAAAATGGGTGCGCTGCGATTTTCAATATGGCCGCCACGGTAGCCATATTGAAATTGGTTTCCGTCAATTTCGAGCAGAACGGCTTGTCCGATTAAATCCATTTTTGCAGTGTGTGTTGGGGTTGAGTAGAGGAAGGTTCATGGGCACAGTGCGATTTTCAATATCGCCGCCACGGCAGCCATCTTGAAATTGGTTTCTGTCAATTTCAAGCAGAACGGCTTGTCTGATTAAATCCATTTTTGCAGTGTGTGTTGGGGTTGAGTCGAGGAAGGTTCCTTTCAAAAATGGGCGCGCTGCGATTTTCGATATGGCCACCACGGCAGCCAACTTGAAATTGGTTTCCGCCAATTTCGAGCAAAACGGCTTGTCCGATTAAATCCATTTTTGCAGTGTGTGTTGGGGTTGAGTAGAGGAAGGTTCAGGGGTGTGCTGCGATTTTCAATATGGCCGCCACGGCAGCCATCTTGAAATTGGTTTCCATCAATTTCAAGCAGAACGGTTTGTCCGATTAAATCCATTTTTGCAGTGTGTGTTGGGGTTGAGTAGAGGAAGGTTCCTTTCGAAAATGGGTGTGCTGCGATTTTCAATATGGCCACCACGGCAGCCATCTTGAAATTGGTTTCTCCATGCATGGGCTGAGGGGTTACGCCGCTTTGCTGTGCTATTTATTTTTCTTATGAGCACCTCATTAATCATCTTCAAAAAGGATGTTATAAGTTTATAACACACCCAATCAGCCAGTTTACATAATTGCAATCTGTTGGAGGTCCAGGTGTATGCATGCAAAGTTTGGGGGCCGCTGGGTTTCATGGTTTTGAAGTTATGGAGGAGACAGATGGACAGATAGATGGACGGATGGACAGACACTGCCTTATTTTATTATAGACTAGCAAAAGTACCCGGCTTAGCCTGGGTAACAATGAGTCGCTTCCTGATGGGAATATGAATGAAGGGGCAGGAGAGGACGGAGGGAGAGGGATGGAGGAGAGGAGGGAGGGAGAGGGGTGGAGGAGAGGAGGGGAAGGGAAGGGGGAGGAGAGAGAGGGAGGGGTGGGGAAGGGAGGAGAGAGGGAAGGAAAGGGAGGGGAGGGGAGTGGGGGGGAGGGGGAGAGCTAGGAGGGGGGGGGGTGAAGCAGGGAGGGGAGAGAGAAGGGAAGGAGGATGGAGCGAGGCAACAGGGGGAGAGAGGGGGAGGGAGGAGGTAGAGAGATTATATCGCATAAAAATGTTAGTCGATGAAAAAATGGGTACGTGAAAACAAAAAGGCAGCTCTGTCTACTGTAACGCAATGGCTTGCAAAAACAGCCTGAATAGTGTTCACGAAGTGGTGGTTCACTTCGTTAATCATATTCAAAAAGGGTGTTATAACACACCTAAACTTCCGTGGCCTTGTGACTAATTAATTAAGTACACAGGCATTTCTCACTTCATTTGTAGAGCCCTCACCTAGCGGCTTAAGCACTCCAGCAAGCACTCCAACAAAATGGCTGATAAGGAATGGCTGGCTTGGCAAGCAATAGCTAGCTGATTGCTTCTGGTTGAAATCGCCAAGGAATTTTAAAAACAGATCAATTTCAAGCAGCAAATCTTGTGAAAACCACTGAGAGCAGGCAAATTCAAAAAAAGTGTTATAACACACCCAAACTTGCCTGGCCTTGTGACTAAATACAAAAAGGGAGTTCTGTCTACTGTAACACCAATGGCTTGCAAAAACAGCCTGAATAGCGTTCACCAATCGCTAGATATGGTAAATTTTGTCAGATTTCACTCCAGATTTGGACATTATTTAGTCTACACTCCAGCATCCAATCCTCATATCTGAATCCAGATTTTGATGATATGCTTCAATTATGCAATGACAATCGATCGCGTTTCCAAGGCAAGGCACGATTGAGTAGGCAGAAACAAAATGATGGCTTATGAACCCAGGGACGTGCAGTGGGCTGACCAAGATGGGCCGCCAAATGGGCCGCCATATTGGTAAGCCACCACATTAGGTTTTTTTTCTTATGAGCACCTCGTTAATCATAGGCTGTTATAACACCTCCAATCACCCAGTTTTTATCCTTGCAATCTGTTGGAGGTCCAGGTGTAAGCATGCAAAGTTTGGCGCCACTAGGTTTCATGGTTTTGGAGTTATGGAGGAGACAGACGGACGGATGGACACTGCTATATATATATATATATATATATATATATATATATATATATATATATATATATATATATACATACATACATACATACATACATATATATATATATATATATATATATATATATATATATATATATATATATATATATATATGTATATAGTTACGGCCCGGGGTTCGGGTCTACTATGAGGGGGTTAGCCTCCGTTCCCTCCCGATCTTACCGGACCTGAGGCTGCTGCGAACGAATAACTTCGTACTTCGGCAGGTTGCAAACCAGCAACTACAAATGCCAATTGGTCCATCGCGCGATAGCAGGGTCCAAACCGTTTAACACTGCTTACCTATACCACGTGACGGTTTAAATCGGGGAACGTACCCTCCGGCAGTGTACCACTTTTGTTCCTGGATGGAAATTTAGACGGCGGAGCAACCATTGGTACACGCCAGGCTGATGCTAATTTTGTACGGGCCGATCGCTACTCTGGGTGCGAGCAATGGCGGATCAATGGAAGAAAGGACATTCACGAACAGAGGGAAAGGAAACGTTTAACGATTCGATTTACAAATATTTACAGTGAAACTTATCGATAAGAAAGAAAAAAGTACAAGAGGCAGAAACATAGCTTATTCTATGCCTTATGACGATTACAACAAATAAATACAACATGGGCGCCCAGCACACATTCACGGGAGAGGGGGAGGGGAAACGAACGTTGGGATCCTGTTAGCAAAATGGTTATGATATTACCAGGACCTTGTTGTGTGCACTGCAACGACCTCTCTTGTCGTCACCAACGGGCACCACACCAACAAGATGAACACCCCAGCACCAGCACGAAAACAAAGAGGCAAAGGCGATCCCCAGCATGAACTTGAGCTGGTGAGTGTGTCGGGAGCCATGCAGTTAAGAGCCAGTACACATGGAGAGAGCACGTCATGATCTCGTGCAGAGTAAGAGTACGCCGTGGCTCGGCAGAGTAAGAGTACGTCGTGGCCTTGTGCATAGTAAGGGTACCTCGTGGCCTCGAGCAGCGTTAAAGATACGCCATGGTCTCGTGCAGCCAGAGAGTCCGTCGTGCACACATGCAGTGAGAAGGAGCAGAGAGGGAGATCGGCCGGCAGGCCACATGCACAGAGAGCGGAAAAAAAACGTGCAGAGCAAACAACGTCCCAGGCCTTTCTGTCCAGCAGAGAGCGTCATGCAGGCACGTGCAGAGAGAACAAAGTCCAAGGCCTTTTTATCCAGCAGAGAGCGTCATGCAGACACGTGCAGAGAGAACAGATTTCAGGCCTTTCTATCCAGCAGAGAGCATCATGCAGGCACGTGAAGAGAAGAGAGAGGGTCCGGCCAAGAGCGAAAGACAAGTGTGCAAGAGAGAACAAAGTCCAAAGCAGCAGAGAGGGAATCAAGTGTGTCAGGCCTTTTTGTCTGGCCCTAGGGAGAGCTGGGGGCTGTTTTAGGGTGTTTTCCTGGCTGCCGATTGGTGGAGTTTGTCACCCTGTCCCCACAAGCCCTCTCGAAGGGGCTTTAAACTGGTGCTTGGATGGCGTGCCTTTGAGCCGGTGTGCATTGCCTGGCAAATTATCCCTTTATGAGTGGCGGCCTCATGCCTATCTTTCCCTTCCCAACGCATAACGACATACTAACCCATATAAGGCAAAGGGGCTAAGACAATGTTCTGCTATGAAATAACTATTCTAAGGGACCTGTATAGGGTGTTGCAAAATAAATGATACTTTTTCCCCCCAGATTGTATTGACCACATGTTGCCAAATAAATGATACTTTTTCCCCCCAGATTGTATTGACCACATGTCCGCGATTTTTGAATTCAAATTTCGCGTGCGTCATCATGACGTGTCGCGCACATTGCCTGCGTGTTGTCTCCATCATATTTGCGACTAATGTTCGTGTCTTTGCTGAAATCTTTTTAAAAGTCGACTTCAAATGGTTTCTGAAGCTAATTATGGACATATTGACACGTATTAAACGTGAGTTTTTAATTTTTGAATGAAATAAAGCCTTTGGTTGGATTTTCATCTGATTGAAACTTCATTTCATCTTTGGGGAAAAAAGTATCATTTATTTTGCAACACCCCTTATGGTGGTTGTCATCACTTCTTAGCGGTTTCCCAAAACCGCAACAATATATATATATATATATATATATATTTTTCCCTATTCATAGTTATGGCCACATGATTATTAAAATTTCAAGTTATAATTTCCAAATGCAATGTTTAACTGATGCTCAAACGTGCCAAATATATGTCTGCAAGCCATGTCGTGATATTACATGGTGTAGACATGCAGGGTCGGAACTACGCTCACAAATGCACAAGCTTGTCCCGAGCTGCGGAGGCCATTTGACATCACACAAACCGCTATCAATCAATCACACACACACACACACAAATGTGATATAAATATGGCGACATGCCAATGAAGCTCAAGTTTGGCCTTTTGCTTCCATCTGAGTACTTCCCTCATGACAGTGTTGGTTCATGTTAAAATTTCTTATACATACAGTACATAGAACCACCTTTAGAGGCCATTTTCCCCCGCAAAGTGAGGGTTGGCCTTTTTCCATGGTCTGGCACCATGGTCCCATTTTTTGAGGTAATGTTTTATGGTCCGGATGCGCTTCCTGCTACCAACCCCGTGAGTCACCCTGTGACACACAGGGAATTACCAGTGAGGTGGTACTCAATTTTCCAACCTTGGAAGGATGACAGGCTGAGTCAACCCCCCTGGCGTTAATTCAGGGATCGACTGAGATTCGAACCCAGGATCCTACGATCCCAAGCCGGCACCCTAACTGTAAAGCCAACACCAGGCTTATACAGTGCATTCAGAAAGTATTCAGACCCCTTCACTTTTTTCACATTTTGTTATATTGCAGCATTATGCTGAAATCGTTTGAATTCATTTTTTCACTCATCAATCTACACTCAATACCCCATAATGACAAAGAGAAAACAGGATTTTAGAAAGTTTTGCAAATTTATTAAGAAGACAAAAACCTGAAATATCACATTGACATAAGTATTCAGACCCTTTGCTATGACACTTGAAATTTAGCTCAGGTGCCTCCCATTTCTCTTGATCATCATTGAGATTTTTCTACCCCTTGAATGGAGTCCACCTGTGGTAAATTCAATTGATTGGACATGATTTGGAAAGGCACACACCTGTCTAAATAAGGTCTCACAGCTGACAATGCATATCAGAGCCATGAGGTTGAAGGAACTGCCTACAGAGCTCAGAGACAGGATTGTGTCGAAGCACAGATCTGGGGAAGCCTACAAAAAAAATTCTGCTGCATTGAAGGTTCCCAAGAGCACAGTGGCCTCGTTAATTCTTAAAGGGAAGAAGTTTGAACAACCAGGACTCTTCCTGGAGCTGGCCGCCCGGCCAAACTGAGCAATCGGGGGAGAAGGGCCTTGGTAAGAGAGGTGACCAAGAACCCGATGGTCACTCTGGCTGAGCTCCAGAGATCCTGTGTGGAGATTGGAGAAACTTCCAGGAGGACAACCATCACTGCAACACTCCACCGATCTGGGCTTTATGGCAGAGTGGCCAGACGGAAGCCTCTCCTAAGTGAAAGACACATGAAAGCCCGCTTGGAGTTTGTAAAAAAAATCACTTAGCTCTCAGACTGTGAGAAACAAGATTATGTGGTCTGATGAAACCAAGATTGAACTGTTTGGCCTCAATTCTAAGCGTCATGTCTGGAGGAAACCAGGCACCGCTCATCACCTGCCCAATACCATCCCAACGGTGAAGCATGGTGGTGGCAGCATCATGCGGTGGGGGTGTTTTTCAGCAGCAGGGACTGGGTGACTGGTCAGGGTTGAGGAAACAACGAACGGAGCAAAGTACAGAGATATCTTTAATGAAAACCTGAAACAGAGCACTCAGGACCTCAGACTGGGCCGAAGGTTCACCTTCCAACAGGACAATGACCCTAAGCACACAGCCAAGACAATGCAGGAGTGGCTTAGGGACAACTCTGTGAAGGTCCTTGAGTGGCCCAGCCAGATCCCTGACTTGAACCCAATCGAACATCTCTGGAGAGACCTGAAAATGGCTGTCCACCGACGGTCCCCATCCAACCTGACAGCTTGAGAGGATCTGCAGAGAAGAATGGCAGAAAATCCCCAAATCCAGGTGTGCAAAGCTTGTCGCCTCATACCCAAAAGGACTCGAGGCTGTAATCACTGCCAAAGGTGCTTCAACTAAGTAGTGAGTTAAGGGTCTGAATACTTATGTCAATGCGATATTTCAGTTTAAAAAAAAAAATTTGCAAAACTTTCTAAAATCCTGTTTTCTCTTTGTCATTATGGGGTATTGAGTGTAGTTTGATGAGGGAAAAAATGAATTTAAACGATTTCAGCATAGGGCTGCAACATAACAAAATGTGAAAAAAGTGAAGGGGTCTGAATACTTTCGGAATGCACTGTACATACAGTATATACTGTGTTGATTTGATGACTATGTCATCATGTCCATGTCATTTACAGGTAACATCTTAAGTTGTCCAAACTTTTCATGCGTTTCAAAGACAACGTCTCCATTTGAAATAATTAGTCAAGGGCATTGCCACACTAATTTGAGTTTTTTGATAAGTCAAAAAAGAAAAAGAAGAAGAAATTATTGAGTGAAAAAAAACAAGACAAAAAGTAACACAAGTGACCCGGCTGCGTAGCCGGGCTTGTAAAACATTATAAACCACAAACACACATGATTAGCCTTTTAAACAGTCGCTAATGCTGTTTCTAACATTAAACAAAGAAATTTGGAGGAATCCCGACATCCGTGAGGTAAGTTTTACTTGCAGGACTGAGGGAAGATCTACTGTAATCTATATACCTCACAAGGGTTGGGTTAATAACATGCTATCATAAAACCGAGGCGAATTCCTTACTTCCACGGTTGTTAGTCTGTACACCGCTTATCATGGAATCATGAAGCATACACCACTTCAATCTAATAACTTTGTATTCACGACATTGGGATTAAAGTGTTGTGGTGATATTTAATCTATTATTATTGTTATTATTACGAAAACGATACTACTGAAACGATACACTACTGTATTAAGAAACCTGGGCTTAATTTGTCCGAAGCGGTCTGAAGGGTAGGCATAAATCCTAAGGAGGCTAAAACGTACCGTTTTGTTGCAAGTGACGTAACACCGATGCTTTCGATACTTGATGGTAATTTTAACAACCGGTTTGTTTGTGTTTCACACTGAATGAAAAGCGTAAAGGTAGAGCATGGCGATGGTGATATATGACAGATTCGACGATATGTTCGACTTGAAAGAATTGGAATCAAAATGCCGGAGTGTGGAGAGACAGCCGCCGTACCGCCATAATGACATCAGACGTAATCACATCACCCTGTCATGTGACCAGATCCTCAGCTCTGATTGGTATACGTTTGAGGGGACATACATACATACGGACGGACAAACACTGCTCTAGATGGCTTTGCCATATGAGCTACGCTGTTAAAAAAAAAATTTTTTTCGTCATCACCCACCTTCTGCCCAACTTGCCTGACATGCAAATATTTTTCAGTGACGAGCTATTATGTAGGCTACAGACATTCTCATTACCTCCGCCACCTAAGTTGGATGGAGGTTATATTTTCACTCGTCTGCTTGTTTTTCTTGGAGCAGGATATTTCAAAAATATATGGACTGATTAAGACGAAATTTGGTGGACAGGTTGGGTTTACAATTTGTTCAGAGTGCCGGTGATGCCTCGCTCCTGATCACGAAAGACAGTGTGGGATGTTGAACATCCAGCAACACCTTCTAGCAGATGGTATGCCGAGTTTAACGTCCATCCGAGGGATGGCACACACTTTGATGCCTCACCCTTCATGCGGAACACCAGAATGGTAATTTATAGCTGGGTTGAGATTCGAACCCAGGCTAGACACCTCAGAGGCAAGTATACTCTCTAGTGCCTAAGCTATCCTTCCAGCCCAAAACACCATTGACTCCTTGCTTCTGGAAATTCCCTTTTACCCCCAGATGCATTGGCATGGGCAGTCGCGAGATCAAATGCCCTTGGGACTTGAGAGGTTATCCATCCCGAAAAAAGGGAACATCAGACATCAGTTCCAACAATGACAGCTTATAATTACGAAACGAGGGTGTTTTATTATGGACTAAAATTATCGTCTAATTCTAATTGAAAGCAATTGCAATCATCTTTTCACGGCCGATGATTCTGAATGAAGCCGAGAATATAATTAAAATTTGATTCCAAGTCTCCTGATGGCTCCAATATATGATTTAGCAAACAAATAAAGAAGGCCTCAGATATCCAAGCGATCAGTTTAAATCATGGGTGAGGATGGAGCAGAGGGGGGTGGGGAGGGGTGAGTGTACTTCTACCTGAATCATAATTAAATGCAGTATAATATATACAGTAATATGAATTATCTTGATGTTCATTCAATGCATGTGCAATGGCTGTTTGTGAGATAATGCCAACGCATGGCTGTTTGTCCATGCTCTATCCTTTTGAAATGTTGAGAATTAAGCAACGAAGCAGCATGTACCATTTCTGAAGTGTTTGGTATGTTAGGGTTAGGATTAGGGCTAGGGTGAGGGTTAAGGTTAGGGCTCGGGCTAGGGCTAGGGCTAGGGCTAAGTTTAGGGTTAGGGTTAGGGTTAAGGTTAGGGTTAGGGTTAGGGTTAGGGTTAGGGTTAGGGTTAAGGTTAGGGTTAGGGTTAGGGTTAAGGTTAGGGTTAGGGTTAGGGTTAGAGTTAAGGTTAGGGCTCGGGTTAGGGTTAGAACCGTCAACCTCTCTAACTATTACACCACAGAGTCTGGTCAACAATGTGAGGCCCTACAGAGTTGTAAAACAACTCACAATTCAACCTATTATTTGAGATTTTACCTGGGATCGCAGTACAGTATTATAAATGATGTGTTCAGCAGGCCAATCAAGGCAGGTTCAAAGCAGGCCAATCAAAATCCCCGGTATAAGATTATTTGTCACCAGATTGCAAACTTGCGTGGTTCGGAGCGCACTAATCAATAGACCAATGAAGGCAGCAGTTGCACCCATCAAACGGCTTGGACATAACAAGAATAGTTTAGACAATGTAACATAAACAGTAGTATATCCCGATGAAAGCTTTTGTTGTAACTGTGCACTTTGCAAAGCGCATGCGATGGACAAGTCCTGGGATGCATCTCCAATTGCGGTAGTTTCAGTGGAAAATTGCCAAAAGAGACAGATTGCAGTGACGGCAAGATGCTTTCACTGAAAAACACCCTTTTCCAAAATGTAATGGGGCATCCTTCCTTGGTCATAACCTGCTCCATTGCAGATCTGGTCTTCAAGTCTGAAGTTGCAAAGGAACTGAGTTACGTAAACACTGAGGTCGATGTCATATCGGTCAACATCTCTTCGGTCAGCACTACACCTTATGAAGAAGAGCAAGACAGATTGATAGATAACCTTTGCCCTTTGAATGTGACCACGAACCCAAAGAAGCCTTCCATAGTTTTGTGGGACCAGAAAAACATGGATCAAAAATAAACTTCACAATCATTGAGGAACAAGAAGAGTTGTCGTCAGGTTTCACACCCGCAAGAAGTTTTGAAGGGACAATGTCCTTCAAAGATACAAACTGAGGATTTTTTTTATATACATGAGCTAAGGTTCATAGTGTAGCTGCGACACACAACACACACACACACACACACACACACACACACACACACACACACACACACACACACACACACACACACACACACACACACACACAAACTGACATAATGACGAGATAAACACTGAACACAGCCACTGAGCTTGGGGGAAGTGTCGTCACTAACGATACTATGGGTACTAGTGACGTCATAATTCCTCGACTTTTCTCATCGCACTCAGCAGGGCATGTCATCAAAAGGAATTTTTCCTCCTTCCCATGGATGCCAACCGATGGCGACTGTCCGAGCTCTATCCTTTTAAAGTAAGGAAGCAGTCTTTGTAAGAAACGTTTTTCAAGTTAGGAACATTTTTCAAGTCTTTGGTTTGAATAACAGACTGAAAATCGATATGACGCATCACAGCCAATCATTGATCTTCAAAACAACCACATAATGACATAAAATGTAAAAAATATACTTATATTCATATAAAGCAATGATTTCTTTTTTGAAATTAGTGCTACGAAAGAATGCCTGAGTGGCAAGAGCTGCAGATAACTCCAACTTTCATGTAATGGAGAACCGATGCTTCATTTATTACCTCCGCCACCAAAGCTGGATGGAGGTTATGTTTTCACCCCTGTCCGTGTGTCTGTCCGTTTGTCTGTGAACAAAATATCTCAAAAGGTTGCGGACGGATTCGGACGAAATTTGGCAGAAATGTAGCGTATGTGACAAGAACGAAATGATTAGATTTTGGTGAAGATCCGGATTTCTGATCCGGCTACGAGAATTTTTAAAGTCATTCTTCACCATATGGAGATTGGGCCAAAAACGATGCATAGCAGGATATCTCAAAGAATTATGGATGGATTTGGACGAAACTTGTTGGACCAGTTGGGTGTGTGAGCTGTTATGTGACAAGGAAGATTCGATTCTATTTTAGTGAAGATCCGGATCCAGATCCAGCTCGTAGAATTTTTTAAGTGATTCTTCACCATTGAATGATATGGCCAACCAGGTGGAGGTATGCTCTCCACTAAGTGCCGTTCTAGTTTGAAATTGATTTGAGGCTCACATGATTGAGCTTGTACATGCTTCACATGCAGGCCAGAGACGTAAGTGTCTCTTTGCTGATGACTGCACTCTCTGCCGCTCCATTCCTCATCCCTCAGATCGGCAGTCTGCAGCCTCCTCACTCTCTGCATACCTGGACAAAATCACAGACTGGTCAAACAAGTGGAACATGTCTTTCAATCTTGACAAATCTCACACTCTTACTATGTCTCACCGAAAATACCGACTGGAAAACCCTCCCATCTACTTTCTCAACAATCCTCTCCAAGAAGTTCTGTCGCTCAAGCTTTTGGGTCTCACTATCTGCCATGATCTTTCCTGGGAAAGCCACATTTCAAATCTGGCCTCCAAAGCCAGTCGCCGACTGGGCATCCTCCGTCGTGCGAAGTCCTTACTTGGCACACCTGAGCTCCTCACCACACACAAGGCTTTCATCCGCAGCTCAATGGAATGCTGCTCTCCCCTCGGGGCTGGTGCTCCTGCCTCACACCTAGCTCGGCTTCACGCTGTTGAAAGCAAAGCTTTCAGAATCATTGGAATCTCCTGCGATGAAGTTAACTCCGAGGGCCTTTCACTCACTCACGACAGGCATGTTGGTGGTCTTTCTGTCTTCCACCGACTCCTCTCCGACTTTGTTCCCCCAGATCTCTCTGTGCTCTGTCCCCCTAATATTCCTACAGGTCGCACAAGATCTGCCAGCAACCCTCTTATGGTTAAACTGCCAAAATCTAGGCTCTCTGCTCACCTTCACTCTTTCATTCCTCTTTTCTCCCGCCTCTGGAACAAACTCCCCCACTCCCTTCAATCCCACGCCTCCCTCCAGGTCTTTAAAACAGCTGTTCACCACCATCTCTTATCTTCCCCCATCCAAAGCCTTGATCTTTTCTACCCCCGCTAATTCACCCCAGATACACTTTTTTGAAATTCCAACTTCTTTCCTGGAAGTCCTTGCAGTGTCCATATGTTTTACACCTCTCCCACCTCCCCCCAAGCCCTCCCCCTCCCACATTTCTGCCGATGTCCCTGCTCTCAAATGTTGTGTTTGTGTCCTTCCCCCTCTCTCCGCATCTTGTCTACCGCTCCCCTTATTTTGTGTTTTATGTGTCGGTTTGTGTCGGTTTGACTTTTTGTGTGATTACTGTTAGCTCTTTCACGAGCCTCGATCTTGTATACAAAAAAAAAAGAAAAAAAAGAAGTGTGCTTCACCTGAACTGCAATGAGAATTAGTGTGCGGTGAACAAACCATTTGTGGTACATGGCATTTGAACTTGGGATCCCTACATCATGAGCCAACGGATTCAGATTGGAGAACTTACAAGCCAACACACATAATATGAGTGGGGTGGGAATGGGAGAAAGGGGATTGAACTGGAGTATCTGTACACACAACATTCCTTCTAAAAAGGGAACAAACAATACAAATGGTTCGAAAGTCGGAAACAGCCAATCGTGGAGCACTACGACGATGGCAGAAAAGCCATTTATTTGAAGGTCTATTGTCCCCCAAGTTCACAACAACATGACATACAGCCATCTCATTTCCAATGGCATTAAAGGTGCAACGGGCCATGAGAGGGTCATATTGTGGGTATAAAGTGCACGTCGTGCCGCGTGTGGAACGGAGCCAGTGAAACCCACCAGGCCCGCACTGCTGCTCTGTGGCAGCACCAGATCGAGCAGGCTGGCGGCCATGTTTTTATTTCACTTGGACGAGGTCGCTTAACCAGAGCTAGCGCAGTGACGTGTATTTGTGGACGGGGCATAAATAAGCCTTGGCCTTCTGTGACGTGTGCGCATTGCTTCAGTGAACTGTGTGAAAATGGACTGAAACACGAGGTTGCGTGAGTTCATGTTCTGCTTTTTCCTTTTCTCATTTTCATCTTCACTTTTGTCTAGTGCCAAATTTAGGATTTAGGATTACCTTTTAGGCTCTAAAACTCCAGAAAAATGTATGACATTATTGTTAAATACATTTAGGGCAAAGGGTACTATTGAAATAATAATTTCCATTTAATCAGCGGTCCTATTAAAAGCAGAATTAAAGACAATTCCATGAGCATTTCACCATTTACTTTCATCTCTGGATTTACATTTCGGGACACGCTGTACCTCTTAGCACAGTCCTTGCCAAGGACAGAACAAACACAGCACAAATAGGAGCATGTATGGGGGTTGGGGTTAGTTGTAGCCAGAAGCATGAGATTATCTGGCAAACATCATGATGCCATAGGCAGCTAGGCCAGAGAACGGCCTGTGATGGCCCCGTGTCCAAATCCCAACACAAATTATCCTAAAACTCCTGGGCACAGTGAGGCCACGGACCATCGAGCATGCTCAGAGTTTCCAGCAAGCGAGGAGGCTCTTGCCTGTGTGCGAGCGAATACAAACGGCCTCGCTGTGGCGGCTCATGTGGATCACTAAAGGCGCCATTCAAGAGCTCAAATGCTGAAACATACTGGCCCCAATGAGCAGGCCGCATGGTCACTGCCAAAGGAACCACGTCCATGTACAGCCGAAGCTTTCCGCCCTGCTTCCGCAGTATGTGCGCAAACCAATGAAATACAACGTTTGCAATGAAAATTAAAATCGCTGAATAGCTTACAAAAGGAAATAACAGAGGTAGATTGAAAATGCAACGTGAATATATATATTGGTCATTAATATGGTATATATATATATGGAGATGGTATATCTCCACTAATATATATATATATATAAACAGGAATCAAATTCCTGCGAGGGGCTAAGTATGAAAAATTCTGACTCAATGTGGGACTCGAACCACGGACCACCATTGATTATGTGTCAACAGCCCACTGTGCTATTGAGCCAGCCATAATCTCCTCAGAACATATATATATATATATATATATAAAGATACTAATATATATATATATATATATATATATATATATATATATATATATATATATATATATATATATACACACACACACACACACACACACACACACACAAATATGTACACACACACATATATGTACACACACACACACACACACACACACACACACACACACACACACACACACACACACACACACACACACGAGTGTTTACAACATAATTTAAAATCATTATATTAATTACTTCTTGTTAATGATATTATACATTGGGAACAGCTGGCAAGGCTTTCTCGTCGTTCCATTAAAAAAATATGGCTTGTTAGCTAATAAACCCCTTCTAGAAACATATAAATGGACCAGAGAGGCTAACATGAGGAATGGCGTGACACCATGAGCCACTATGACCTGGCACATCCTGTTGAAGTACATACGAGTTTCTTCAAGGACCAAAAGTGACATTTTCCAGCACAGGTCAAAAGCATTAACGTACAGGTCATAATGGAGTGCAAAATTATGTACACGTAAGGCTGGTAAATGAAAAGGATAAAAAGAAAAACCACTAAATCTAACTTTACGAGAACTTTCTGAATCGGTCATGTTTAAAAACGAAATACCTAATTATATGCAAGAAATGTCAAGCTTATTCATGAGCCAAGAGTGGGAAAAGCCAGGGTAGAACCTCTTTCCTTAAAAATCATGGCATATCTGGCTTGTCTCCTGAATCTGACACAGAGAGGGAATTAGGCAATAAACCAAGAAAGTGGCATAATTATCCGTGCTTTGTGTGGGATCTCGAAAACTTCCTTCAAATGTAAGCCGGGCAAAACTACCCAGACATGTGCCTTTTATGATATATGTATATATATATATATATATATATATATATATATATATATATATATATATATATATATATATATATATACATACATACACACACACATACACACACACATACACACACACACACACAGTGCCTTTAAAAAGTATTCGCACCCCTTGACTTTTTCACATTTTATTGTGTTACAGCCTGAATTTAAAATGGATTCAATTGAGATTGATTTTGTCACTGATCTGAACATAATACCCCATAATGTCAAAGTGGATTTCTTTTGTAATTTTTAAAATACAAAACAATTAAATGTCTTGCTTCAATAAGTATTCAAGACTTTTGCTATGACACTCCAAATTGAGCTCAGGTGCATCCAATTTCCTTTGATCATCCATGAGATGTCTCCACAACTTGAATGGAGTCACCTGTGGCCAATTCATTTAATTGGACATTATTTAGAAAGAAACACATTTCTATATAAGGTCCCACAGTTGACAGTGCATGTCAGAGCAGAAAGTCTACCATGAAGTCCCAGGAACTGTCCGTAGAACTTCGAGATAGAATTGTGAGGAGGAATAGATCTGGGGAAGTTGATGAAGTGTGCCTTGTGCCTTGTGCCGGGAAGCCGAGATAGAATAAATCCCTGGTGTTGGGCTAGCGGCTCGGGTGCCGGCTTAGGATACCAAGGATCCTGGGTTCGAATCCCGGTCGATCGCTGAATTAACGCCAGGGGGGTTGACTCAGCCTGTCATCCTTCCGAGGTGGGCTAATTGAGTACCAGTTCACTGGTAATTCCCTGTTTGTCGTTAAAGGCGGCAAAAAGGGTTGGCGTCAGGAAGGGCATCCGGCCGTAAAACATTGCTTCAAATAGGGGACCGAAAAACAACAACAACCACGGTTCCCGAAAAAGGCCAACCCCCGCTTTGCGGGGAAAAATGGCCTCTAAAGGTGGTTATTTTATATATATTTATAATAGATCTGGGGAAGGGTATAAAACAATTTCTAAAATATTGGAAAAATGTTCCCAAGAACTGGAAATTTCTGGAATGTTCCCAAGAGCACAGTGAGCTCCATCATTAGGAAATGGAAAAATATGGAACTACTACCCACACTCTTCCTAGAGCTGGCCGTCCAACCAAACTGAGCACCCGGGCAAGAAGGACCTTGGTCGGGAAGGTGGCCAAGAACCCAATGACCACTCTGACAGAACTACAGAGTTCTTTGGCTGAGATGAGAGAACCTGCCTGAAAGACAGCAGACTCTGCAGCACTTCCACAAATATAGGCTTATGAGAGAGTGGCCAGATGAATTCGCTCCAGAGAAAAAGGCACATGATAACACTAGTGGAGTTTGTAAAAGGCACAAGAAAGACTGAGAACATGAGACAAAATATTCTGTGGTTTGATGAAACGTAAATTGAACTCTTTGGCCTGAATGCAAAGTGATACATCTGGCAGAAACGGAGCACAGCTCCTCACCTATTTAACACCATCCATACTGTGAAGCATGGTGGTGGCAGCATCATGCTGTGGGGATGCTTTTCAGCAGCAGGGGCTGGTAGACTTGTAAGGATAAAGGGAACAATGAATGGAGCCAAATGCAGGCAAATCCTTGAGGAGATCCTGCTTCAGAGTGGAAAACACCTTAGACTGGTGAAGATTTACTTTCAAACGAGACAATGACCCCAAACATACAGCCAAATCATCACTGGAATGGCTTCAGAACAAAAATGTAAAATTCCATGAGTGGCCCAGCCAAAGCCCAGACTTGAATCCCATTGAGAATCTGTGGAAAGACTTGATGATTGCTGTTCACCGACACTCCCCAACCAACTTGACAGAACTTGAGCAAATCTGCAAGGAGGAATGGGAGAAACTCCCCAAATCCAGATGTTCAAAGCTGATACAGACATATCCTAGAATACTCGAAGCTGTCATCACTACCAAATGTGCTTCTATGAAGTATTGACACAGGTGGTTGAATACTTGTGTAAATTAGATATTTCTGTATTTCATTTTAAATATACTTGTACAAAATCCTAAAAAAACATGTTTTCACTTTGTCGTTATGGGATATTTTGTGTAGATCGGTGACAAGAAATCTGAATTGAATCCATATTAAATTCAGGATGTAACACAACAAAATGTGAAAAAGTCAATGGGTGTGAATACTTTCTGAATGCACTGTAAGAGCTCACACTGATATATGCGGTATCTGTGAAAGCTCATAGCAATATTGTTGGGATGCCTGAAAGTTCACAATTTGATTTGGGGTACCTGCCAATTATATGTATTTTGCCATATTTCCCAATTCATGTTTACGTCACTTTGTTAGATTTATTAACCAACCTATGTCAATGGTTTACCTGTCATTGCATTGTAAATATGGGATTATCTGTGACATTTTTCACAGCATAATGACCAGCTTTTCAAAATATCATTCTGCTGTAAATTATTATGTTCCATTATACCATCACTTTTAGACCAGAATATATTACTTTGTTGATGTGATATCTTTAACACCCCCCCCCCCCCTCCCATCCCGTGCCTCCTCCACCCAAGTTCTCTCCCTCCCACAGATCTCTCAATGTCTCTGTTCTCTGCTGCTGTGCTTGTGTGTTTCCTTCTCTCTCTCTCCCCATCTTGTCTCCCGCTCCCTTTATCTTATGTTTTATGTGTCAGGTTGTCTTTTTGTGATTAATGTTAGCTCTTACACGAGCCTCGATCTTGTATACAAAAAAGCAAAACAAAAAAACATCAGCATACCTCAAAATCTGATCGTTCTTCTTCTTCTTCTTCTTCTTCTTCTTTAGTATGCAACACAAGGCTGCAGGGTAGCATCATTAGCTGAGGGTGCAGCTATGCTGTGATGCAATGCTCTGTACGTTTAGGGCAGGATTTTGTAATTTGTTCATGGTGCTGGCAAAAGCTCACCTACTCTTCTTGAAGGATCGACTGCATTTCCCATTGTATTAACTGCACTTTTTTTTTATCGGCATCAAAGTCAAGGGTGTGGTTAATACATGGTCGCGGTTAATACACCGGAAAATATACAGTACTCACTTACTACACCAACTAATGCCGGCAGATGGGACGCCCAGTTTAGCCTTTGGAATAGAGGAAGAAAACAAATCAGCTGGCTTCAAAAACCACTGCTTCACCAAGATAGTATTGCATTTGGGCAACAATAAGAAATGACGAGAGTCCAAGTGGAATAGATTGTTCCACAAGTTGCTGGATGGTGCGTTGTGAATTTCCCTTACTCGACTCAGCAACTGAAAAGATGCAAAACGTGACTCCATCTGCAGTAGCTTAACAAATCGAGGAATACAAAAGTCATCCATATAATTACACCAGTATTTTATTTATACAGCAACTACGGCTCAGTTGTCGGAGCTTGCACATGTTATACATAGAGGTCGACGACATATGGAGGCAAGTATTGATTTTAGCCTTTTATCGATTCAGAAAGTGCAATTTTAGGAGGAACTGCCTCGTCTTAGGTTTCATGTCCGCACCAAGTTTTCCAATGCATGTTGGGGATCGACCATGAGCTGTACACTTAAATCACAGGTATACCAGATCAGGTAAATTACATACTTCCTGAAGTTCATTAATGAGATGGCTGGACTTTTTAACTGACAATTTTATTGGACCATGGTAATTCGACTGAGCCAGGTTCAGTGTATGGAATATTAGAATCCAAATCCTGAATACTGCTGTCTTTATCTGAACTTGAACCAACACCCTCTAGAAAGACTCTATCCCCTATTATAACTCTATCCCACTCCCATTTCCATGTAAAATGCCTTCTCATTGACCTATAGAGTTTCCTCCATACATTGGTATTCCAGCAGGACATTTCGATGCAATTTGACTGAAGAAAAACAAAATGTTTCAACAGGCCTTTGTGAGTGTAGCATAGTGCTGCCATACCGAGGACATGGTCTTGGTCATGGGTATCAATGACAGTCACACTAATGGACCGCCAAACCCCTTCAGAGATGCTGGCTCCGTCACTTGCCAGGTGTACCACAACATACCAGGCCTCCACGGGGGATGGAAAGTTTGCCTGTGCCAGGTGACAGAAAAAGAATAATGAAAGAGTGTGCCTTTATCATTTCATCATTTCATCATATAGGCTATGTCTACCTTACCCCTTACAAACATCTCCCATGCATTTTGCATGAGAATTATTTTATTATTCCCGCCAGGGAGTAATGCATTCGCTCGCGTCTGTGTGTGTGTGTGTGTGTGTGTGTGTGTGTGTGTGTGTGTGTGTGTGTGTGTGTGTGTGTGTGTATGTGCGTGTTCGTATGTTCGTGTGTTCGTGAACAAGATATCTGGAAAAGTTCTGAACGGATTTGGATGAAAGTTGGTGGGATGATTGCGCTTGTGATAAGGAAGAATTGATTAGTTTTTGGTGTAGCTCAGGATATTATTCCGGATCCAGGAATTTTTTGAAGGATTTTTTATCATTGGAAGATAGGGCTCAGCAGCGGCCACCCACAGCGGGAGTATGCGCTCTATTGAGTGGCGTTCTAGTTTTATTTTTGTATACCAATCGAGGCTCGTGTCAGAGCTCACATTGATCACAAAAAGACAAACTGATACATAAAACATAAAACATATGATAAAGGGAGCGGGAGATAAGATGGAGAGCAGGGAGATCTGTGGGAGGTAGAGGGCTTGGGGGGAAGGAGGCATGGGAAGGGGGTGGTGGGGGAGGGGGTGGGAGAGGGGAAAAAAAACAACACATGGACACTGCTAAGATTTCCAGGAAAGAAGTCGGTATTTCAAAAAAGTGGATCTGGGGTGAATTAACGATTGCATTAATTAACGATTAACTAACGTTTAATGATTAATTAACAATTAATTAACGATTAATTAACGATGTATTAACGAATTAATTAAATATGATGAGAATTTGATTAGAAATGTCAGATCCCATGATAAATCGTACGCGATAATTTTAAAGTGACATTACGGGCACATCTGTCTGTCTGTGAACAGGATATCCCAAAAGGTTTTGGACGGATTCGGACGAAATTTGGTGGATAGGTTGGGTCTGTGACAAGGACCAATTGATTCGTTTTTGGTGAAGATCTGGATCCAGATACAGATATTAGAATTTTAAAGACTTTCAAGTGCTTCTTCACAAATTGAGAGATTGGCCCAAAAACGATATGTTTTAAAAAGTTGTAGACAGATTCAGAAGAATCTTGGTGACGAGTTGGGTAAGTAACAAGAACAAGTCGATGATATTTTGTTTGAGGTCTGGATGCAGATCTGGCCTGTCAGCGGCATACAAAAAGTAAATTGTTCAGCCTGGCAGTGGTATGCGCTCTGCCGAGTGCTGTTCCAGTTACACCGTGCAGTTAGCTTCTTTCCATACCTTACAAACTCCTGAATAATCCTTCAACTCCCGTCCAATAAAATAGGATTTTTATACTTGCTATAAATTTAAGTTCACTTGATTACACAAAACTATTCGCATTTCAGCATTCCTTGCATTGGTGCATCTCTCTTGCAACCAGAATCCTCGGTGGCGCAGAGGGCACTGCACCCCGATGTGAATGGATTCAATCGTGATCCTGGAACAGCAGCCACATATACCCTATAATTGCAGAATTTTTCACAACTGATGTTCTCAATGAGCAGCTGTGTTCCTGACTTGCAGAACACTCAAATGTCGATACAATTTGTTCGAAAGACAACACGGCACTGTACTTTGAATGTGGCACAGCCAAAGTAAGCTTTTCGCTGAAAAGCAAATAGAGCTTTGTAAAACCCTAAAAGAAGAGCAACAAAATTCTAGCTGAGATTCAGATTTAAATTCAGATAGCTGGGGCTGGTGCAGCGCAGGCATGACGGGCCCTTGCTGCACCAAAGTTCCTAGTGTGTAAATCAGACCGTGTCGGCAACTCAGAGACAGGCACCCCCACCAATAAACCATCCACAAGCCAGCTTTCTCAAAGAGAAACAATTATCATTACATTATATGTGAAACAGTATCGATATCACTTGAAGAGTACAATAATCTAATTGAATTAACATACTACACTTGAACATACCCTGACACACACAAACAGCAAAAAATATTTGGTTATTGGTTGTGTTCAATATTTATCCACCTGTAAATTGTTGCCAATCTCAAATATTGCTCAACTATGGAAAATACAGCTGCAAAATACTTTATGGGAAAATATGTCTAAAATGTAGCTGGTTTTTTTTTTTTGTATACTTAGTCGAGGCTCGTATAAGCGGTAAGTAGATTCATAAAGGCCCTCCACTCATGGAAAAATAAACAAAATACTTCATCTTACAAAATGACACCCACTTAGTCGCATCCACTAAAGCAGTGCGGTTGCACACGGCTAAGTCAATCTGCCTGTTGGTCACGGTGGAGGTTCACGACAGGTCAAGAGAAGGGTTAGCAGATTTCGTTCTGCACCATTCCCACAACCCCTTCTGGAGCGATGTTTTGCAGGCATGTTTGCCGAGGTCATGACCATTTCCCGCGTGACAAGGAAGGGGGCAGAAAGCCCAAAAAACAAATGGCCGATCAAAGCTCACCTTGAGCCAGAAGGGTTTGTTGCCATTTGTGTGGGGGTTCCGCACTGAGATCGGAGGCTGCTGGAAGGATTGTGAGAGAGCTTCTGGGCAAGGGAACCAAGCCCACTGCTTTAAACTCTTTGGCTGATCCAGACTCCGGCTCCGGCATGGCTTCCAAGACAAAACATAAAAAAAAGAGGCAAAACGCAGAAGTTATTTACACTTAGCACCGCATCATTTTGGTCAGAAAATGATACATTCAAGATAGGCACATCAGGTTAGTTCAAAATAGGTTCTGTGGGCCACACACTCTGGTTAGCTTCATAACCCTTGGCTGGCCTGTCTGTATTCGAGATACCTAAAGCCTTCTTTTGGCTATTCTTGGAAAATGCCGCGAATGTTGAATCCATAAATGTTGAAAGTTGCGAATGTTGAACTCTTTTTTAATGTCCCGCGAATGTTGTTGAATGTTCCGCGAATGTTGAACCCATCCATACACATTGTCTATTTTTTTTTTTTTTTTTTTTACTCTGCATGGTCTAGGCTAATGGAAGAGCTATTATCACACAGAAGAAATCAGGACACAACATAGCAAAGGAACAGCAGGGGAAAGGGGAAATGCCAACAGCATTTCCGAGTGAACCCAGCCTGGCGTTAATTCAACGCCGTGTCAACCCAGAAAATATGGAGGGAGAAAATAGACCGAGACGGACAAACAAGGGATGCAGTTAATGAGGGTTAAGGGAAAGCGCAAAGGGTGGGCAAGATGGATACATAAGGAAAATTTTGGGAGGGGTGGGAGGTGGTTTAACAGGTGTAGAAAAGATAATGATTTTGGATGGGGGATGACTTGAGATAGTGGTGAACAGCTGTCTTGAAGACCTAGAGGGAAGAATGAGATTGAAGGATTATGGAAGGTGGTTCCACAGGTGTGGGAAAAAAGAGGAAAAAATGAGTGGAGGTTAGCAGTGGTTCTGGATTTAGGCAATTTCACTATGAGGGGGTTGCTGCTGGACCGTGTGTGTCTGGTAGATACCTGAGGGGGACAAAGCACAGAGAGGGCAGAGAGTGCAAGTCCTGATAAGGCACCACCAGGTTTTAGAGGATGGAGACAAGTATGAAAGGTCATTTTGAGATTAGACAGATGTTTTCCGGCTCTCAAGAGAGTAGACACACTTGGTGTGAGCTTTGTGGAATGATCTTAGGTTGTCTTCTGTTTGGATTTGCCTTCCAGGAGGAGAACGCAATTTATTTTAAAGTAACTGCCTCACCACAGGATACAGAGTACCAAGAGCGGGAGGATGTGTAAGATCATTGAAGATGAGATGGGATGAATTTGTGAGAGAGAGAGAGAGAGAGAGAGAGAGAGAGAGAGAGAGAGAGAGAGAGAGAGAGAGAGAGAGAGAGAGAGAGAGAGACTTTTTTATTACAAAAATATAAAAATACAAGCCAGTCGGTGAAGATACTATTCAATACAGGCACAATAATCAAAAATACAGAAAAGAAAAAGAGATAATGACAGGAAATCAAAACAGTCCAATGAACTAGAAAAGAAAAACAACAACAGAAAAACTGACCACACACTGATTCAATCCCAACAAACCTACAAATATATCAATAATTCATTCTCCTGCACCATGCAGATCCCATCAAAACACCAGATGTTCATAAACTCATCAATACATTTCTTTCTTCCAGAATCACAAAATTCAAGTTTGAGTCTTGCAGATATCAAGGCATTAAAAAAGAACAAGACATCACATTGCCCAATCGGCTTTCCTTTCAGTTTTTCCTTCCTCGATAAATAAATTGCCATTTTCGCCGTGGCCACTAAAAACAAAAACAACATATGTACATGTTCTTTCATATCATTGAAACCAAAAATAAATGATCGCAGAGAAAAAGTGATCTTCATTTTTCCAGCCATGTAGTTCAGCCATTGAAATAAAGGCACAAGCCTTGCACAATCAACGTATGCATGGAACACATCCTCTGTGTAAACACAGAACGGGCAACACGTAGATATGGGCGCGAAATGACTCACTAATTTATTAGATGGAATGATCCAGTGTATCATTCGCCACTGGAGATCACCTGTCCTTTTGCTTACCAGCTTACTGTATACTGATTCCCATGCAGGCTCAGATGGGAGTCCTTCCGGCATTAGCCCTTTCCACCTGGCCACTCCATTTAACGGTGAGTTCCCAAGCAGAACTGCAGTGCATAACCGATACAGGTCTTTACTACTGCATTTCTGAAAAATGTTTTGTCCCTCACTAATTGGGGGCAAGTCTCCGTGACTAGGCTGTACCAATAAACCAGGAAAATGCCAGTCATTGGATGTCACCAAAACTTCCTGGGTCCATCTTAGTCCAAGTTGGAAGCTTTTCTTTACTATTCCCTTTAGTATTCTTCCGATTATTCTGTTTGACCATATTCCAGTCATATCGGCTATCTCTTGCACCGACTTCCACCCCCAACCAGAATCATGGCGGAGGTCCAACACTTTGATTATGCCCGCTGTAATAAAGTGTTGATAAAAGTCTCGGCTTCTTGGAATTGCAGGAAACAGTAGGTTGTAAAAAAGGGGTTCTTCCACAAACATGCTTGTCGCATAGGTTTCTTGCTGGCGACTAGTCGAAAGGCTTTGCCAGGCATTCAGAATGCTCTGATAGAATGATGGTAGATGAGATGTGTCGACATGTTGGAGTTGGACTAAGAAAAGTTCAAGGCCATATCCGAGCCCGCTTGTTTTTCGCAGCACGTGATAGGCCAGAAGTCGGCTTGGCAGTCGTTCCTTGTACAGCAACTGCTGTATGGTACACAGCCGAAAAGCCATGATACGACTTTTTATGTCGATCAGTCCCTGGCCACCTTCAGACAAGGGGCTACATATGACATTTGGTAGTAACCAATGGTGACCACTCCAAAAAAAATCCACGAGTAGCCTCTGCACTGCCTTTAGTAGTGCCTCTGGCGGCTGAAGGCAGATAAACCTATGCCACAGGGAAGAAGCCACCAAATTATTCACCACTAGAACCCTGCCTTTGTAGGAAAGGTGGGGCAGAGCTCGTTTCCACAGTCCCAGTCTTTTTTTGACATGCTCAACAATCCCGTCCCAATTTTTGAGGACGTAATGTGGAGATCCCAGGAAAACCCCAAGGTATTTGACTCCGTCTTCCACCCATTTTAACTTTGTTGGTAGATGCACAGGTGGTACCAGCACTCTTCCAGGTGGAATGTTCTTGAGACAGGGAATCCATAAGGCCTTACTCTTGTCCCAGTTACACTTCAAAGAAGAAGCGAGGCAAAAAAGATTTAAACATTCAACAAGTGCTGGGATATCACTCTCCTTCTTAACAACCACACAGACATCATCTGCATAAGCCGATACAACTACTGAAGGACTCCCAGGGGATACAGTCACTCCTGAAATATTTTTCCTAAATAAAATTAGGAGTGATTCCATTACCAAGGAAAATAATAACCCAGAAACCGGGCATCCTTGTCTCACCCCTCTTTGAACCTGTACCGGAGAGCTGAGTTCGTTATTTATTTTAAATAAACTAAATATATTGTTGTACAACAAAGTCACGTAGGCCCTAAAATTGACACCAAAGCCACATGCTTCTAGCACCCGATACAAAAAAACATGATCCACACTGTCAAAAGCCCTTTCCAAATCCAGGAATATTATCCCAAAATCTTTTTCCAAGCAATCACATTCCATTAAGTCTCTAATCAAAAAAATATTATCATAAATAGATCTGTTTGGGATGCAGTAACTCTGATCATGGTGGACTAGATCACCGATTACCGTCTTCAACCGACTGGCCAACACTTTTGACAATATTTTATAGTCCGTACATAATAACGAGACCGGCCGCCAATTCTTTATCTGTCGTAGATCCCCAGTCTTTGGAATCAGCGACACCACTGCTCTTCTGAAGCTTAGTGGGAGTTCTCCAAGCACCAAGGATGATTCCAGGACATTCAATAATTCAGGGCCCAAAAGGTCCCAAAAAGCCAAGAAAAATTCTGCCGGTAGGCCGTCAATCCCAGGAGCTTTCCCCGAGTCCATTTCACTTAGGGCCTGCGTTAGCTCAGGCAAAGTAATTGTTGAATCCAGGCCCAGGCACTGAGGCTCAGTTAGGGATGAAAGGTGAGAAGTTAAAAATTCCATGGTTTGCTCACAAACATTTTGTTTTGCATAGACTTTTGAAAAAAACTCTCTAATGCACAACCTTACATCTCCAGGGTTGGCAACCATGTTTCCCCTAAAGTCTTGTACAGAGAAAAGGGTTTTGGGTGACTTATTGACAAAATCCATTTGGAAAAAAGATTTACTCGGGGTGTCTGATACCTTTAAATTGTTTATTCTTAATCTAATTAACAGGCCATGCTGCTTTCTCCTGAATCAGCTCTCTCAGTTGAGCCTTCTTTTCAACCAATAACCTGTGGTCTCTTCTGATATTATCTTTAGCCAGTTTACACTCTAACCGTATAATATCAGCTTCTAAACACGCCATTGTTATATTTTTTATGTCAGTTCCATTTGAAACAAACTGCTGACAAAACACTCTAATCTGAGCTTTTGTATTATCCCACCATAATGCTAAAGAAGAGAAAGAGGGCTTTCTTGAAAGTTGGATGACCCAAAAAGCACGGAAGGCGTCTTTAAACAAAGCATCTTCGAGAAGACTGGTATTGAATTTCCAGTATGCACTTTTGCGTAAGGGTTGAGGGAAAAAGAGGCCCATGGTAACTAAATGATGATCAGAAAACAAAGATGGAAAATGATTTGGAGAGATAACCGCATTCCTGAACTGTGAGTTTATGTACCAACGGTCAAGTCTAGCGAAGGTCATTCTCCCATTGGCACATCGTCCCCAAGTATACTCAGATTTGTTGGGGTAATGCAGTCTCCATGCATCTAGCATACCCACTGCCGAAAAATAATTTAACAAATCAGTACTACCTTCGGGATGAGGTTCTGCTGTATTTCGGTCTATACTGGGTTTAAAGGTGCAATTAAAGTCACCCCCCATGCAAATACAATTATTGAGATCTATCGACTGCATGTGTCGAATTAAAAGATGAAAAGAAAGCTCTTCGTTCCACACTCTCACTTGGTGCATAAACGTTGAATAGTGTAAACCGAAAATTATTAATGACCAGTTCCAATGAAATAAACCGGCCTCTTAATCACCTCCTGGAAGAGGCATGACTCAGGTACCAGGCCTGGTCTGAGTAAAAAGGCTACACCAGCAGAAGAAGAAGACATGTTACTAAAAAAGCATTGTCCTTTAAAGAGGCGACACCAGTCGTACTCCCCATTTTGAATTATATGGGTTTCCTGGAGTAAGAGCACATCAATTTTCTTGCGCTCAAATATAAACTTTTCACCTGAACCTGGCGGTTTTGGCTTGCACCTCCGCCATTCATATTTAAGGTTCCAAAGGTGATTTTTTTCATGGATTATCAAAAGGCGTGAGCGGTTGCTGGGAAATCTCGCTCCCTGCTTTTGTAACAGCCTTTCTAAGCCGATGAAACAGCGACCTTGTTAAATGAAATTCATCCGGCCTCCTAATTATGTCCTTTGCAGTCTGGATGAATGAAATTAAATCAGGAAAATGATCTTTTACAATCACATTTCGGTGTCGGTAGGTGTCATTCAGAAAAGAAATAACGAGTTGAGGGGCTATGGATGACTGATCAGATGAAGATTGAGACAACTCAGTCATCTCAACTTCATCCTCTGAATCTGACAAATCAGAAACAGCTCCACCCGGGTCACATATATCAGTCTGCCCAGTCCCCATTTTGATTCCAGCCAAGTCCGAAGATTTGCTGGAATGTTCTATGGTAGAGTCATCCTCACTCTGGTACCCGGGACATTCAGCAGGAGCTGAAATCTCGGCTTCACCCTCCTGCAGGGAGATGTTCACTGGCTCAGTTGACGAACCAGTGTCATGATTTAGATCTTGCAGGGGTAAAGAGGAGCTTGGGGCTGAGACATTCCCAATCCGCTCGGTCTCAGCAGGTAGTAAAGGTGGCGGCTCACTAATGGGCTCACCATCATCTTTAGTCTCACTATCTACTTTTTCTCCCAGGTTTTCGGTGCTGCCCGATAATGTTTCAGAATTAATTAATTCATGTTCCTTCTCCCTGGTGTCAACACAGCTTGTGGACACCTGAGAAAGACGTTCCAGGGCGTCTGCACCCACACTGTCTTTATCCAACACTACCTTTTTCAAAGTAATGTTGGAGTTACAAGCACCAGGTGCTCTTCGTTTCTTTGTCACCACAATGGGATTTTCTTCCATCTCCTCACTGCACGTAGCATCTGCCACCACAGGTGGGTTATCTGGGGTTATTTCATTATTTACCGAATCAGCGGTGTTGTCGTTTACACTAAGACGAACAGGAGTATTATCCCTACTCCTCGAGTGCGAGGGAGCGTCGGTAGGAACCGTTCGGGTATTTCGGTTTACGTTGTTTCGTACGTTAGAGACCGGGGTGTTATCTCTTTTACAATCAGCGTCACTATGACCTGCTTCACCGCACCTTACACACGATACCTTCGGACAAAACCTTTTCACATGGCCAAAAGCTCCGCACTGAAAACATGTTAATGAGGCCGATGACGCATACATCTGGTACTCATGGTTGTTCACCTTTACCTTGAACGTGATGTTTAACCCCGTGTCATCGCCTCGATCCGGAAGCACCATATACACCTGCCGTCTGAAGCTCATCACGTGTTTAACACGTTCATCCTGAGACCGGAGCGGAATCATTGTGATTTTTGACACAGCTGTTCCGTATCGGGACAAAACGGACATCAGCTGGTTGCAGGTTATAAATGGGGGTACGTTAGATATGACGACCCTCATCGACGGAGTGTCCATAGGCGACGCCAAGACAAAGAGACCTGTCTCTGTGGTTAAACCCGCACTTACAACATCGTGAACGAATTTTTCATCGGACACAAATACAACAACTTTTCGATTCATTCTCGACGCTGCTCGTACATTTTCACAACCGATTATTTTCCCCACCGACAAAACAATGTCCTCAGTGGAAGTTCCTTCGGGTGGAACACACACAAATGCATGCTTCCTTGTTAAGTTGTCGAACGCCTCTAACCGAGAGCGTGCATTCGCCATCCCAGCGAATTAACACCCCCCACTTGTCCGAACCGGACAAGTAGGTACCAAAACGAAATAAATCAAACTAGAATAAATAATAAACGTGCAGTATAAGCACAAAAAGGCTTACAAAGCGTCGTCGAAGCCAGTAGGCCGCACCCAAAATGGGTCCGCTCTCAAACCTCTCTCTCTTGAAGACAAAGGTATAGGAAGGATGAAAAACAAAATGCCAAAGTACACAGGATGGAAAGGAGAGGGAGGGGGGGGCAGGGGAGGGCAGGAGAGGAGGAAAACTCACAAAGAACTCGCTACACCACAGAGCAGTTGCTCACAGCCGCCATGACGCCACGCCCAACACACGAACGGCCAGCAGGGGGCGCGAGAGAGAGAGAGAGAGAGAGAGAGAGAGAGAGAGAGAGAGAGAGAGAGAGAGAGAGAGAGAGAGAGAGAGAGAGAGAGAGAGAGAGAGAGAGAGAGAGAGAGAGAGAGAGAGAGAGAGAGAGAGAGAGAGAGAGAGAGAGAAAGAGAGAGAAAG
>NC_136268.1:130329205-130384205 GCF_964187855.1 Myxine glutinosa
CGTCGTATCTCACCTTTTCCTTCCCCCTGTTCGTTTATCTTTACATCCTTACTCTGCATTTGTGCCCCAACCCCTCCCCTTTGATCAGACCCAACACTTCGGGGCTTCGGCCTCCCCCATCCCCCTCTGCCTCCCTTTTCCCTCCTCGATTCCCTTTTTCTTATCTCGTTTGTATTTATATTCACTCCGTGTCCTTTGTTTCCTTTTCCTTTTTCTGAGAGAGAGAAAGAGAGCCCGCAGCTGTTTGTGGATAACTTTTGCATTAATCGGCGGCCCATCCCGTCCTCCGGCTGATCGCTTTTTTCTCCACCAGCTGTGTTTGTTTTCGCCTTTGAAAATCTGTCTCGGCTCGTAATTAATTAATCACTGTTCGAGAGCGATATTCACTCTCCCGTCCTCGTCCCCCCCCCCCCCCCGTCCTCGTCCCGTCCCTCGTCCCCCGTCCCTCGTCCCCCGTCCCCCGTCCCCCGTCCCCCGTCCCTCGTCCCTCGTCCCCCGTCCCTCATCCCCCGTCCCTCGTTCCCCGTCCCACCCCCACCCTCGTCCCTTGTCCCCCCCCCCCCCTCGTCCCCTGTCCCACCCCCCCCCCTCGTCCCCTGTAAATTATGACTTCGTTTTCACGTTACGCGGCATATGAAGCGTTAACTCGTAGACATGGCGTTGTTTGTGTCCCACCGAACGAGGTCAGCGTCGAAGACCTCGTTATTGCTGTGGGCAACATAATCGGTATTGATAAAGTTCGCGCGGCCTCACGAATGAACAAACGTGTCGTTATTTTCGTATCCGAGGCTGAACTGGTTCACGAGATTGTATGTACAGGATTATCGACAGATGACGGACATTTCGTACTCGTGTCCCCTCTCGACACTCCAGCCGTTAAGGTCATCATCTCGAACTGTCCTCCATTCCTGAAGAACGAGAGACTGGTCTCCGAACTATCTCGTTATGGTTCTGTGGTTTCGCATGTCACGATGTTACCTTTACGTTGCCAGGACGACCGGGCTAAACATGTGATGTCTTTCAGGAGACAAGCTTATCTTGTACTTCCTCCTTCTAACGTCGAAAGAACGCTGAACATTGTTTTGAAATTCAAAATTGATAATCATGATTACCAATTATACGTAACCACTGACACCTTGAAATGTTTTGAATGTGGTAAATTCGGACACCTGAAACGCTCTTGCCCAAAAACGGCTTCGTCGAACGATGGGACAAACCACGTAAACAACAAGGATTCTTCTTCTTCATCTTTTGCTTCGGCTGTGAAGGGAACATCTTCCATGTCCGGCAATAACGCTCAGCCTTCCCATCCCGATGATCCAAACAGCACAACGAACGTCGGGGATGGTTTCACCATTGTTCCGTCAAGAAAGAGAAAGACCCTTCCCGACGGTCATTTAACTCAGAAAAAGGCAGCATTTAACAATAAGCAACCTGTCGGTAACACCCCCCCAGTCGTGACCGATGCCACTCTACAAGGCTTACCTGGGACAAACCCTGTACCTACAGCCAACAAGTTCGGCCCCCTTTCATGTGAGGACATAGACGTTCCACATGCAGGGACTGGTTTACCTGTTAACGAATCAAATGGAATCGTCTCACCTGTTACGGACTCGGCTATTGGAAAGTCCTCTGATGATTTTGCTGAGACCACTGGTGATGAACCTGCTGAGACCACTGGTGATGAACCTGTCGAGACCATGGATGATGAACCTGCTGAGACCATTGGTGATGAACCTGCCGAGACCACTGGTGATGAACCTGCCGAGACCACTGGTGATGAACCTGCTGAGACCATTGGTGATGAACCTGCCGAGGCCACTGGTGATGAACTTGCTGTCACCTTGGAAAATGTTAATCCTGAGCATGATGATGCTGAATTCCCGCCAGCAGAAAATAGCGAAACTGTCCCAGTTACTGCTCTCACTTCATCACCGGGTGAAGCTGGAATCGCAGGAATCAATATCTTGCAAGAGACTCCTATTCTGCTAGATACCGCCACACCATCGGAGGTTGTTGCAGTCGGGGGAAGCAACATCGCTGCATCTGCTGATGCTGTTTCTGTTTCACAAAATCCACAGATTATTGCTGTTATTCCTCAAAGCAATGTTCCCACGGTGGGAGAGCACACAGATGTTACAACTAGTGCAGGTCCGTGTGCCAATATTGATGACAGCAGCGACATGCAGGATTATACAAGCTTGTGTGATTCGGAAATTAAAACTGACTCCGACGAATCTGACCTGGAGGAAGCAAACAGCCAGGTGGAAGCAATGGAGAAACCTACCAGTCTAGGTCCTACTTCCCCTGAACAAATACGACTTTTCTTGCAAAATACGTACAGGAAACGCAGTATAAACCTAACAGAATACTTTCCCGATTTACCGTCCTTCCTTGAGTGTGCTCAGGCTATTATACGCAGGCCTGACTTATTCAACTTTCCTCAGACACATTGTCACCGTTTAAGAAAATTGATCGCCAAGACGAAAAAGACTCTAAGTTAATTCATGGTGAGTTTCAAGATTGGAACAGTAAATGTCAATGGTGGTGGAAGTTCACTCCGCCAGATCCAGATCAAGCAGCTGATAAACGCAAACGGTCTCGACATAGCGTTGTTGCAGGAGACCCACGCTGTCAGATCTGTTCAGGCCCAGTGGCGGCTCATTATGGATAAGGAGTGTTTTTTTAGTAACAGCTCCTCGTCTAAGGCAGGAATCATGTTTGTCTTAGGGAAACATTTCCAACCATCCTCGCTTCAATTTGCGAATATCATTGATGGCCATCTTGCCTCTGTGACCTTCTATCTCAATCAGGTCAAGTTTACAATCCTTAATGTGTATGCTCCAAGCAAAAATGGTGAGCGGATCTCCTTCTTTGCTGAACTGAGAAAGTTCCTCCAAACACTGGATCTGCAGACTTGTCTAATTATTGGTGGCGATTTTAACTGTACTGTTAATGCCTCATGCGACCGAAACGGGCCGGAACCTCAACCATGTACCGCAAAACTCTTTGCAAATATCATCGCAAAATATAATCTCCATGATGTCTGGCGCTTGCAACACCCTTCCGAACAATCCTACACATGGTGTCGTTGTTCCAACAACCACATCTCACTTGCGAGGCTTGATCGCATTTATGTAAATTCTCACCTGTTACATGGAGTTTGCAAATCTGACATCGTGCCTTCCGGTTTCTCCGATCACTTCCTAGCTCGAGCATTCGTTCAACTCTCGAAACCGTGTCCAGGGAGTTCTCACTGGAAGTTCAACAATAGTTTAATAGAAGACTTCAACTTTATTCAGGCTTTTGAATCTTTCTGGACAGATCTCTTGGAACGGAAGCTAAGCTGTTCTGTTAACCCACTGGTGTGGTGGGATCTAGTAAAAACCCAAATCAAAGGCTTCTGCCAACAATACCAGAGCTTCTCAAAAAGGGCTGATTATGAAGCAAGGAAATTATTGCAATCAGAGATTTTACATCTTCAGAGGGTCACAGGACAAAATAATAATGTGCAAAGAGCCTTAACCGAAAAACAGTCTTTATTGAAAGAAATAACTGAGAGGAATGCACGTGGTGCCCTAGTTCGGATGAGGGTGCAGCACCTTAACGAGACAGACATACCAACTAAGTATTTTTTTTCCTTAGAGAAACGCCTCCCGAACAAACAGCTCTCTCAACTGCGTTTGGCAGACTCATCCATCACCTTCAACCAATCAGTTATTAAACTTTTCACAAAGGAATATTTCTCGAAAATATACTCGATGGAGCAAATAAATCCCGTCAGTGTCGCCTCTATCTCCGTAGGGCTGCCAGTGTTGTGTGAGGGTGGACGTTCCTACCTGGAGGGGCCCATTACCTTGGACGAACTTGGCGCCGCTCTGCACAGCCTTGCTGTTGGGAAAGCGCCCGGATTGGACGGACTCACAACTGAATTTTATAATAAATTCTGGCATCTACTGGGTCCCGAACTCCTCAACACCTTGAACGCAAGCTGCCAGCTTGGACAGCTCCCTCAGAGTTGCCGACGGGCTATTCTCACCCTCATTCCAAAGAAAGGAGACTTGCTCTATATTAAAAACTGGCGCCCAATCTCTTTGCTATGCACAGACTATAAAGTATTCTCAAAAGCCCTGGCATTGCGACTTACTCCTCATCTCTCCTCATTGTTGAAAGAAGACCAATGTTATTGTGTACCCAAGCGCTCCATCTATGACAACATCTCCCTCGTAAGAGACATGATTGAACTGTGCAAAGAAAACCCCACAGATTTGGGACTCCTTCTCCTTGATCAGGAGAAGGCCTTTGACCGCGTCGATCATCGGTACCTCTTCAAAGTGCTTGAACGGTTTGGA
Source organism: Myxine glutinosa (assembly GCF_964187855.1). Taxonomy (NCBI): domain Eukaryota; kingdom Metazoa; phylum Chordata; class Myxini; order Myxiniformes; family Myxinidae; genus Myxine; species Myxine glutinosa. Next base: position 130,333,558 of record NC_136268.1, read on the forward strand.
CTTGGTCCGACCTTCATTTCTTACATTAAGATACTGTATAACAATATCTCTAGTGTGCTTAAGATAAACAATGGACTTGTTACACCCTTGCCTGTCAACAGGGGAATTCGACAAGGTTGCCCCCTCTCTGGCTTGCTCTATGCTCTCTCCATCGAACCCTTACTGGGTTATTTGCGTGCTAGACTAACCGGGGTTGGGTTTTCTCATCTTGAACGGCCCATTAAGGTGCTGGCATATGCTGATGATGTGTGTGTTTTTGTGCGGAACCTCAATGACATTAACGTTGTCCGTTATTGTCTATCCGTGTTTGAAAAGGCTTCTTCAGCCAAAGTGAATTGGGAGAAAACGAGCGCCATTTGGCTTGGTCCGTCATGTCACTCGGCACCCAAACTTCCTGCTCCTCTTGCATGGGCCACTGATGGCGTGAAATACCTTGGAGTGTTCTTGGGTAATGACGCCACAGTAGCAAAGAATTGGGCTGGTCTGTTGGATCTTGTTGAAGGGAAACTGCAAAAATGGAGAAATCTGATAACACAACTGTCTTATCGTGGAAGGGTCTTGGTGATCAACAGTTTGGTGGCCTCTACCCTATGGCACAGGTTCTTTGTGCTGCACCCTCCGGTAGTGTTGCTTCAACAGCTCCAGAAGTGCTTTGTGTCTTTCTTCTGGGATGGAAAGCACTGGTTGCGACCCGAGGTCCTCAGCTTGCCACTGACCGATGGAGGCCAAGGCCTGGTTGACATAAAGAGCCGGTTAATGGCCTTTCGACTTTCGGTTGCTCTACGCATGCTGTACATGCACCCCTCTCCACCTTGGGTCGGCGTCGCTCGTCGCCTTTTGCAGCAGGCGGGGAGACTAGGCTATGACCACGCTATATTCTTGATGGATCTCTCGCATCTTGATATGTCTCCCCTCTCCAGGTTTTATCAAAGTGTACTAAATGCATGGCGAACTCTAACGACAACAAGAGCTACGCATTCGTACACAAAGCAAATGTTCTTGATGGAACCTTTGTTTTACAATTCAATTTTCCATGATATGCCTGCTGATAGGTGCCTCGTTCAACGCTTTGTCGCGAAGAACATAAAATCGGTCGCCGATCTTTTAAGCCCAAGTGGCAGTTGGATTGGAGCTGATGCATTGGCAAGCCTGGTTGGCGTGCGATCCTCCAGAGTTGTGGCACGTATGCTACGCTGTGTGCTTCATACCTATGTACAGCTTGCACCTAACTGGGAGCAAGTCCAAGCAGACAACGAACAAGGTGCCTCTCCTGCTACCTTTCCTGAACTTATTTGCAAGTTTTCTCTTGCCAACTCTCCTCCGTGTACCCCCTTTAGCATAGGATTCAATGGGTTTCCTAAACAAAAAGACCTCTATTTGGGTTGCGTAAGTTTCCTTTTGCAAGGGCAAATGACACAGCGGAGGGTTCGATGGAGAGACCTCTTACCTTGTTCCCCCCCATATTTTCCTAATTGGAAAGGATTCTATCATCCTCCTGTGCCGCCACGACATGGTGACCTCCAATGGAGACTTGCACACTGGATCCTCCCCTCTAACCACTTGCTGCACCGCTTCTCAAGTCTCCTAGCAGATGAATGTCCCTTTTGCAAAAGACCTGAAAACCTCTTTCATATTTATGTTGAATGTCAACGGTTGGCTCCTTTATTTATCTTTCTTAAGAATTGTTTTGGCAGGATTGGCTTGGTTTTCAACACTTGTGTTTTCATTTATGGCTTAGACATCTCACACAAGAATATGAATGATGTGTTAGGTAATTTCCTGCTTGCACAGGCAAAAATGGCAGTGTATAAATCAAGAAAAAGAAAAGTTGATGATCTCGGAGCTAATGAGGAAAATGCCTTATTCTTGTTTAAAAATCTTGTGACGAGCCGTGTAAAGTTAGACTTTGCCTTTTTCTCCATAACAGGAAGGCTGCCACAGTTTGAGACCAAATGGTGCGTGAATGAAGTCATTTGTAAAATCCTGGAGAAACGTTTATTGTTTTGTGAAATGTTTTGTGCATAATTTTTACTGTATTCTACTGTATTAATATTTTTTGTTTGTTTCTCTGCTTGAAATGACAATGTGACCCCTATTTGGGGGTTTTCTTTTTCTATTTTTATAATAAAAAGATACAAAAGTCTCTCTCCTCTCTCTCTCTCCTCTCTCTCTCTCTCCTCTCTCTCTTCTCTCTCTCTTCTCTCTCTCTCCTCTCTCTCTCTCTCCTCTCTCTCTCTCTCCTCTCTCTCATCTCTCTCCTCTCTCTCTCTCTTCTCTCTCTCTCTCTTCTCTCTCTCTCTCCTCTCTCTCTCCTCTCTCTCTCTCTCTCTCTCCTCTCTCTCTCCTCTCTCTCTCTCCCCTCTCTCTCTCTCCTCTCTCTCTTTTTCCTCTCTCTCTCTCCTCTCTCTCTCTCTCTCCTCTCTCTCTCCTCTCTCTCATCTCTCCTCTCTCTCTCTCTCCTCTCTCTCTCCTCTCTCTCTCTCTCCTCTCTCTCTCTCCTCTCTCTCTCTCTCCTCTCTCTCTCTCCTCTCTCTCTCTCTCTTCTCTCTCTCCTCTCTCTCTCTCTTCTCTCTCTCCTCCTCTCTCTCTCTCTCCTCTCTCTCTCTCTCCTCTCTCTCTCTCTCCTCTCTCTCTCTCCTCTCTCTCTCTCTCTCTCTCTCTCTTCTCTCTCTCCTCTCTCTCTCTCCTCTCTCTCTCCCCTCTCTCTGTCCTCTCTCTCTCCTCTCACAACTGTTTGCCTATGTATATAAAAAAAAAATGCTTGACAAAATGCAAATCAACAACAACTCAGCACGACAAAAGCATCCTAACAGTACATGTATGAAAGTAACAATACTTTTACTGGCAAATAATGAAAAATAAATTTCGTGGGACCAAGGAAGCGGAAATAAAGTAATAAATAGAGCAAAAAATTGAGAGAGAAAGAACAAAAAGAATATTCCAGTAAATGTACATACGTATTTGCATTTAATAACTCATACATATCATTAGCATATTGAGGGATTTAACCATTCACGGGGAAGGAGAAATTCAAATTGGAACTCCAGGGAAAGATCTTCAGAATGTAACTCCGGGGAGAGATCTCCCAATAGAATTGGGATGGACCACAGGCCAAAAGAACGGGGTTAAATTGTCATATTGATTTGGAAACCTTTCTATCAACAGCCATTTTCATGGAATATTTAAGAGAATGCACTCGTATCACAGAGAGCAGAGCAAAAACCAAAGTCGACATCGTGAATGTTGAATGTAGCCATCGAATTAAGTTAACATAAGGCAAATATCTCGACGATGAATGTAATTATTTCGATGAATGTAATATTCAAACACACACGTTTGACATGTCAAAAGTAAAAATAAAAATTCAGACTATACTATTGCAAATAAGATTTATGTACCTTGTACGTACATTTAACAAGGAAGTTCCAGTCTATGTTTTGGTTTGGTGTTATTTAGCCGTTATGAATAATGTGCAGCAATAAAATGGATGCCCTTTATGTTATTGGAAACTTCGAATACGTGGAACGTGGTATAACGAAATACAAAACAGAAGGGCATCCCAGGAAAGTTGTAAAACTAAACGTGGAATATCTTGGAAGCCAACCAGGCAAACAGTACAGTAGGAATCTCCCCTTCACAGACATGAGTACCGACGTGGCTTGCATTGATTCCATGTTTACGTTTTACGATCGGCCTGTGAATGCCATTCAGCAACGGAGCCGCGTGTGGCATAAAAATGTTTGGGACTACCCGGTGTATGTTCTTACCGCGGCCTGCACCTGTGTTCCCCAAAGCCCGCACGCTATCATAAGGAAACCCAATGGGACCCATCTGCGGTGCGTGACTCGTTGCTTTATGGGCGATCAAAGGAAAAAAAGATAAGGCGTTGTGCTGAAGGTCCATGACATTTGGAAATTTGCCGCGAGAGGGCATCAATTTTAGATTATTTTTTATGTTTTCCATCTGCTAACTGTAGCCAAAGGGAAATATTAAAAAACGAATATTTGTAGAATTGATGTTTTTATGATAAGAATGCAGAGTAAGAGAAGTGGTCGCCAGCTGTCACTGGAGCTGTCGGGTTCTGCATTCAACAAATGGGAATGTTTGATTGGATCAAAGTTGTGCCCAAGTGAGATGGCAATTTTCATCAAATCATTGCTTTGCGCAACAGACGGATGCAAGGCCTTTTAAAAGGGGATGTAAAAGCAAAGCTTGCAAGTGTATGCATACCGAGACTCTAGGCAAGCATACCCAAGGGGAATTTCAACTGCAATGCAGTTGGTGTTCAGGAGAGAAAAAAAAGAAGGAACACACCTGCGTAACTCATATAGTTGTTGAATGGTGTGTGGTGAAAATGCTGGGCATGACAAGTGTTCTTGGCTGGATCTGGGTCCCGGCAGAGCTTGTTCTGAGGTGTCGGTGACGTATCAGCGCAGAGATCACCACGCTCCAGTGATGGCTCTGTCTCTATGCAGGGGTCACTGCACGACTCTGTCTCCGAGACGCCGCGGAAAACGTGATAAAGGCCCAGATTGTGCCCAATTTCATGGATTATGGTATGGGTGTGGCCAGGCTCTCCATAGTATGTGGGATTTAATACCACTCCACCTGCAAAAAGGTTCACCACCATTCAGAAGAGGACAACTTCATTGCAACAAACAGAATGACCTTCAAAGTATCCAGCACATTATAGATTCCATAACCTCCATATATGTCTTCCATTCCCTACCCAACCATCTTTTGCCGTGGCTTCAATCAGACTACGTATGCCCACCGAGGCCTTAGTCTTAAACGGCTTAGTAGCGAAAGGTTGAAAAGGATGAAAGGACACATGCATTAAAGGTTACTGGTTCACGTTTCGTGTTTTCATGCCAACGAAGGAATAAATTCAAGCAGAACATGATCACAAAATGAAAACAGGCAAAAAGACTTTCTGTGAACAGAGAGTTTCACTTTGCGCGGTGATACAGGGGGTGGTGGGAGGTCTTGCATGACAAGATACTTCATTTTAGGGCAATATCCTGCAATAAAAACTCGCTCTCTTCAGCAATATGAAAAGTTCTGACATTGGGACTACATACAACACATTGCTTTTCGAAAAACAGACCAGCATTAACTTTGTGTATTATTTGTTTTTTTACTGGTAGTTTCATTCAACTAGGGCATTGCCCGTACTATATCTATATCTAAAATTATATCCCCCCCCTCTATTTACATGAAATGGTTTGGTCCAAAGCGAACGGCTTGCGAGTACGGTGACAATCCCCCCCCTCTATTTACATGCAATGGTTTGGTCCAAAGCGAACGGCTTCCGGAGTTTGGTAAAGAAATCGCCATCGCGTGCACAAACGCGCAGGAAAGCGAATGAATCGCAAATTCGGTTTTATTAGTTTTAAAACATAGTTTAACGCCAACATAGTTTGCAAACGTGAAATAAATGAATACGCTCTCAAATGTGCCATCCGAGGCAGAGTGTGTCCTCCACGTTCGGCACACGCGATCGTTCGCTGCTCTCTGATTGGTTGAATCGTTTTTTGGACATAGCTCGGTAAGTAATTGTCCGATTAATATGAAACCTTGAAAAGGCACATCCTCGGGTCCCCAGCAATATACCTGGCAAGTTAAAAGTATATCGGACCCGTGGTTGTCGAGAAACAGCGGTCACAGACAAACGTACAGACGTACAAACGTACAGACGTACAAACAGAGATTACTGGAATTATAGATAGATGCTGAGTAAAGTCCTTTCTCACATGGTATATTTGACGCGGCTAAAACAGTGATTTTTGATGGTCCCATTGATCCGAGGATATTTAGAGTACAAATTACACGAGCCTTGACTTAGTAGACTATTTTAAAAAATCATAAAAAAACTAAAAACGAATGATGAAAACTAATCAGCTTGTTCTTTTCACCTACCAAACTCACCCACCAAGATTCATAATTTATCCAGAAGTAATTTTAATGTCGTGCTATATATTGTTTTTGGCACTATCTCTCAATATGGAAGAAACATTTAAACAATTTTAAAAACAATAAAAAAAAACTAAAAACTAATGATGAAAACAAATCAGCTTGTTCTTTTCACCTACCAAACTCACCCACCAAGATTCATAATTTATCCAGAAGTCATTTTAGATATCGTGCTATATATAGTTTTTGGCACTATCTCTCAATATGGAAGAAACATTTAAACAATTTTAAAAAACAATAAAAAACTAAAAACTAATGATGAAAACGAATCAGCTCGTTCTTTTCACCTCCCAAACTCAACCACCAAGATTCATAAGAATTCATCCACAACTCTTTTTGGTTATCATGCTATATATCGTTTTTGGCACTATCTCTCAATATGGAAGAAACATTTAAACAATTTTAAAAAACAATAAAAAACTAAAAACTAATGATGAAAACTAATCAGCTTGTTCTTTTCACCGACCAAACTCATCCACCAAGATTCATAAGAATTCATCCACAACTCTTTTTAGATATCGTGCTATATATCGTTTTTGGCACTATCTCTCAATATGGAAGAAACATTTAAACAATTTTAAAAAACAATAAAAAACTAAAAACTAATGATGAAAACGAATCAGCTCGTTCTTTTCACCTCCCAAACTCAACCACCAAGATTCATAAGAATTCATCCACAACTCTTTTTGGTTATCATGCTATATATCGTTTTTGGCACTATCTCTCAATATGGAAGAAACATTTAAACAATTTTAAAAAACAATAAAAAACTAAAAACTAATGATGAAAACTAATCAGCTTGTTCTTTTCACCGACCAAACTCATCCACCAAGATTCATAAGAATTCATCCACAACTCTTTTTAGATATCGTGCTATATATCGTTTTTGGCACTATCTCTCAATATGGGAGAAACATTTAAACAATTTAAAAAAACAATAAAAAACTAAAAACTAATGATGAAAACTAATCAGCTCGTTCTTTTCACCGACCAAACTCATCCACCAAGATTCATAAGAATTCATCCATGACTCTTTTTAGATATCGTGCTATAACCTACCAGTCAAAAGTTTTAGAACACCTCAATTTTTCCAGTTTTTATTGAAATTTACGCAGTTTAATGTCTCAATGTACTCTGAAATTAAGCATAGAACAAATAAACAATTGGAGATAAAAAGAAATCATAGAATCATTTTGTTTAACAAAATTTAATTTAAAATTTTGACTCAGCAAAGTAGTCACCGTTTGCAGATATAACCACCGGACACACTCGTGGCATTCTTTCTACAATGGAAATCAAATATTGTTCGGGAAGTTCTTCCCAACACTGTTGCAGAACTTCCCACAAATGTGTTGCACTTGTAGGTTGCTTTGCTTTCACTATTCTGTCCAGTTCATCCCAAACCAGCTCGATGGGGTTTAAGTCTGGAGACTGTGCTGGCCAATCCATGATTTGAAGCCTACCGTCTTGTTCTTTTTCTCGCAGGTAGTTTTGGCATAGCCCTGAGGTGTGTTTAGGGTCATTATCTTGCTGTAGGATGAACCCCTGACCAACTAAGCGTATACCAGAGGGTAATTGCATGGCGCTGCAAAATGCTGTGGTCGCCCTTTTGGTTCAGGGTGCCAGTCACTCTGTGCAAGTCGCCGACTCTGGATCCAGCAAAAGAGCCCCAGACCATCACGCTTCCTCCTCCATGTTTGACAGTTGGTGTCACACACTGAGGAACCATCCTTTCGCAGACTCGATGGCATACAAATACCCTGCGTGATGAACCAAAGATTTCAAATTTTGATTCATCAGACCATAAGACCTTTTTCCAGTCTTCAGTTGTCCACTGGCGGTGCTTCATGGCCCAGGCAAGCCTCTTTTTCTTATTTTGCCATCTTAGCAATGGCTTTCTTACTGCCACTCGACCTGTTAAACCTGCAGCTCGAAGTCTTCTCTTCACAGTTGAAACTGAGACTTGCTTACTTCGACCAGTGTTAAGCTGTGCTTGAAGCTGTTGTCCTGTGAGCCACCTATCACGCAAGCTGTTGACTCTCAGAAACTTGTCTTCTGATTCTGTTGTGGCTTTGGGTCTGCCAGACCTCTTCCTGTCAGATTTTCCTCCAGTTTCCAATGTACTACTTCCTGCAGTGCAATATTATCCAAATAATGCTTCAGAAGGTGTAATAACAGTCTGTTCCAATACTGCTTTTATACAGACAGGGGGTTTGCAATCAAGTAATCAGCAGAGGTTGGGACACCTGTAGGAATAGTTTGCATCAACTTTCAAGGCTTAATTTACTTACATTGCTGCGGAACAGCTGTAAGTTGTTAACCAATTACTTGTTCCCTGAAGAAGGCCTTTTTTTTTTACAATATAACTGTGCAATTTACATTACTTTCCCGTTTTTGCTAACCTAAACTTTTTTTTAAACCTCGAGCAGTTTACTGCTCACCTTTGTACCATTTCAGGTTATTTACTGGACATTAAATTGCGTAAATTTCAACAAAAACTGGAAAAGTTGAGGTGTTCTAAAACTTTGGACCGGTAGTGTATATCGTTTCTGGCACTATCTCTCAATATGGAAGAAACATTTTAACAATTAAAAAAAAAATTATCGTATCCAGATCTGGATCTTCACCAAAATCGAATCAATTGGTCCTTGTCAAACACCCAACCTCTCCACCAAGTTTCATCCGATTCCGTTTCACCGACTTTCATCCAAACAATTTCTGCATAAACAGAAATGGCATCGCATCCGCTGCATGTGCACCAATGTGAAAAATCCGCGATATGTCGCCATGCATGTATGCCATGCATGTATACCTCTCAACTAAAGTGGAACTATCACTATAACTCTTACCTATTAACCATCTAGTATAAAAGCTGGTCAAAAATGACGGGTGGGAACAGTATTCGACGGTGCAGCCTCGTGAGCGTACCAAAGTCTGAAGCCTCGATCTTGTGGAAGATGTGCTTACTGTAGCGGTTACTGCTGGGTGTACACAATCGCCTTGCACCTACCAAGGACGCGGCCAGGGAGCAATCACCATGCCGGGCTCGTCCAGGCCGCCCGGACTCGCTGTTCCCGGGCTCGCCCGAGCCTCCCGGGCACGCCCGGTCTCATCTTTCCCGGGCATGCCCAGACTCGTCTTTCCAGGGCTCGCCCAGGACACCCGGGCATGCCCGCTCTCGCCTTTCCAGGGCTCGCCCAGGACGCCCGGGCATGCCCGCTCTCGCCTTTCCAGGGCTCGCCCAGGATGCCCGGGCATGCCCGCTCTCGCCTTTCCAGGGCTCACCCAGGATGCCCGGGCAGGTCCAGACTCACCTTTCCAGGACTCGCCCTTGACGCCCGGGCATGCCCGGTCTCGCTTTTCCCGGGCAAATGCTCCGGCATAATGTGTATATATATTGCTGCCCGATAAACGGGCTTCTCAGAGTACCCGAGTTTGATACGTGCAATAAAGCAACTCGGACGAATTTCCGTCTTTGGTTGCGTCAATCCTTCCGACTCGCGTTGGAGCATAGCTCCTTCATTGGTGACCCCGAACATGGACACGGCAGTTGCCCTTAAACGGCCTACCTTCTGGGAGGCTCATGCGGCTGTTTGGTTCACCCAGGCGGACTCCCAGTTCGCCCTGCGAGGCATCACCGCCGACGACACCCGCTTCCACCATGTGGTAGCAGCGCTCGGCTCCGCCACCGCGGCCCGCGCCCTGAGCCTCCTCGAGCGCCCGCCAGCCGTTGACAAGTATGGCGCGATCAAGACGCTCCTCCTCAACGCATTCGCCCTCTCACCGGCGGAACGCGCACGACGCCTGCTCGACCTGCCCGAGCTCGGCGACACGCGCCCGTCCGAGCGAATGGACTACATGCTCTCGTTGCTCGGCGAGCACTCTCTGGATTTTCTGTTCCGAGAGCTGTTCCTCCGCCAGCTGCCTAACCAGGTACGCCTCGCCCTGGCAGGCACGTCGATCACGGATCCCCGCGCCCTCGCCAGGGAAGCCGACAATATCTCCTCGGCAGGCCAGCACATCGGAGCGGCTACCTGGAGCCTGCCGCCATCCGAGGCGACCCCCATGACGCCCGAGCGCCCTGCGTGGTTGGAGGCCGAACTGCCGGTGCAACTGGCGGCCGCCACGCCGCGCCGACCGCTTCTAACACGACGGCCGGGGCCTCCACCTGACCAGGCGTGGTGTCATTACCACGCCAGCTTCGGACACAAGGCTCGGACATGCCGACCCCCGTGCACTTTCGGCAAGTCGCGAAACGGCCGGGCCGGCGTTCATTACCAGCCACGAGCGCCGGCCACTCGGGCAAACTTGCTTTTTATTAAGGACAAAGCGTCCGGGCGGCGTTTCCTTTGTGACACCGGCGCCCAACTGAGCGTCATACCCGCCTCTGAGCAGGACAGGCAGAACGCCATTTGCGGCCCCTTCTTGGTCGCTGCTAATGGATCGGCCATACGCACCTTCGGCCCGCGCAACGTCACCCTCTGCTTCGCCAAAGCAAGCCAGCGCTTTCAGTGGACCTTTGTGACCGCAAGCGTCCCCATGGCTTTGCTGGGCGCCGACTTCCTCTGCGCGCACGGGCTGCTGGTCGACGTCAAACGGCGTCGCCTTGTCAACACCGAGACCTTCAGCTCCCTGGCATGTACGATGAGCAGCTCCACGCCGACCGAACTGGCATGCACCCTCCCGATGGCGAACGAGTTCCCTCAACTGCTCGCGGAATTCCCGGCCCTCACGCGGCCGACGTTTTCGGCCGTCGCAATGCGACATGGGATCGAGTACCACATACCCACTACGGGCCCGCTGGTCTACGCCAGAGCCCGCCGCCTCGACCCGGCCAAGCTCGCCGTGGCCAAAGCCGAGTTCGACGTGTTGGAGCGCCTCAGCATGGTGCGGCGCTCCGATAGCGTGTGGGCCTCACCACTGCACATCGTGCCAAAGCCGGTGGGCGGATGGCGCCCGTGTGGCGACTACCGCCGCCTCAACGACGCTACCACCCTCGACAGGTATCCGATCCCGCACATCCAAGACTTTTCCGCCCGTTTGGCGGGACGGGTTATTTTTTCAAAAATTGACCTGATACGGGGATACCACCAGGTACCTGTCAGGCCGGCCGACGTCCCAAAGACGGCCGTCATCACGCCGTTCGGCCTGTTCGAATTTTTGAGGATGCCGGTTGGCCTCAAGAATGCGGCCCAGGCATTCCAACACTTGATGGATGGCGAGCTGCGCGACCTGCCATTTCTTTTCGTCTATCTGGACGACATCCTCGTCGCCAGCACGTCCCGAGTCGAGCACCTCCTCCACCTCCGAACGCTGTTCGGACGCCTCAGCGAGCACGACTTAATTGTCAACCCGGCCAAATGCCACTTTGGCACGACGACCGTTGACTTTTTGGGCCACCGCATCACCAAGACCGGGGCCGTGATGCTACCGACCAAGTTCGAGGCCATCACCAAGTTCCCGCGTCCCCGCTCCATCAAGGCCCTGCAAGAGTTCCTCGGCATGGTGAATTTTTATCACCGATTCGTGCCCCGCGCTGCTCAGCTCATGCGGCCCCTTTATGAAGCCCTCCGGGGCAAGCCGGCCAAGCATGACATCGTCTGGTCCGCGGCCATGGACGCGGCTTTCACGAGCGCGAAGCGGGCCCTCGCCAACGCAACGCTGCTGGCTCACCCGGAGCTCAACGCTCCCATCGCCCTCACTACGGATGCCTCCAACTACGCGGTGGGCGCCGTCCATGAACAATGGGTGAACGCGGTTTGGCAGCCACTCGCTTTTTTCAGCCGGCAACTCCGGCCGAACGAGTTAAAATACAGCACGTTTGACCGCGAGCTCCTCGGTCTATTCCTGGCCGTTCGCCATTTCCGCCACCTCCTGGAGGGCCGCCCGTTCACGGCTTTCGTCGACCACAAGCCATTGGTTTACGCAATGGCCAAAGTCACGGAGCCGTGGTCGGCCCGCCAGCAGCGCCACCTCTCCGCCGTGTCGGAATTTACCACGGACATCCGGCACGTCGCCGGCAAAGACAACGCCGTGGCCGACTGTCTTTCTCGGGCCAGCGCGAACGCGATTCACCTCGGCGTGGACTTCGCGCTCATGGCGGCCGACCAATCCACCGACACCGCGGTGCAGGCCCTCCGGGTGGCGGACACGGGCCTCCACCTGGCCGACATCCCCTTCGCGGACACTGTCCTGCCCTGCGACGTCTCCCAAGGCCAGCCTCGCCCCATCGTGCCCGTTACCTGGCAGCGCCGCATCGTCGCCTCCATCCACGGCCTTTCTCACCCGGGCCGGAAAGCTTCTCAGAAGCTGGTGCCGGCGCGTTTCGTCTGGCACAGCCTTCGACAGGACGTCCACGACTGGGCCAACGCCTGCAAGGCCTGCCAGGGGGCCAAGGTCCACCGCCACACCCAGGCACCGCTGGCACCTTTCACCGTGCCCGAACGGCGTTTCGACCACGTCAACGTGGACCTGGTTGGCCCCCTTCCCCCTTCGCGGGGTTTCACACACCTGCTCACCATGGTGGACAGGACCACCAGGTGGCCGGAGGCCGTTCCCCTAATTTCCACCACCACCGCCGACGTGGCACAGGCTTTCATCGCCACCTGGGTCGCCCGTTTTGGCGCACCGGCAGACATCTCTTCGGACCGCGGACCGCAGTTTACCTCCGAGCTGTGGGGCATGGTCGCCCGCAACCTGGGCGTCCAGCTCCACCGTACCACGGCCTACCACCCCCAAGCCAATGGGTTGTGCGAGCGTTTTCACCGCTCCATGAAGGCGCGACCTGCCATTTCGGTCGCGACCTGCCATTTCGGGTCTCCGCGACCCGCGACCTGCGCGACCCACCATGGCTGGCCTTCAGGACGACGGTTGGGCCAACCGGCTGCCGTGGGTCCTTTTGGGCCTCCGCACGGCCCCCAAGGAGGACCTCCAGGCATCCACCGCCGAGCTCGTCTACTGCCAGCTGCTCCGCGTCCCGGGCGAGTTCGTGCCCGACGCTACCAGTCCCTGGTCCACAGCTCGCCAGCGCTCGGACCTCCAGGAGGCTGCCCGACGATTTGCCCCCGTGCCAACGTCCCGCCATGGTGGCCCCCAGTCCTACGTCCCCCCAGCGCTTCGCACAGCGGAGTACGTCTTTGTGCGTCATGACGCACACCGGGGGCCACTCTGGCCTCCATACGACGGGCCCTTCCGGGTCCTGCGACTGGACGACAAGTCATTCGTCATCGACTTCGGCGGCCGGGCAGACCGGATTTCAGTGGACCGCCTCAAGCCGGCGCACGTGGACGTCGACCAACCACCACGGTTGGCCCTTCCTCCGCAGCGAGGCCGCCCCCCGTCCACAGTTCCCCCCGCTCGACCACCCACCACCACATCGGACACCCCCCCACGACCCTCCAGTGGTCGCTTCGGCCGGGTCATCAGGACCCCCCTTAAATTGACCCTGCCGGTGCAAGTCGATTCTGGAGGGGCGTGTATAGCGGTTACCGCTAGGTGTACACAATCGCCTTGCACCTACCAAGGACGCGGCCAAGGAGCAATCACCATGCTGGGCTCGTCCAGGCTGCCCGGACAGGCCCAGACGCGCCTCTCCCGGGCATGCCCGGACAGGCCCAGACGCGCCTCTCCTGGGCATGCCCTGACTCGCTGTTCCCGGGCTCGCCCGAGCCTCCCGGGCACGCCCGGTCTTGTCTTTCCAGGGCATGCCCAGACTCGTCTTTCCAGGGCTCGCCCAGGACACCCGGGCATGCCTGCTCTCGCCTTTCCAGGGCTCACCCAGGACGCCCGGGCATGCCCGCTCTCGCCTTTCCAGGGCTCGCCCAGGACGCCCGGGCATGCCCGCTCTTGCCTTTCCAGGGCTCGCCCAGGATGCCCGGGCATGCCCGCTCTCGCCTTTCCAGGGCTCGCCCAGGACGCCCGGGCAGGTCCAGACTCGCCTTTCCAGGACTCGCCCTTGACGCCCGGGCATGCCCGGTCTCGCTTTTCCCGGGCAAACGCTCCGGCATAATGTGTATATATATTGCTGCCCGATAAACGGGCTTTTCAGAGTACCCGAGTTTGATACGTGCAATAAAGCAACTCGGACGAATTTCCGTCTTTGGTCGCGTCAATCCTTCCGACTCGCGTTGGAGCATAGCTCCTTCATTCCATTCTTTTTTACTTATTAGATATGATACATATTATGTAATTGAACACATGTTTTACTTTGTGCTTGTTGCACATTATGTGCAGTGAATTTCACCTCCCTGCACCTTGTATTTTTTTTTTTTTAAACGCTTCTGTACACCGCCCATGAGGCCTGGTATGTGAACCACCGTCTACAATTTCAATAGAAGAGGCCTAATTACTCATTTGTGGAAAATGTTTTTCGAGTTTGTTTTATCCTCAAAATAGACTATAGTGAACACACATTCGTGTTAAAGATTGGCTTTTAAAACCCGACTCAAATTGGCCTTATGAAGGAGTACAGCCATCAGTACAAACACACAAACTGACATTGTGTTTTATATGGTTGATTGTATAATCAATGCATACAGCACTATACTGCATGCTTTGGCACATCACAAAGGTTGTCCTTTTTTCTCAAAATCAAGGTATATTGATGAGCGTATTTGCTCACCCATGGTGGTGAGAGCTTCCTTGTCCCAAGGCCAGGTTGCAACCCCAGCCAAGTCATCAGCAACCGAGTTAGCAAAGTATATGTTGAGATGCGTATTCCCATCAAGGTTGAGGAGTTCTTTCAACTCTTTAACATCCATGTAAGCTCTGTGAGAGAAAGTGAAATGGAGCATGGTTTGACTATTTCACATTTTCTGAGGCATACAATCGCCAAACAGACAAATCAAGAAAAGAAATAAAATCACACAGAAAATTAGAAATCCAATTCTTCTGGAATTTCAGGATAAAGCGTTAAAGTAGAGACAATTTCATTGATTAATTAATGAACCAGCTAATCAATCTTTGTTATCACTCAAGCTGACTTTGCCAATGGTGTCTCTGGATCACTAACCTATTTGGAGAGTCTGGGTCAAAACAAGTGTTGGTGACATTGGTTGAACCAGGTGGACAGCATTCTCCATCATCAAAGTTATGAAACACAGTGTTACACTCCGGGTCACAGCGCCCATTTCTAATGTGGTGTGTTGAGCACTCAGCAGTGTTCTGTCCCATCGTCGGTGGAAGGCAATCTCCACCATCAAAGCCAGTCAGCCGATGGCTGCATTCGCGATTGCAGATGTCGTTTCCTACATTGGAGAAGTCACAGTTTGCCAGGATGATTCGACGACGTAGTTGTGAATTAGGAATATCCAGAACACTCAGTTCCCATGAGATGTTGTACCTACAAGTGTGAAAGCCAATATAGGTGAAAAGGTTATTCAAGCATGCGAGATTTGCGTGAGTTTCAAAGCTTTGGCCGCACACAGAATAAATAGTATTTCTTTAACTTGTATTCAAATACAAAAGTAGAATTTTTTCAGATAATAAATAATTCTGCTTTTTTATGCCTCCGCTGACAAAGTCGCCGGAGGCATTATGTTTTCGGGTTGTCCGTCCGTCTGTCCGTACCGGCTAAACCTCGTTTTTCTCAGCAACCATATGTCCGATTGAGACAAAACTTTCAGGGTCGGAGTGACACCCATGCAGAATGTTTTTATGATAATTGTGACGTCATATGTCACGTGGTTTGGCAGCCATCTTGAATTAAAAGCAAATAATTACAAAATATTTCTCGGAAACCGCTGAATGGAAAAATTTGAAACTTGGCACATTGTCAAGTACTCCCAATGAGGAACAAAAGCATGATACTGATGACATTATAGGTGAAGTGGTATACCAGCCAAAAATGTTTTAATCGAATTCCTTATCCTAAAACTCTGAAATTGCATGCGCATGATCTATGACCCATTTGTATTGAAATATTAAATTTATGACATCATAGGTCACATGGTTCGGCAACCATATTGGATTGAAGGAAAATATTAAATAATTATATCTCTGAATCCGCTCACCCTATCGATGCGAAATTTTAAAATATCATCTAACAGCACTGCTGCATATAGTTTGAAAATGATGATGTCATAGGTCACGTGGTTTGGCAGCCATCTTGGATAGAAAAACGAACCTTATCTGATCAACACAAAACTTCACAAACGAGATCCCCAACCCATACATATGCAGAGTGATGGCATCTACCCATTGTGGGACTATGCAGAAGCATATTGGCAACACAGTCACATTGTTCTAGTTTTGTTTACTCTGTCTGCCTGGCTGCCAGTCAAAATAAATTTGAAAATCATTCCAAACAGGAAAGTTACTGTTTTTAAGGACATCATAAATGACAGAAATAACAGGCACGAAGAACGAATGTATTAAATAAGGTGGTGTAAAAGGCGCTGCATCAACAGCGGCAAATTTCTGAATATTTTTGTCTGAGACCTTTAAAATCTTTATTTTATTTAAATTGAATGATATACTCAAACACTGTAGAACACAAATCGCCTTTTTAGTTATACGGGGGATGTTATTAATATTGATATTGTATTAACATTAATATCATGCTATTATATGTAATGTTGTTGAAACTTTTGTTATTAGAAGCGGCCTTGGAAAAACGCCACGATAAAGCTATCTTAATATGTTTATACCTCAACACTCAATCCCCTTTGTGGGGAAAACCCCTTGGGGTGATTGGTAGTTAAATCACCACACCCTCCATCGTGTGATCCTTAGTCTCCCTGTCAAGTTTTGTTACAATTGGATAAGTAACGACTGAATGTGTCGCGGTCAAAATTCGTCAGAAAGACAGACAGACAGACAGACAGGCACCAAATTGTGTATTTTAGTATGATAATGACCAGACAAATTTGCCACTCATAGACCCTGCCGATGATATCTTTGTTTCTCAAGGCAGTGAGTGGTAATGTTCTATGGACCACTAGTTAATGCTGCGTTGACTTTAAGAAACACCCAAATAAAATATTCTGTTCGTTTAGAACCTATTTCAGTGAACTCTCATTGGAAAATCAAATGTTGTGTACAACCTCAAAATGTTGAATGAAACAGGACAGTCTGAAGGATTTTCCAGCAGCAGTTTGAACAACAAAGAGCAATGTATAGTTTCCCCACTAGAATATCCTGATATAGAAAAAAATGTATGGCATAAAAAATATCCGCCTATCAACCTGAAAATAAAATAAAGTGTCACCATTTCATGTGCCACCAGGAAATTCCTGGGGATTGAGGTACTGCATATCTGAAAGGAAAGGAAAGGAAAGGAAAGGAAAGTACAAAATATCTGAAAGAAATGGGAGAAGGCATGAGATTTCGGTGAGCTGTCACCTTGAAGCACTTGGGGAAGAAGCAAAGGGAGAACAGACAAGCACGTAAAAAGAGGAGTGAGAAGGAACAAAGGAGTGAAGGTGAGCAACAAGTTTGCATTTTGGAAAGGTATGATTTATGAGATCAATAAATGCAAACAGATGGACCTAAATAACCACACTCAGTGGAATCGTGTTTTTATGTGTCCATTCTAATTCTGGTAAGGTGGTTCCCCATGCTTTAAAAGTGATACATGCAGTTTTATCACTTGATACTCAGCATTTAGAAGATAGAGAATAAAAACCTCATGGATTAGCATCCCATGAAGTGTTAGGGGCAGGGGCAGATTTATCCTTAATTTCTCCACTGACTGCGGAGACAAGAGCGAGTCACAAGATGGCTTCACCGATACTCAGAGTACACCAAGGAAAGTGAAGTCACTTCCCCTAGAGTCACTAGATATGTTTGTCTAAAGCCTCGGCCAGTGTTGTCTAATGCCTGTATCTGCATGCATATGATTAACTTGTGTAACTGCTCCTGCATGAGCAAGAGCTCTGATAAAAACAATTAAGGTATGAAGAGATTAAAGGGGGAAAATTTGCAAGAACGAAAGAGAAGTGGAAGAAGACCAAGCACCAACCTGTCTGTGGTGAGTGAGAAAGCAGAAATCCATGTGCCTCTGTATATTTGTTTTCAATGTCAATGGTTTGCACAGCTTTTACCTTCACAGGATCCTACAGTACAAGGTGGGACGTCGGGCCACCAGCTCACAAGGAAGGGCAATTCTAGCATTTGCCTGGCTTTGGAAACTAACTCGAAAATGTGGTTTTCCCAGCAGAGCTTATGGATGATGTTGAGACCAATGATGTCGAGGAACTGTACTTCATTCAGAGTTAATTGCAGAAAGAGGTATGAGGATTGCCTTGTCATCCTTCCTAGATATACGTAGGACGTGAGACTTACTTGGATTGAAAATCATGTTTCGGGTCTTGGAACAGACACGATTCAAGATCAACTATGAGAGATGCAGTGGAATAACTAGCATAAAGGTAATGGTCATTTTGCAGGCAAGAAAAAGGTAATACAGTTGTCATTCTGTGCAAGAAGCAAAATAATTAGACCGAAGATGCTGAATTAGACCGAATTAGACCGAACCGAATTAGACCGAATCCCTGGTGTTGGGCTAGCGGCTAGGGTGCCGGCTTAGGATCCTAGGATCCTGGGTTCGAATCCCGGTCGATTGCTGAATTAACGCCAGGGGGGTTGACTCAGCCTGTCATCCTTCCGAGGTCGGCTAATTGAGTACCAGTTCACTGGTAATTCCCTGTTTGTCGTTAAAGGCGGCAAAAAGGATTGGCGTCAGGAAGGGCATCCGGCCGTAAAACATTGCTTCAAAAAGGGGACCGAAAAACAACAACAACCACGGTTCCCGAAAAAGGCCAACCCCCGCCTTGCGGGGAAAAATGGCCTCTAAAGGTGGTTATTTTATATATATATTGTTACAGATACGACTTTGATGGTATGGTGGGCCGAGCGGGATGGCCGCCGTATCCGTACAAGTTACCCGATTGTACTCGAACGTCGACGAAGCCGCGCTATGCTGGCTCAATTGGAAAGAGAAGACACCCGGCTGGGTTATAATGACACAATACGACACCAGGGGTTCAGTTCTCAAGTATATTCGTACGGAAAAAGGTTAGATTACAGGGACAAGAGGGAAACATAGGAAGGTGGGCACTTAGACACAACCTTATATTAACCCTAGACAGACCACAGATAAACGGGACAAGGCTCACTCACACGGGGTTTGATGGCCAGGAAAGCGGCAGTCGATGGCTCAGGTGCACCTGGCTCAGGGACAGAATCACGTACGGTGGTGTCCAGCAGATGCGGGGAGGTCGCTCAGCGCTCGTGGGTCGCGACTTTTGTGGAGATGCCGGGGAGGTCGCTCAGCGCTCGGGAGGGTGGCGTCTTGTCCTTCCAAGCTCGGGGCGCATCTCACGTCACGTCCGGCGCGGGGCCGCGTATATCCGGCGGGGAGTCACGCCCTCGCTCGTTAGCTCCGCCCCATATGGCATCGGCCCATGGCTTCTCATTGGGTGCGGGGGTTACCGGCTCCGCCCTTGACGAGGGGCCGACAGGGAGCCCCCTTCTGGGTAACCCCGTCGAGCACATGTTCAATGGCGGCCAACCGAGCCGGAGTGAGGACGCAAAGCCGCTGTTGTTGTGGTTGTTGTTGGAGCTTGAGATGATGGGAAGAGATGCGGGGAGGTATGGGAAGGTCCTAAACTCCTACTGGTGCCATATCATCACATTCTGGTGCAACGAAGAGTCATAATTAATGGAAACAAGTCCTTAACTGACATAGATTAAGAATAACTAGCAAGATGTCCTATAATTGTCTACGTGTGGTGCGGGGGACCTGGGCACGACATTTAATGGGGGAATGAAGGGGAAGATCGGCTCTAATGGGTGTTGTTTACAGACAATGGGACTAGGGAATGGGGTAAGGGGAGAGTTGGGGAGTATCGGAGAAGATAGGGGAATATTTACAAGCGGATATGGAGGCCAAATTCCATATTCGCAACATTGCACCCTTCTCTACCCTCGGGGCGTCCCGACCCGATAAATTTTTACCTACTTTAGTGTGGCACGCAATGTAGTTCCCTCTACTATTAACTCTACCCTGAGTGCGACAGTTTTATAGATATTCACAAATGAGTAAATATGTCCCCCTGCGACGTTGCACCCTTCTCCTCTCAGAAACACACCCACAGGATAACCGAATCCGGAAAGAATCCTCAAACTAAACATACAGCCGGTAGGGAGCATTATTTACAAGACTACGCTGCTATTTACACTACGATCCAGGACCTGTCTTTGGAGGAACACATGCAGATGTTATGCATAGAGAGAGCGCGCTTGCCAACATCGATACACCAACCCACGAGTGCTCTGTGGCCGACGGCCTTTAATAACGTGCAGAGCACCCTTCCCGCGCATCAAAAGCACCACCCCACCACCAATCGGTGCAGTCACCATTGTTCATTGGAATAAAAATAAATTCGACAACCCCTAACCCTGCAGGTGTCTCTTGCTCTTCTTGTGGTGCACTTGGTGTTACTTAAAAGTGGTTCACCTGTATGGCATAGGTGCCACGTTGACCCATAGGTCCATCCCCGGGTGGTGCTTGGCCGCAAACGAACTGCGGTCCATCGTGGGTGGCCACAAACATTGCGGTCCATATGGTGTATCGATCCCGGCAGCAAGCAGCGAAAGTGCAGGCCCACAACTGCGTCGCCAGCACCTCTCTCTCCTCTCTCTCTACCCCAAAGCCAGATCCTCGGAGGTGGGAGACAAAAACAAGACAAGTGAGCAAGGTGGTAAGGGCGCAAAAGTGCACGCAATGCAAGGTGATGCACACTGGGGGCACATGGGAACCAGGTGAGACAGGTACGTTCCTATCGTACGCCCCCCCCACCAGGTAACCTACATGGCCCCTCCCTTACCCCTTACTGTATCAACAAAACACAACACTACCCATAAACATCTACTTTACAAATCCACAAACATCCCTACTGTCTTCCCCGTTCCTCCCATATACCAAATTCGTCTTCTCTCCCTCCTAACCAATCAAATTTGCCATTTTCAACTCTCATCAAAATTTGCCATCTCCAACTCAACATCATAATTTGCCATTACCAATTCATCATCAGTCCCTCCTAGGGAGGGAGAGATGGAATCACCCCAATGTCTCATCCACGTCGTGATGCGTCTCACAAATCCAACAGCAATTCTCATTTCTGCAACACAAACAAAGAAAACACAGGTGTGGAGTCATCATCATCACCACAGGTAAGTGGCTGCGTATGGTGCGACAGGTTCATCAATCCTAACTATTTCCTAAATGACTTTAACAACTTTACACTACCCGGGGTCTTTCTCCGGCCAACCCATTGGCCCTCTTACACTATGGGTTCTAAAAACCAATTCCCATTGGCCAAACTGTGGTGCTCTTCAATTTGGGGTCTCACTCCCCCGATTCATCTCCCGGTGCCCTCGTACAATTTCTGGGCTGTGGCGTGTACCTCTCCCAGTGGGTCTACCCACCTGCACCCCTCCACCACTGCAGTTGCCTCCGAGCTTACCTGCTCCTCACCCTAACCTAACTACCTGGGGAAGGCCCTCTGGCTCTCTCCCCACTCCGTGCCCTCTCTGGCACTGGGCTGCCCGATCCACACCCGGGATCCTCAGGCACCCACTCACAACTACCGGCTCCCAGAGCCCACCTGCGGCCTCACCTGGCCGACATCCTCACAGTGGTGGAGTGCCCAACCAACTACACACACTAACAGGCTACACGCCCAGCCATTTCCACAACACTAATGCACCCATTCACCACACCATTCTGCAACCGCACCACAAATGCCAATATCCAACCACAATTTACCTGCACCCTCTACCTAACACTTACACTACCCGCCCCGGGTGCTCGTGAAAGGGGTCCACTCTTCCCCCATCCACACCTTCGCACCATGCACACCACTCCGTACCACTCACTCCAACTCTCTCCACACACCTGTACCTGCACACCTGTGCTCTCACACCTGGTGCCACCTGCACCCTTCTCTCCCCAAGCGCATTCGCGCTGATCCACAACACTCACTCCTCACACACTGCTCCACACACCTGTCCAGTTGCACACCTGTGCAATCACACCTGTTCAACTCTCAACCACACGGCATCATCTCAGCTAACTACTCCCTTCTGACACTTGCGCTTCCCAGTCGTCCCTTTAAACTATTGCGCTCCCACGTCATTATCATCCACACTAATCTACCTGCGTCCCCACTACAGGTATCAGTCACTAACTAAACTTAACGTTACCTAATGTCATCTTCGCTAGATCCCTACACACCATATCCTAACCCACCCGGGCTAGTTTTCACTGCCATACACCCCATAATCTATTGCTCCTTTGCCCCATCATGGGAAGGATGGTGGATTTGCCATCCCACCACATCGGGGGTCTCTCACTACCAATTTTGCACATCAAATTCCAACAAATCAAAAATTTGGCCAATCACTGCCCATCATCTGCCAATCACTACTGCCAATCCTTTGCCAATCATCAAATTTTGTTTTTCTCTAATTTTGGGTCCAAAACACTAACCTCATCACCCAGTCGACTCACTAATACCTCTCGGTGCGCCAATCCCTGTCCAAAGCCCGGCTTCGTAAAGCCAAGCAATGGATGCTGGTTGTTTTGTGCCGGCGGCTGGATGCGTCCGGCATTCGGGGCAGGGACGGGGGCTTACCCGTGCCGAGATCCCACGCACCATCTCGGCACGGAGCCATCCAATGTCCCGCTCTCGACCTGCCGGCACGTCTCACCAAAAAGTGGTCGCCATGACGACCCTTTCTATCGGGCTGCCAGCTCCGCCTAGTGGAGCACGGACGCGGCCGTTCAAAGCGAGGCCCGGCACGCACCGAGGGCCCGATTCGGCTAAAAGTCGACCTAACCTCTAACCCGTTTAATGTCGATGCTTCACCTGCATGCTTACACCCCGAAGCCCGTTCCTTGCTCACACATCCAGCCGTGCCCATGCTCCTCGTACCGTTCCTTACACACCCAGGCACACCCATTCCACTCACAGCCTTGGTCACACACCTGACCACCGAACACTTTGGCACACATTCGTTGTTCGCACACCTCACCAATACACCTCTTCGCGCCCCCTCCTCGGTCACCTCCTCTGTGACAATCACAGGTGTGCTCTCATTCGCACACCCAACCACGTGCCTCACCACCAACTCCAGCGTGCATTCCCACTCACGCTCTACCATTCCAGGTGTGCATCCTTCCATCCCAGGTGTACATCCTCGCTCACCTGTCACAACTAACTCACGCTCCATGTCACTCTCACTACTTTCACCTCCACTCGTGACAACGCACTCACCCTTACTCTTGACAGCACACTCTTTCCCCATGCACCTGTCCGTCACACACCTTTCTCGCGCACACTCTCCCGTTACACCCTCTGTAACACTCACCACAGGTGGACACTCTTCCTTACTTCTGACAGCGCACTCTTTCCTCATGCATCTGTCCGTCACACACCTTTCTCGCGCACACTCTCCCGTTACACCCTCTGTAACACTCACCACAGGTGGACACTCTTCCTTACTTCTGACAGCGCACTCTTTCCTCATGCACCTGTCGGTCACACACCTTTCTCGCGCACACTCTCCCGTTACACCCTCTGTAACACTCACCACAGGTGGACACTCTTCCTTACTTCTGACAGCGCACTCTTTCCCCATGCACCTGTCCGTCACACACCTTCCTCGCGCACACTCTCCCGTCACACCCTCTGTAACACTCACCACACCACGCTTCCATGTGCTCCCTCGCACACGCGCTACGACCGACTCACTCTCGCCAGCACCCTCACTCCTTGGCACGCACTTTTTCCTCACACACCCCAGAGTCGGACTTCCTCGCACACCTCCTTTTTCGCACACCAGACCTGTCGCACACTTCACCAGTGGCCTCTCACGAACACCCGGGTCCATCTCGACCCCCAAGCTTCTTAAATCCCCTGGCGCATCATACGCACGACCATATTGGTCACCACTTACACCAGGTCCTCTTCCTCTTCGCTTCTCCTCCATCACCTGCGAATCCCTCATCCGGTTAATGAGCACATCATCACGATCCGAACACAGACTTTGGACCAATTCTTTTACTTCCTCCTTTATCTCTTTCTTATCCTCTCTCCGTCGCTTCTTAATTTCGCTCACCCCTTCTTCCACTTCCTCTAATTTTTGCTTCATCTCCTTCATCTCTTCGTGCGCCCCTTTAAGTTCTTCCTCTAACTCCACTTTATTTTTTTCTATGTGCTCCCGCACCTCCCGCTCTTTAACCTCCATTACCTCTACCACCTTGTCCATTTTCCTCGTCAGGTCCTCATGTACCGTCTGGCACTCTTTTTTAATTACCCCTACGTCCTTTTTCATCTCCTTCTGTGTCGATTTTAAACCCTCTATTACCGCTGTGTTCTTCTTTACCTGGTCCCCCAACTCCTTTTGTCCCACTGTCAGTTGTTCTACTCCCAGCGTCAACTCCTCTATACCACCTTGCAATTTTACAGTCCCCTTTCTCACCTCTTTCTCCATGCGCTCCTTACAGTGCCTCACCTCCTCGCGCACTCCTCCGACCTCCTCACTCACTCCTCTTCTGATCTCCTCCCCCATCACTTGCATCTCCTGCCCAGATGCCACCCTCATCTGCTCCATTTCCTCCCTGTGAGCATCCAGTTTGGTTTCTACCCCCATTCTGACCCCCTCTATCTGCTGCCCCATTTGGTTAACTTCCCTTTCCGCTTGGTCCCTCATGTCCCTCAATTTGCCTTCCATGGTGTTTTCTAACCCCTCTAACCCTTTTTGCATCCCTTCCATTTGATTCTCTTGAGCGGCCATTCTGTTTTCTACCCCCGTTAACCCATTCTTTACTTCTTTTATCCCGTTGTCTAACTCCTCAAAATTATTGTCTAACTTCTCAATTTTCTTGTCTAACTCCTCAAAATTATTGTCTAACTTCTCACTGGTACCCCTCGCTTCGTCCCTCATTACCCCCAATTGCTCACTCCGAGCCCTCGCTTCGTCCCTCATTACCCCCATTTGGTTTTCCAATCGCTCACCCTGAGCATCCATCCGGTTTCCCAACCGCTCACTATCAGCCCTCGTTTCCTCCCTCATTTTCTCGCTATTCTGGGCCATAAGGGCCTTCATTTGTATGAAAAAAAGGCCCCAATCCATCGGGGGCGCTGCCACGGTCGCTGGCGCGGTGATCAGCGAGGCGCCATTTTGCGCGCCCGCTTCTTCGTGCGTGACGGCGCTATTTTGCGAACCTGCCGCCCTCACTGCTTCGCTCTCCTCCTGTCCCTCATTTTGGTCCTGGATCGACCCTACCTCACTCTCCCCTACCGGACCCCAGCCGTCTTGATCCGCCATAGCGCGACTTGCAAAATTCGAGTTTCGTAAAACAAAACAAATTTCGGCCGCTCCAAATTTTGACCAAATTTTTTTTTTCCTCTATTCGTTTTTTTTTTTCTTCAAAATTTGGTCGGGCCTCGAATCTCACTCCCGACACCAATTGTTACAGATACGACTTTGATGGTATGGTGGGCCGAGCGGGATGGCCGCCGTATCCGTACAAGTTACCCGATTGTACTCGAACGTCGACGAAGCCGCGCTATGCTGGCTCAATTGGAAAGAGAAGACACCCGGCTGGGTTATAATGACACAATACGACACCAGGGGTTCAGTTCTCAAGTATATTCGTACGGAAAAAGGTTAGATTACAGGGACAAGAGGGAAACATAGGAAGGTGGGCACTTAGACACAACCTTATATTAACCCTAGACAGACCACAGATAAACGGGACAAGGCTCACTCACACGGGGTTTGATGGCCAGGAAAGCGGCAGTCGATGGCTCAGGTGCACCTGGCTCAGGGACAGAATCACGTACGGTGGTGTCCAGCAGATGCGGGGAGGTCGCTCAGCGCTCGTGGGTCGCGACTTTTGTGGAGATGCCGGGGAGGTCGCTCAGCGCTCGGGAGGGTGGCGTCTTGTCCTTCCAAGCTCGGGGCGCATCTCACGTCACGTCCGGCGCGGGGCCGCGTATATCCGGCGGGGAGTCACGCCCTCGCTCGTTAGCTCCGCCCCATATGGCATCGGCCCATGGCTTCTCATTGGGTGCGGGGGTTACCGGCTCCGCCCTTGACGAGGGGCCGACAGGGAGCCCCCTTCTGGGTAACCCCGTCGAGCACATGTTCAATGGCGGCCAACCGAGCCGGAGTGAGGACGCAAAGCCGCTGTTGTTGTGGTTGTTGTTGGAGCTTGAGATGATGGGAAGAGATGCGGGGAGGTATGGGAAGGTCCTAAACTCCTACTGGTGCCATATCATCACATTCTGGTGCAACGAAGAGTCATAATTAATGGAAACAAGTCCTTAACTGACATAGATTAAGAATAACTAGCAAGATGTCCTATAATTGTCTACGTGTGGTGCGGGGGACCTGGGCACGACATTTAATGGGGGAATGAAGGGGAAGATCGGCTCTAATGGGTGTTGTTTACAGACAATGGGACTAGGGAATGGGGTAAGGGGAGAGTTGGGGAGTATCGGAGAAGATAGGGGAATATTTACAAGCGGATATGGAGGCCAAATTCCATATTCGCAACAATATATATATATATATATGCTGAGTCTGCTCGATATTTCCGAATTTTAAAGAAAATGTGGAGTAGTCTTGTGGACATGTTGCTGCAAATTACTCGTAGGTTCGTTACTTGCAACAGATAGTGGATGAACACCTCCACATTGTGTACACTGCTTGAGCCAATGATTAGGATGTTTACATTTATGGGCCAAATGTTGTTGTTTTTTACAAATACAAAAAGGGCAGAATACCAAATTAGAAATAAATATCCCAAATTATAAATTACACAGTCATACCTTTCAAAGGCGTGGTTGAGCACGAAGTGTTGGTTTTGTATTTGATGTGGCTGTATGGTGGGCCTGCTTCCATCACTCTCACGTACGTTCACAAGCCGGTAACGCATGACCTTCAGTTCATGCAGTGGCCAGTAGTTGTTGTAACTGGACACGATGCGTACATTGTCACACACCGTCTGTCCGCATGGTGGTGGCAGGATCATCGGTAAGCTCGGTAGGTGAGGAGGACCGTCAGGAAGTGGAACAAGACGAGGGTATCCCCCTCGCCTAACTCTCGTCCAGCTGCTATTCAGAGCATCAAAATTTCCGTAAAGTGATGGTGTGGGAACCTTATCAGACATTAGAAGGTATCGAACCTCTGTCTGAGTTAAGGAAGTTGACCAGAGTTGAAGGCCATATATGAAACCACGATAGAGATAACCTCTTGTGGAATGATCTCCTCCAAGGAAAAGTGACTTACAAGGTGCTGCACCTGCTGCAAAAAGTGGACCAGATGCCTGTTTTTTACCCAATGCCACTTGTACACCATCCACAAATAGAGCTAGCCGATGGCCATTGTATGTGGCTGCTATGTGGGTCCATACACCAGGTGTGTAGCGAGATGGAGATGTGACGTAAATTTTCTCAGGAGCACGATCAGTTCGCAGTGACACAAAGAAGCGAGAATGTGGTGAAACACGAGGCCTGCCATCAGGTTTTACATGCTCAATGCCAACTGTCCAGCCCTTGTTGTGTATTCCATAGAAGCAATCATCAAAGAGGCCTGCAGAATAAAATGTGTGGAGGTTAGCAGATAAATCGCAAACAAATTGAAATGAGTCTATTATTATTATGTTAATCCTGGAGTGAAATTGGGAAGGTAGCTATAAAGATAAATCCCCTTCTTGGAGTAAGGTATTAAATAATCAGTATATGCAGCAGGTGGATGTGTTGGATTGTTAGATCACCCACATGCGTGATGGGTCAAAAAGGCTCCATCATTAGAATAGTCTATAACAAAAGTCACTTACTCAAATTGAGGACAAACATGCGCTCGTATCACAATCTCCCACCCAAAAATAAATATCTATATATATATCTATATATATATCTATATCTATATCTATATATATATACATACATACATACACACACACACACACACACACACACACACACACACACACACACACACACACACACACACACACACACACACACGAGTATATAGATATATACATTATGTATATAGTAAAAGCTTAAATTTTGCAATATCACGGGGGTTACTTTCCTTAAAAGTGTGGCGGAATCCAAAACCGCAAAAGTTAAAACCAAGGCCCTATCGGGAAAAGGGGGTTAGGTTCCTGTTCTTTTGTAAAATTTAGAGGAAGGTGGGTGGCAGCCAAAAATAAACATGTCACAAGTGAAATAAACATGCAAATTAAATATAAATCGGCTTTACAATGAAGTCACTTGTTGCATTGAAGCAGATAAAAAGTTCAGCAGCAGATTAAACGTGGACCCTCCCTTCAGGAATGTGTCGAAAGCCCCCACCATCCCTAACCCATTAATCTTCTGAATTATTTCCCTTTGTAATCTGTCGATGTGGTTCTTTCATAAATTATGCTCTGGTGCTCTGCAAACCAGTGAGTTCCACCCCTCGCACCACCATCACCTTTTTGCACTGGATTCATTTTTATCCATCACTTTACGAGAAACTACGAGAGACTTCTGGTGCGAGATAACCACCCATTGGATGAAAACACAGAACGTAGCTCATAAAACCTGAATGGTCGAAATTAAGCCATGGGATAATTAAATAGGTATATCAATAAGTTGCCCACGAATGGTTGAAACTGCAAAAGCTAAAACGTTTGTTAAAAATTGAAACCCATGATATTTCAGTGTTTATTAGGACAACACACACACACACACACACACACACACACACACACACACACACACACACACACAAGTTTAAGAAGGTGGAACGGAGTCCTCCCAGGTCACTAAGTATACATTCCGCTAAGATTGGGGGTGGGGGGATGGGGGCGAGGGGTGCCACGATTCATGGACCACCATGAAGTTTTCTCAAAATTTTGTTCTGAGGACTCTTTTCAGGAACGTCATTGAGCCCCAGGCATCTTCCCATTAATTTGTATTAATAATCCCAGGGATGGTTTTTAAGATCTCCATAGGGTTCTTCTTCATCATTGCCATTTCCCTAATTATTACTGGCACTATTTCTGTGCTCTTCAGCTTCCAGGATATTTTCAATTCATTTTTGAGGTCCTGGTATTTGGTAATTTTCCTGATTTCTGCATTGTATCGGCCAAAATTGGTACTATCTTTTAATTATTACTATCATGTAAGAACTACAGACTTTGCATTTAATATGGAATATTTTTTTTTTCTTGACTTGGCTTTACTTTCTGAACTCAGTATATCAATCTGGTGAGTTTCTTTTACCCTTCGGTGATGTCTTTGTTGAAAGAACCATGTCACTGATTGTCTGTCGCAGCAAGAAGTCAATAACAGGATTATATAACAGGTGGCATGACAAAATGTACGGACAGGTACATTTGACGATTGGCTTCACAATCGGGTATATAAGGGTTGTTGTGTTCTGTATTAGTGGAAAACAACTGCTGCACGTCTACAAAAGTTATTGCCGCTTCCCCTGGAGATGGTTCGTCAACTCGACAATACTGTTTGTCATTTAGTGGTGGCTTTACAAAATTCCGGCATGAAACAGCGTGCTATTGCTCGGCAGTATGGCATCACTCAAGGTCAGGTGTCAAAGATCCTGAAACGAAATGCTCAGAGGGGTTTCCCTACTCCAATACCGAGGTCAGGACGTCCCCACAGAACCACAAGGAGGGATGATCGCCAGCTGCACCGGTTAGTCCGCAATGGCCATACCAAGTCAGCTAATCGGCTTAGGGCTGAGTGGCAGCAACTGACAAATGTGCCTGTATCCAGAAGGCTAGTCAACCAATGACTGGTTCAAGCAGGCTATCGTGCCAGGCGTCCCCTGAGAAAGCCAGGTCTGACCAGACAACACCACCAGCGCCGATTGCAGTGGGCCAGAGAGCACCGTCAATGGCAGCCAGGACACTGGAATCACGTGATCTTCAGTGACAAGTCTAGATTTCTGGTCTATCGTCAATATGGCCGCGTCCGAGTGTGCAGAAAAGTGCATGAAGCCTACAACGAAGATTGTATAGTGCCAAGAGTCCAAGCTGGAGGTGGTGGGGTGACCGTTTGGGCTGCTTTCCATGCAGGGGGCAAAACTGACCTGGTTGTTCTGAATGGAAACCTGAACCAGTTCAAGAACAGGGCCATTCTGGAAGAAACATTGCTTCCATTTGTTTGTGTAGCCTTTCGAGGAAACTTTGTCTTCCAAGATGACAATGCACGGCCTCATCGTGCTCGCATGATCCAACACTTTCTTGCTGACCGTGGTGTAGAGCATATGGAGTGGCCTGCCATGTCCCCGGATATGAATCCGATGGAGAACTTGTGGGCAGAATTAACGCGTCAAATCGACAACTTGGATCAGCAGCCTGCCTCTGTGCATGAATTGCAGCAGGCTATTGTAACTGCATGGCAAGCGATTCCTGTCCAAACCTTGGCAAATCTCGTGAACAGCATGCCTCAACGTGTACGTGCTCTCCTGAATGCTCGTGGGGGTTACACGAAGTACTGAACTGTAATTTTACTGTCCGTAATCCCAGTCGTAATTTAACTTTTGCTTTTGTGAAAATTTTTTTTTGGCTAATGTGCAAAATAAAGAGATACTTCTGGAAAACGCACAGAAGTTTAACACAGTACTGTCCGTGAATGGAGTTCGATATCAGTTTACATCACTTTCAAGGATCAATTTATTTGCTTTGAAATGTAAAATGTGGTTTTTGTTTCTTTTAAAGGTCACATTAACAAAATGCAGATAATTTCAACATAATTCCAATGAACTTTTGGTTCTAAGTCATCTTGAAAAGTAAGTTCATCCCCACAAAAAAGATATTCCATATTAAATGCCAAGTCTGTATATTTGGTCACAATGCTTTGTTTTGAATGTTCACGTTCGATGGGATAATCAGGTCGTATGCGAGCATTACTTCCTTATTGTTCTCAATTGTCATTGTTGGTTCATGTTTTCATGCGTTTTCTTTGACTGGGATATCAAAGTTTTTGCAGATGTGCCAGTGCATTACTCCACGTACTGTGTTGTGCCTTTGTGTGTACAGCTGTTCTGACATGAGTATTTTCATCCTGATAGGTGGTGGCTCATACTTTCTGTTTCTACCTTGCAAAATCTACACTTGTCTGATTAACTCAGTCCCGCCATCTTCTTAAAGTCATTCATGTAGAGTCCCAGTTCTTGGTCATTTATTATGATTTGTTCTCCATCTCAGTTGAGCTGAGCTCTTCTTAGCCATTCCAAAGCCATCTTTGTCTATGCCAATTCTGTCCAACTCCTTTTTACCTGTGACATGTCGCAGGTCAAAAAGAGATTCATGTTGCTGTTGTTGTTTTCGGGGACTTGTTGGGGGTAGATTTTTGAACTGTGAAACCATTGGTCAGCCAGACCACACCCACATCTGTCACTAAACTGAACCCACCATAGCACCAAAATGAAATTATATGGCCGCAATCTTTTTTTCTGATAGGCCTTTGTTTGGGTCGAGTGTTATTCATGAGAGGGACCCCAAAACATCTAATCATATGTCAAATAATAGTAAGGTTTAATTAAGCCTGTCAGAACACATGGTACGCCAGAACGTACAGTAATCAAGCGTTGTTTTATGTTACGTTATCAAGCGTTACGTTTCGTTATCAAGCGTTACGTTAAGCAAATTACTAAAAAATATCTTTACGTAAATTATGGACGGCCCCATACTGGGATTAAGCAATCCGTGACTGTGTTACAAATCAGCTTGTTCTGATATAACTGTAGGGGAAGGGGCAGGGGGAGGGCTGATATGCATAAAAGGTGTAGTGTTAATTTTTAATAGCGCATTAAATGTGTGTTTCCGAATGTTTTAATTAAGAGTGCCTTAAATGCGCGTTTCCCAATCTCCATTACCGGATTTTGTCACAGGTTGTGACCACAGTGCGGTCATTCTTGGTTATACCTTCCTTCTATTTTAGCGTTTACCTCATTGTCGGTGCATGCATATTTTGTTTTGTATTTTTATTTTGTTTTGTTCGCAATAGTTGGGGCTGTATTCGTTGCTGTTTCAGTTTCATGGGTGACATCTTCCATTTGCACCTGTCTTTGGAAATTTTTTGCTCGGTTGGTTAGGGATACCTTCTCTGATTTGCTGTCTTCATGTTTGCATACAAAATGGATTTGTAGTCTGTTGAACATTTTCACATTTCACATCGAGCTCCATCAGGCCATTGCCGCCACCTTGTCTCGGCAGGTACATCCTCGAGATGCACTAATTTTTGTAGAACATTTTGTGGGTAGTGAGGAGTGTCCTTATTTTGATATCTAGCTTGTTGGTTTCCACCTGTGACCAGGCTATGATTACTTGTGGGTGGGCTAGCTGTATTGGAACACTGGGACTGCTAGTTGGTTTATGGCTTTGATTTTTATTTCTCGGGACGAGATATGTTTTCATGATCAGCCTCATTCTACGCAAGTATTCATTGGCAATTGTTTTGCACATTTGTTTGTGACATATTTGGTGGCCCTCTGCCACTAAAAGTAAATTTGTATGATGCTTTATTTTTATAGTTCATGCATTGTTGTATTTGTATCATTATGCCTCCGCTCCCGAAGGTGGCTGGAGGCATTATGTTTTCGGGTTGGCCGCCCATCCATACGGGATAAACCTCGTTTTTCTCAGCAACCACATGTCCAATTGAGCCGAAGCTTTCAGGGTAGGAGTGAAACCCATGCAGAATGTTTTTATGATCATTGTAACGTCATAGGTCACGTGGTATGGCAGCCATCTTGGATTAAAAGCAAATAATTTAAAAAATATTTCTTTGAAACCGCTGAATGGAAAATTTTGAAATTTGGCATATTGTCAAGTTCTCCCAATGGGGAATAAAAGCTTTATAATGTTGACATCATAGTTGAAGTGGTATACCAGCCAAAAATGTTTTAATCGAATTCCTTATCCTAAAAATCTGAAATTGCATGCACATGATCGATGACCCATTTGTATTGAAATATTCAATTTATGACATCATACGTCACATGCTTTGGCAGTCATATTGGATTTAACCTAAAACCTTTAAAAAAAAAACCTTCTCCCAAACCACCAAATTGATTGACTCTAAACTTTACTTGTGTCATTGAAGAGGCATGGCGATTAAAATGTGATCATCAAAACATTATTGGTCACATGGTGTGGCAGCCATATTGGATTGAAGGAAAATATTAAATAATTATATCTCTGAAAGCGCTTACCCTATCAATGCAAAATTTTACAAATATCATCTAAAACCATTGTTGCATGTAGTTTGAAAATGATGATGTCATAGGTCATGTGGTTTGGCAGTCATCTTGGTTAGAAAATCGAACTTTATCTGATCAACATGAAACTGCACAAACGTGATCCACTACCCATACATATGCAGAGTGTACATTTTATAAGGTCATATGTCACATGGTATGGCAGCCATATTAGCTTGAAAGCCGATATTTTAAAAAATCCCTTCTCTGAAACCGCTTCACCTATCGATGTGAAACCTGTCATGGCTGGTGAAAATGTGATACTTGAAAACAGCTGAAGGGATTTAAATGAAACTTGTTTATTTTTATGACAGTGAAAAAGGGCATCTACCCGTTGTGGTACTATGTGCAGGAATATTGGTGACACAGTCGCATTGCTCTCGTTTTTTATGTTATTAGTTTTTTTGTCGGTGTACCTTGTACGAATGTGCACTTGGCACACTTATCTCGGCCAAATTCCATTTGAATGTTGTCGGAGCACAATTTCACTAATTTCAGTTGTTCTACCATGTTTTCATCATTTGGTGCAAAGAGTTTTAGATCATCCATGCGCATGTGCAGATGTGTCACCTACCCTGTCTCTTTGGACATTCTCTTATTGGATGTAAGGGTTTATCCATGCCCTTACTCCTTAATTAAGCTACTCAGTGGGTCCAGGGCCAGGAAAAAACAGGAGGAAAAGGGCTATCACACTGGAAGATCACGTAACGTATCTTCACCGCTATTTCGATCTTTCCTTCCGAGTGCTGCAGTATCAGTGTGGTGTTCCAAAGCTCCATTGCTTTCTCAATCAGTTTGATTATTTCAGGGTTGATCTTGTACAAGGGCATGCTTTTTATCATTCATGAATGTGGGACACTATCATGAATGTGACATAGAAAAAATTGAGACATGGCTCATTGTAAAGAACTCTCCATGTGGAATAACATACGTTAATGATGATGTCATAGGTGCCTCCATTATGACGTCATAATTTGTCAAATACAAAACTTCATCCAATCAAGATGAAATTTATTGAGCATCATCTCGGGATAAATTGGTGGAGTAAAAAAACAAATTATGACGTAATCGGTCACGTGGTTCGGCCGCCATATTTGTTTTAACACAAAACTCATTAAAATCACTTAAAACACGTCCTGGCGATGGTCTGCAATCTCTGATTGCTCTTTCTAGTTTTTCTTGTGGTGATGTTTGCCTGTCACCTTTTCCTGAATGAGCAATGCTGCTGTGAAGCTCACGGTGTTGATCTCCTTCAATCCGTCTGACCTTGGTATGATTTTTCTGAGTGCTGTGTTGGTTCTCTGCCATATTGTTATTTTTTTATATATAGAGCTGTGATCTTTCCCTGAGTGGTATCAATCCCATCTCCTCTATTTTGTTGGCCAGCTCTTTCTCCAGTTCACGCTGCTCTTCAGCTTCCATGTCTCCTTCCTTTCCCTCATTCTGCCATTCTCCCTCCTTCCTGCGCATCATTATCTTCACCTCCATGCACTTCATATTCCTTTTCTTCTTCCTGTCATTCTCCTTCCTCTTCTTGCCCATCACAATCCACCCCTTCCATCCTAATCACCCCACTGGTGCAAGTGCCTCCTGGTCCACGTCAATTGGTTGGGTGCGTATCCCATCCCTCCATCATTTGTCGTCCCCGCCGCTGGGTCTTCGATGCCACGCCGTGTCCCAAGCCACGGGTTTTGCCTCTCCCCATGCCCTTGCGGTCACCTCCTCACTCTCCCTCTGTCCATCTCCTGGCGACTCCTCTTCTTCCATTCTCCTCAAATCTTCTGCCGCTTGCTGTCTGGCTTTGTCTGTTATCTTTTATTAGTTTTCTATTCAGTGACCTACTGTAAATACTGTTGAAGCAATCCTGTGAAATTTATACAATGGGACAGTCTCTTATGTGGTGGCTAGTTGTGTGTGTGTGTGTGTGTGTGTGTGTGTGTGTATGTGCTACGTGGCCCTCCCGGTGACTACCTGGTCTCGGTGACCCCCGGACCGTGAGAGGAACTCCGCCAGAAAGATCTATTATTTATGCGCTTTCGTGACGCAATCAATATGAATTCCAATCAATAAGAAACCCCACACCAAGGATCCGGAATAATCAATGATATATTCCCCGAGCAATCAACAACCATCCACAATCAGCAATCAATAGTACAAAGATGTAAACTCATCTATAATAACTCTAAGATGGCCATCTTATATATTCCTCATGTGAGCCCCACTCCCGACTCCCTCCATGGTCAATGTCTCTCTCAATGTCTCCGTACTCCGGAAGTTCGATCTCCGCACGTGGGCGGTTGAACGGACCCTTCCTGACGTGCTTTCACCGGGCACGTCCCGTACCGGGAACAACGGCTGCAGCGCACACCTCCTGGCCAAGCAAAGCAGGTACAGCAAAGCAGGCAAAGCAACACGCGGCTTGCCCAGCGCGCGCGGCCCAAGGTGCGACCCGTACGCAGCCTTGTAGACGGTGAGGCGAACTGTGCCAGCTGCTTGGTTCCGTGCACGAACCCACGGCGACTTGACGTGTCAAAGGGTAGTTACACGTCCCGGTAACTCCTCTCGCCAGACGGGCTTTTAAAGGCCGATTCTGTTACGTTGCTCAATCGATACTGCTCGCGTCCGAGCTCGGCGAGGAAGAAGAAGAATCGTCGCTTCTCTAGGACCTCGTGTCTTTTCTTCTTCCGTTTCTGGTCTCCTTTTTCCCAGAAGGGCTCCTGACCCTTTAATCACAACACCCTTTAATCGACTACACATTGATAAGCAAAGACCTGAATAGTAATTCACATACATTCACATACATATGTAACACTCCCCCCTTCAAGAAAGAAAGTTTGAACCCAGCGAAAACTTTCTTTGCCGGCCAAATTGGATAAACAAACCAGATAACTCACCCCCCCCCCCCCCCAACTCATCAGTTCCCCCCGGGCACAGTCATCACTTAAAAATAAAGCAACAAAATTTCACACAATCCCCAAGATTAATTCCCTCTGGACCAAGCGTCAACCACTTCTAGTTTCTCGTGAATGACGGTTAAGAGGTGGTGACCAAAGCCCCCAAATTTAAACCTCTCTATAGCACTTTTTCGGGAGGCCCAGCGGAGTATTCCCTACATGGACGCCTTAAGGAATGTGGAGTTCACGGTTAGTCCGGGGAGGAAAGTTCATTACATGGACGCCTTTAAGAACGTGGAGTTCACGGTTAGTCCGTGCAGGAAAGTTCACTACCTGGACGCCTTTAAGAACGTGGCGTTCACGGTTAGTCCGTGTAGGAGCCCCGGCTCGGCGGCTCCCCCGTATATAGTGCTTCAACTTCTCCAGACTCCTAACAGTTACGGTGGGACCCCTTGTCCCAGCCGTTACCTGACTGGCGGTCTCCTTCTCGGCCAGTGCTCTGACATTCATTCTTTCGGGAGGTGCCGTAACTCTGGGAGCCTCCATAGTAATATCGGCTGCTGCCAACCCCAAAACTACTGCCAAGTTGTCCTCTTCTGTAGACCTCTCGACGCCTACGAAATGCCTTCCCTACTGTTATGGTCTGACCCTCCCAATCCTTACCATTCCAATTCTTCTCTGCCTCCCTGGCGTCTCTTGTGCTTGCAAACGTGACAAAGCCGAACCCTCTTGACCGTTGCGTTTCCCTGTCTTTTACCACCTGCACTTCCACCAGCGGCCCATATCTGTTGAAGACAGAGGTCAGAACTTCTTCCTCTGTGTTGAAGTTCAGTCCCCCTACAAATAACTTGTAACTTTTGTCGCCATCCCGAGCTGGTGGGGTGTTATTTTCCCTGCTGTGCTCTTTACCAACCCTCGGGTTACCTTAAATTTGCCCCCCGGCCAAATCATTCCCAATAATCACAGATACTCCCTCTACAGGAAGCGTGGCTTGTAAACCGACGGTGACCGGTCCTGACACCAAATCGGATTCCAAATGGATGACATGAAGTGGGGCACTCACACAGCCACCGATCCCTTGTAACCGAACACTATCACCAGTTGCGGTACTCTTTGACAATGGTAAAATGCCTTCAAGCATTAAGGATTGATGGGCTCCTGTGTCCCTCAAAACCCTAACCGGTCTTGGGTTAGTCAAGTCTCTCTTGAGTGAGACCAACCCCTCATAAATAAATGGTTGGTAACTCTTCTGTGGGCGATTTCTTACGTTTGCCATCGCATTCGGAGTTGTACTAGTCGGACTCCGCTCTGGGTTGTCCCTTTTCATGAGGTAACAACTGGACATCAAGTGTCCAGGTTTTTTGCAAAAGGGGCAAGTAGGCCCGGAGGAAAAACTCGTGGTCTGCCTCGGGCCCCCCGAAAAATAAGTTTGTCTTGGGCCCGCAGCCCTCTGATTTCGAACAGGTGGGGTATCCGCGTTGTCCCCATAATCCTCTCGAGGCCACCGCCATGTATTGTCGTTCTCCGCACCTGCTGTTCCCCACCTCCCCTGCGGAGATCTAGGCGAGGAGTTAGGTTCGTGGACCCCTATCCGGTGTGTTAAGGCATAATCATCTGCCAGGGTGGCTGCGTCCCACAACTTCGGTACTTTCTTTTCCTGCAGGTACACTTTTATGTCCTCGTGGACACACTGTTGAAATTCCTCCACCAGTATCAGGTCACGCAATGCTTCGAAGTCGTTCCCGACTCCTTTTGACTCACACCACCGATCAAACCTGTTTTCTTTCACTCTAGCAAACTCCACATGGGTCTCACTCTCCCTCTTCCTGGCATTCCTGAATTTTTGCCGGTAAGCTTCCGGAACCAACTCATAGGCTTTGAGGATGTGCTTCTTCAATACCTCATAATCTGCACATTGGTCCATTGGTAGCGCCGAATAAATCTCTTGAGCTTTTCCCACCAGCACACTTTGCACTAGTATGGTGCAGGCCTCCTCCGGCCAGTTTAACTGTCGAGCCACTTTCTCAAAGTGTGGAAAAATTTTTGCGACTTCCTTTTCACTGAAGGGTGGAACCAGCCTCACATGTCTGCCCACATCCCAGGTGTTCTGGCTAGGTGTCGACCCCATCAGCAAGGGTGGTACCTCTCCCCGTTCTCTCATTAACTCCAGCTCCTTGAATTTAATTTCTTGCTGAAGCTCCATGTCACGTTCCTTTAATTCCCTTTCCGCTTTTCTCTCCTCTGCTTCGAGGTCCCTTGCAGCTCTCCTCTCCTCTGCTTTTCTCCCTTCTAACCTTTCCTGGAGTTCTCGTTCCACTCTCCTTTCCTCTGCTTGTTTCTCTTCTCTCCTCTCTTCTGCTTTCCTTTCTTCTTCTGCTCTTTCCTTGTCTGCTTTCCTTTCTTCTTCTGCTCTTCCTTTTCTGCTTTCCTTTCTTCTTCTTTTAACCTTTCCTGGAGTTCTCGTTCCACTCTCCTTTCCTCTGCTTGTTTCTCTTCTCTCCTCTCTTCTGCTTTCCTTTCTTCTTCTGCTCTTTCCTTTTCTGCGTTCCTTTCTTCTTCTGCTCTTTCCTTTTCTGCTTTCCTTTCTTCTTCTTTGATCCGTTCCTGGCTCTGTAATTGCAACTCCAGTTTCCGGAGCTCAACGTCTTCTGGTTCTTCGGGTAGCCACTCCCAGGCTAACTCGTCCCATGTTCCTAATCCCACCATAGATTGTATCACCGTGGTCTGCAACTCTGCCTTCCTCAAATTAGTTCGGACCTCCAAGTTAAAATGTTTGGCCAATTTCAAGAGGTCCGCTTTTAGTAACGCTCGGAACTGTGCCTCACTAGGTGTTACCGCAAAGTTCTGTGCAACAAACGCCATGGTGACTATCGTTAACACCTGTTAACCTTCACCCAAGACTTTACCACAATTTCTCAAAAATTTACCAATTAATAATTAATTAATAAATTGTAATTAATAAAAACTATTATTTTATTATGGTATACAATTTTAAATCCCGGACATAGACCCAATTGCGAATCCACAAATCGTAATTCGGACGAGCCCCCAATTCTGTTACGTGGTCCTCCCGGTGACTACCTGGTCTCGGTGACCCCCGGACCGTGAGAGGAACTCCGCCAGAAAGATCTATTATTTATGCGCTTTCGTGACGCAATCAATATGAATTCCAATCAATAAGAAACCCCACACCAAGGATCCGGAATAATCAATGATATATTCCCCGAGCAATCAACAACCATCCACAATCAGCAATCAATAGTACAAAGATGTAAACTCATCTATAATAACTCTAAGATGGCCATCTTATACATTCCTCGCGTGAGCCCCACTCCCGACTCCCTCCATGGTCAATGTCTCTCTCAATGTCTCCGTACTCCGGTAGTTCGATCTCCGCACGTGGGCGGTTAAACGGACCCTTCCTGACGTGCTTTCACCGGGCACGTCCCGTACCGGGAACAACGGCTGCAGCGCGCACCTCCTGGCCAAGCAAAGCGGGTACAGCAAAGCAACACGCGGCTTGCCCAGCGCGCGCGGCCCAAGGTGCGACCCGTACGCGGCCTTGTAGACGGTGAGGCGAACTGTGCCAGCTGCTTGGTTCCATGCACGAACCCACGGCGACTTGACGTGTCAAAGGGTAGTTACACGTCCCGGTAACTCCTCTCGCCAGACGGGCTTTTAAAGGCCGATTCTGTTACGTTGCTCAATCGATACTGCTCGCGTCCGAGCTAGGCGAGGAAGAAGAAGAATCGTCGCTTCTCTAGGACCTCGTGTCTTTTCTTCTTCCGTTTCCGGTCTCCTTTTTCCCAGAAGGGCTCCTGACCCTTTAATCACAACACCCTTTAATCGACTACACATTGATAAGCAAAGACCTGAATAGTAATTCACATACATTCACATAAATATGTAACAGTATGTATGTATGAGTATATGTATGTATGTATATTTGTATGTGTGTCATTGGTCGTTATCTCTATCTGCTGGTTTCAGAAAGTGGAACGTAGTCCTCCCATGTGTAGAAGTATCGCTTTGACAAGGGAGGTCACAATTCATGGACCAAGCTGTGTAATTTTGTTGTTCTTCGAAGTTTTGGTCCAAGGGCTCTTTTCAGGATCGTTCCTGCCCAGGACAGCCTCTAACTGCAGTGCATTTGAAGTATTGTTTTTTAATATCTCCATAAGGTTCTCCTTTATCATTCCCATTGCTCCAATAATGATTGGTACAATTTCACTCCATCATACAAATACAAAGACTGCTTAATTATTTTAAATACTACACGATAAAACTTGGATATTAAAATAGTTTAACAATGAATGTTTTACTAGGTAGGGGTAAAGCTACACTCAGGCCACATTTTACAAAAAAAAACTTTGTTAAATAAAAGAAAACCCCGAAAATTTTTGATTCTTTCCAGCAAAGGGAATAGCTATTTCCACTTCAGGAATGTTTTATCTAATGGAACCTGTTATATTATAAAGGACCTTCCGTTCAAAAGTAAAACTTGCATGCCAAATGCCATTCTTTGCACCCATATGATGATTGTGGTTTGGGTGTGCTTCAAGAGAAACACCACACTGAGCTCAACGAGCAGTGGAGGCGGGATTCCATGTGATGAACGGCCAGATGGGATTTGCTTAAACCCTTCAGAAAGCAGCACATCTGGGCCAGACATAATGCTGTGGCACTGAGCATGACCCTGTATTACACGCATGTTCGAAGATTGGTAGGGGTGTGGGAGGGAGGGGGTATCTCCGAACGATGGTATCAGGGAGTCATAACACACCCAAAAGGGGCAGTGTAAAGGTCACGTGGATAAGTGGAACTTTTCATCCATATCGATCTGGCACAGCTGTTTTCAGACCGTAAATTTGCAGCAGGTCTTGAGAAATTTACATGCTCATCAGGAAGATGAAACGGTGAATACAAGTGCAAATAAATCAGCATCATTTGTTCGGAGACATGTAATACCATGGTTAGTGTAAACATTCTTGAGTGCTTCTGCTCGGAAACTAGGAGGTGCCTCGCGAATGGGAAGAGGAATTGCAGTACAAGTTAAGGCAGACTGAAAATTAATCATAAAGAGAAAAACAAATTTCAATATTGGTGCTGGAGCTTCAAACAGTCATGTGAAATCCTGGCTTTACTCCTAAAGGCACACACGCGCGCACACACACACACACACACACACACACACACACACACACACACACACACACACACACACACACACACACACACACACTATTCTTTCCATTGCTGCTGCTTTTGTGATTGGTTTGATAAGTTGAACATTGTTTGTTCGATGTATTACATTCAAATTCATAAACATATAAATATATATATATATAAAACAAGCAAATCCTGAATATTGTATCGAAAGAATCATATATTACTGGGAGCAGTGATAATGTACTTAAGACACTTTCAAATTAAGCAATTCACACCAACAGCAGGGGACTTGTAACACTGATATGACTGTTAAAAGCTTTCTCACATTTATCTCAATGTACTGAACATATTAACGACATCCGGGAAAGACCATAAAACAAAAATATTCCAATAAAGTACAAAAATAGCAAACTATCAGGATGATGAGCTCATACCACGGTGAAGATAGCAGGAATAATAAGGTGAGGGCAGAAAAAATGAATGTGAGATTTGTGAACACAATTGGGATGACGCTGTTTATAATAACAGGGAAATCACTTTACGCAATAAAAAGTATTTTTTTTTAAACACTAAAATACAGAAAACAGGAGATGATTTCAGAGTGGATTGAATGAATTTTCATGCTGAGATAATTAATGCCTGTTTTCACATTTTCCAACTTAAAGTCGAGAATCTATCCTTATGGAGGAGGAGTTTAAAAAGTGAAGATATTGAGGATAAAACATTTTTAAGCGGAATGTTTCAAGTATATCTATTCCTCCAGGGTTAATGGAGGATGGAAGCTACACACAGTCTTGTTCGGCAGTAAAGGTGTTGATAATATAGATGGCGAAATAAATGAAAATATAATTGTATAAGTACCTTTGGGGGTTGAAAGGTGGGGGGGGGGGGGGAGGAGCACGTGCACATACACACACACACACATCAAATAAAATGCTTGCTCTGAGTAATGCAGCTGATCATTCTTAATTATTTGTCTTATTCTGAAGGATGTATAATTTCATTTTCATTCACCATATATGGTAAATATACTGTCCTAATATTAATATTTAAGCCTTTTACAGATTAATACTGCAAGCAGTACTTTGTTATGTCATCAGCTCATTGTGATTGAAATAATTCACACTCAACATGTTTTACTCTCTACCATAATTACTCAAACCAGAAAAAAAATATATTGCAAGCGGAAAGAAAGAACCACCTTTCGAGGCCATTTTTCCCCGCAGAGGTTGGCCTTTTTTGGGCACCATGGTCTCCTTTTTGAAGCAATGTCTTATGGCCGGATGCCCTTCCTGCTGCCAACCCTGTTGGTCTGGTCGCCTCTTGCGACACACAGGGAACTGGTACTCAGGCTGAGTCAACCCCCTGGCATTAATTCAGCAATTGACTGGGATTCAGAACACGGGATCCAAGGATCCCAAGCCAGCACCCTAACCGCTAAGCCAACACCAGGCTTCTATTGCAAGTGGAGATAAAATTATATTATTGAATCCAATAGATTAATTCAGAGATGGTAGTAATTTAAATACCGTCTGCTACAACACTCTGCAGCTCTCATACATTATAATGCAAATGTTGTGTAAGAGAATATACCTACACAAAAAAAACATAGCCCCGTTTGTTTTGGCATAAGTGACGACACAAATTCTCAATTGGTAAATGTGTATGATGTAGCACCATTCCTGCTGTAAGCGGGTATTAAAAGTTATAATCGCAATAAAATACGCATGTTGGTTGCTGTCTGTCTGACCACGAAACATTCGATCGTTACTTATCCAATCTCAACCAAACGTGTAAAG
The DNA here is from genome assembly GCF_964187855.1 of Myxine glutinosa. Taxonomy (NCBI): domain Eukaryota; kingdom Metazoa; phylum Chordata; class Myxini; order Myxiniformes; family Myxinidae; genus Myxine; species Myxine glutinosa. Next base: position 130,376,687 of record NC_136268.1, read on the forward strand.
GAGGACTAAGTGGCACATGATGGAAGGTGTTGTGCTTTCATTTGCCCCCACTCCCAAGGAGGTTGTCCGTCTTGGGCAGAATCCGTGTTAAGGTGTATATCCGTGTTAAGATGGCCAATCATGACATTTTTCCAAGACCACTTCTAATAACAAAAGTAAAAAAGAAAAGGAGCAATCAGAGATTGCAAAACCTCGCCAGGATGTATTTTCAGTGGTTTTTAAGGCTTTTGTGTTAAAACAAATAAGGCGGCCGAACCACGTGATCGATGACGTCAGCATTTTTTTTCTCCACTGATTTATTCTTAGATTATGCTCAAGAAATTTCATCTTGATCGGATGACGTTTTGTACTTGTCAAATTATGACGTCATAATGGAGGCACATATGACATCATCATTCACAGATGTTATTTCACATGCAGAGTTCTTTACATTGAGCCATGTCTCAATTTTTTCTATTCAGCACTTTCGGAGATATAGAGGTGCAAATTTTTTCGGTTTTTCCAAGATGGCGGCCGAACCACGGCCGAACTATTACGTCATAATTATCATAAAAAATTATACAGGTCGAGATGCACCTATGGTGAAATTTTACTGTCAATCGGACCAACAGTTGCAGAGAAATTCATATTTATTCTGTGCGAACAAACAGACAAACAGACAAATGGACTCAAATGCAATACCCTCTCCTCAGGCGAGGGTAATTAATTCCAGTAATCTATAATTCCATCTATAATTCCAGTAATCTCTGTGTGTATGTGTGTGTGTATGTGTGTATGTGTGTGTGTGTGTGTGTGTCTGTGACCGCTGTTTCTCGACAACCACGGGTCCGATATACTTGAAACTTGCCAGGTATATTGCTGGGGACCTGAGGATGTGCCTTTTCAAGGTTTCATATTAATCGGAGAAGTAGTTACCGAGCTATGTCCAAAAAACGATTCAACCAATCAGAGAGCAGCGAGCTATCACGTGTGCCGAACGTGGCGAACAGACTCTGCCTCGGACGGCACATTTGAGAGCGTATTCATTTATTTCACGTTGGCAAACTATGTTTTTTTTTTTTTTTTTTTGTATACAATATCGAGGCTCGTGAAAGAGCGAACATTAATCACACAGAAAGACAAACCGACACATAAAACATATAACATAGGGAGCGGTAGACAAGATGGGGAGAGAGGGGGAAGGACACAAACACAACATTTGAGAGCAGGGACCGAGAGACATGGAGACATGGAGAGATCTGAGAGAGGGCGAGGGCTTTGGGGGGGGGGGCGTGGGAAGGGGGCAGTGGGAGAGGTATAAAACATATGGACACTGCCAGGACTTCCAGGAAAGAAGTTGGAATTTCAAACAAGGTGGATCTGGGGTGAATTAGCGGGGGTAGAAAAGATCAAGGTTTTGGATGGGGGAAGATAAGAGATGGTGGTGAACAGCTGTTTTAAAGACCTGGAGGGAGGAGTGGGATTGAAGGGAGTGAGGGAGTTTGTTCCAGAGGCGGGAGAAAAGAGGAATGAAAGAGTGAAGGTGAGCGGAGAGCCGAGATTTCGGCAGTTTAACCATCAGAGGGTTGCTGGCAGATCTTGTGCGACCTGTAGGAATATTTGGGGGACAGAGCACAGAGAGAGCTGGGGGTGCAAGGCCGGAGAGGAGTCGGTAGAAGACAGAAAGACCACCTACCTGCCTGCGGTGAGTGAGTGAAAGGCCCTCAGAGATAGCTTCATCGCGGGAGATTCCAATAATTCTGAAAGCTTTGGTTTCAACAGCGTGAAGCCGAGCTAGGTGTGAGGCAGGAGCACCGGCCCATAGGGGAGCTATGTTGGCGCTATGTTGGCGTTAAACTATGTTTTAAAACTAATTAAAACTAATTTGCGATTCATCGTAACTGCGATATGCGACCTTCCGGACAGTCAAATGAGGACGTCACTTCCGGACTTACGGATAGTCATAGTGACGACGTACTGATGCTGAACGTGGCGAGCAGACGCTGTAAGGTACGATCAATTGTAGTACACGTTTATAATAACTCTGCCGATACAGGCCCGATTAACTGCAGCGCCATCCGAGCTGCGGCGTCGGGACGATACATTCATTGTACGGTCACATCACGCACTTACGGGCACGCCCATGGGCCCATGGGCACGCCCATGCATGCATGGGCGAAGCCTTTTTTTTTTTTTTTTTTGGCAAGGAACGGGCATCCACGTACGGGCACGTCCTAGTACGGGCACGTCCTAGTAACAATAACAATATTTTTTTTTTTGGCAAGGAACCCACGTACGGGCACGTCATAGTACGGGCACGTCCTAGTAACACAAATGCTAATAGCATCATATTAATGTTATTACAAAACAATATTAATATTAATAATATACACTCTCCCAAAGGGTTTTTCCTCCTTGGACAAATGCCATGTTGACGTGTATAAATAGCTTATCATGGCAGTCCATGGGACAAGCCTAACAGAAAAAAAATTATAAACCACAAACACATACGACTACCTTTTTAAACAGTCTCCAATGAGTTGAAACCTGGAGGTTGTATTCGGGGTGTGCAGTGAATTTATTAATTTATTTATAAAGATGGGAAGGTTACGCTCAACTTGTGTTTTAACATTAAGGTGAGTGAATTATCATACTAAAACTGTTTGTTGTTTGAACTTATATTATAAGATCCACAATTGTCTGTATGAAACGCATTCACTTCATGCTCGGACTTTAAAGCCTAACCTGGAAAGCATACCTGGTCCAGACGGTGTCGGCAGGAATTACGTATTTCCGGACAGTGTCAGCAGGAATTGTGTCTTATGAATATTTTCTCAATGGATTAAAAAAGCGTGCCTCCAAAAAAACAAAATATTGGCAAGAAACCAGGTATAGTATGAAATGAACACCTGAAGTCAAATTGAGGGAGAGTATGAGTGAATGAAATGGCTGAAGGGAGTGGGTGATTGGATTGAGTTGAAGATTGTGGTGGTGTAAAGAAGGTAGTGGGAGAAGGAGAATAAGTGGGAGTGGATTAAGGTTTTGAGGGAAATGTGTAAATTTTCTCAGTAAATAGATTAAAGGGAGAAGGACTTCATGTGTTGGCTGCTATGGGCCATCTAGTAGAAGTAATATATACAGTATATATATGTATATATTGAAGGAGCCGGGGCTCCCACGTCGATCGGAAGAATGGACGCGACAAAAAGCTAGAATTCATCTGAGTTGCTTTAATGAAATCAAACACTCAGGCACTCTGAAAAACCGTTTATCAGTCAGCAATATATATCTATTCCGCCAGGGGGTTTGCCCAGGCCCGGCGCCAGGGGGCGTGGCCCAGCGTCCTGGCTGCGGCCTGGCAAGTTGAGGGCGAGCCTGCCCGGGCATGCCCGGGCATGCCTGGGCGTCCCGACTGAGGCCTGGCAAGTTGAGCGCGGGCCTGGGCGTCCTGGACGAGCCCGGCATGGTGATCGCTCCGCGTCCTTGATAGGTGCAAGGCGATTGTGAAAACTCAGCGGCAGCCGCTACACACGTCCCCCCAGAATCGACTTGCACCGGCAGGGTCAATTTGAGGGGGGTCCTGATGACCCGGCCGAAGCGACCCCTGGCGGGTCGTGGGAGGGGGTCCGGTGAGGTGGTGGGCGGTCGAGTGGGGGGCACCGTGGACGGGGGACGGCCTCGCCGCGGCGGAAGGGCCACCCGTGGTGGGTGGTCGACGTCCACGTGCGCCGGCTTGAGGCGGTCCACAGCAATCCGGTCCGACCTGCCGCCGATGTCGATGACGAACGACTTGTCGTCCCGTCGCAGCACCCGGAAGGGCCCGTCGTACGGCGGCTGGAGTGGCCACCGATGTGCGTCGTGACGCACAAAAACATACTCCGCTGTGCGGAGTGCTGGGGGGACGTAGGACTGGGGGTCACCGTGGTGGGATGTTGGCACGGGGGCAAACCGTCGGGCGGCCTCCTGGAGGTCCGAGCGCTGGTGAGCTGCGGACCAGGGACTGGTAGCGTCGGGCACAAATTCGCCCGGGACGCGTAGCACCTGGCCATAGACAAGCTCGGCGGTGGATGCCTGGAGGTCCTCCTTGGGGGCCGTGCGAAGGCCCAAAAGGACCCACGGCAGCCGGTCGGCCCACCCGACGTCTTGAAGGCCGGCCATGAGCGCGGCCTTCATGGAGCGGTGGAATCGCTCGCACAACCCGTTTGCTTGGGGGTGGTAGGCCGTAGTACGGTGGAGCTTGATCCCCAGGTTGCGGGCGACCGCGCCCCACAGCTCGGAGGTGAACTGTGGACCGCGGTCTGACGAGATGTCCGCCGGTGCGCCGAAGCGGGCGACCCAGGTGGCGATGAAAGCCTGCGCCACGTCGGCGGTGGTGGTGGAGATGAGGGGAACGGCCTCCGGCCACCTGGTGGTCCTGTCCACCATGGTGAGCAGGTGTGTGAACCCCCGTGATGGGGGGAGGGGGCCCACCAGATCCACGTTGACGTGGTCGAAACGTCGTTCGGGCACGGTGAAAGGTGCCAGCGGGGCCTGGGTGTGTCGGTGGACCTTGGCCCGTTGGCAGGCCGTGCAGGCGCTGGTCCAATCGCGGACGTCCCGACGAAGGCCGTGCCAGACGAAACGCGCCGACACCAGCTTCTGGGAAGCTTTCCGGCCCGGGTGGGAAAGGCCGTGGAGGGAGGCGAAGATGCGGCGTTGCCAGGCGACGGGCACGATGGGGCGAGGCTGGCCTTGGGAGACGTCGCAGAGCAGGACAGTGTCCGCGCAGGGGATGTCGGCCAGGCGGAGGCCCGTGTCCGCCGCCCGGAGGGCTTGCACCGTGGTGTCGGTGGTTTGGTCCGCCGCCATAAGCGCAAAATCCACGCCCAGGTGGACCGCGTTCGCGCTGGCCCGGGAAAGACAGTCGGCCACGGCGTTGTTTTTGCCGGCGACGTGCCGGATGTCCGTGGTAAACTCCGACACGGCGGAGAGGTGGCGCTGTTGGCGGGCCGACCATGGCTCCGTGACCTTGGCCATGGCGTAAACCAACGGCTTGTGGTCGACGAACGCCGTGAAAGGTCGGCCCTCCAGGAGGTGGCGGAAATGGCGGACGGCCAGGTGTAGACCGAGGAGCTCCCGGTCAAACGTGCTGTATTTGAGCTCGTTCGGCCGGAGCTGCCGGCTGAAAAAAGCGAGTGGCTGCCAAACCCCGTTCACCCATTGCTCATGTACGGCGCCCACCGCGTAGTCGGAGGCATCCGTGGTGAGGGCGATGGGAGCGTTGAGCACCGGGTGAGCGAGCAGTGTTGCGTCGGCGAGGGCCCGCTTTGAGCCTTGGAAGGCCGCATCCATTGCTGCGGACCAGGCGATGTCGTGCTTGGCCGGCATGCCCCGGAGGGCTTCGTAGAGGGGCCGCATGAGCTGAGCAGCGCGGGGCACGAAGCGGTGATAAAAATTCACCATTCCCAGGAATTCCTGCAGGGCCTTTATGGTGCGGGGACGTGGGAACGTGGTGATGGCCTCGACCTTGGTTGGCAGCGGCACGGCCCCGTTCTTGGTGATGTGATGGCCCAAAAAATCAACGGCCGTCGTGCCGAAGTGGCATTTGGCCGGGTTGACGATGAGGCCGTGCTCGCTGAGGCGCTCGAACAGTGTCCGGAGGTGGAGGAGGTGCTCGGCCCGGGACGTGCTGGCGACGAGGATGTCGTCCAGGTAAACGAAAAGGAACGGCAGGTCACGCAGCACGCCATCCATCAAGCGCTGGAACGCCTGAGCCGCGTTCTTGAGACCAAACGGCATCCGCAAGAATTCGAATAAGCCGAACGGCGTGATGACTGCCGTTTTAGGGACGTCGGCCGCCCTGACAGGTACCTGGTGATATCCCCGTATGAGGTCAATTTTCGAAAAAATGACCCGTCCCGCCAGACGGGCGGAGAAGTCTTGGATATGCGGGATCGGGTACCTGTCGGGGGTGGTAGCGTCATTGAGACGGCGGTAGTCGCCACACGGGCGCCATCCACCCCCCGGCTTTGGCACGATGTGCAGTGGCGAGGCCCACGCGCTATCGGAGCGCCGCACGATGCCGAGGTGCTCCAACGCGTCGAATTCGGCCTTAGCTACGGCGAGCTTGGCTGGGTCGAGGCGGCGGGCCCTGGCGTAGACCGGCGGGCCCGTGGTTGGTATGTGGTGCTCGATCCCATGCCGTACTGCGACGGCCGAAAACGTCGGCCGCGTGAGGGCCGGGAACTCCGTGAGCAGGCGAGCAAACTCGTTCGCCGCCGGGACGGCGCATGCCAGCTCGGTCGGCGCGGAGCTGCTCAATGTGCATACCAGGGAGCTGAAGGTTTCAGCGTTGATTAAACGACGCCGTTGGACGTCCACCAGCAGTCCGTGTGCGCAGAGGAAGTCGGCGCCTAGCAGAGCCACGGGCACGTTGGCGGTTACAAACGTCCAAGCAAAGCGTTGGCCGCCGAAGCAGAGGGTGACGTTGCGCGGGCCGAAGGTGCGGATAGTCGATCCGTTGGCCGCAACTAAGGAGGGGCCGCAAACCGCGGATTGCCTGTCCTGGTCAGAGGCGGGTATGACGCTCAGTTGGGCGCCGGTGTCGCACAGGAAGCGCCGTCCGGACGCTTTATCCGTGATGAACAGTAAGTTGCCCGTGTGGCCGGCGCTCATGGCTGGTAATGAACGCCGGCCCGGCCGTTTCCCGGCCTGCCGAAGGTGCACGGGGGTCGGCATGTCCGGGCCTTCTGTCCGAACCTGGCATGATAGTAACACCACGCTTGGTCAGGTGGAGGCCTCGGTCGTCGTGCCGGAGGTGGTCGGCTCGGTAGAGCGGCCGCCAATGGCGTCGGCAGTTCGGCCGTCGACCGTGCCGGGTGCTCGGGCGCCCTGGGTGTTGCGTCGGACGGCGGTGGGTCCCATGTCGCCGCTACGATGCGCTGTCCTGCGGCGGAGATCTTGTCGGCTTCTCTGGCAAGGGCCCGGGGATCTGTGATTGTCGTGCTTGCCAGGGCGAGGCGTACCGGGTTAGGCAGCTGACGGAAGAACAGCTCCCGGAACAGGAATGCCGGAGAGTGCTCGCCGAGCAGTGAAAGCATGTAGTCCATGCGCTCGGAAGGGCGCGTGTCGCCGAGCTCAGGCAGATCGAGCAGGCGCCGTGCGCGTTCCGCCGATGGGAGGGCGAAAGCATCGAGGAGCAGCTTCTTAATCGCGCCGTATTTGTCAGCGGCTGGCGGGCTTTCGAGGAGGCTCAGGGCGCGGGCCGCGGTAACCGACCCGAGCGCAGCTACCACATGGTGGAAGCGGGTGTCGTCGGCCGTGATGCCTCGCAGGGCGAACAGGGACTCCGCCTGTGCGAACCAAACCGCCGCGTGAGCCTCCCAGAAGGTAGGCAGTTTAAGGGCGACTGCCGTGTCCATGTCGATAGGTCACCAATGAAGGAGCCGGGGCTCCCACGTCGATCGGAAGAATGGACGCGACAAAAAGCTAGAATTCATCTGAGTTGCTTTAATGAAATCAAACACTCAGGCACTCTGAAAAACCGTTTATCAGTCAGCAA